>NW_022989810.1:4727405-5097405 GCF_902827175.1 Gymnodraco acuticeps
AACGGCATTTTCCAAGGTATTACATTTTGTAGCTTGTTTTCAATAAGTATATAAATTGTCCAAAGAGGTCGTATTCTACAGTTAGCCTGAATGTAATCATTGCGTAGGTGTAGTGTGATTCTGTGTAGTTTATTTATGGCATCCCGTTGGGTTGGACATCATCTGAACAGGACATCGCACGCTCACTGCTTGATAGCGCGCAAAGCTCCGTTTACGCCGGTTGTTAAACATCATCGTTATGGGGAAATGCAAGTCTGCGTCCAAATGGTTGGAAGATAAGGAGGAAGGACAATCAATACTGTGTATAGTAAATGTGAGGTCAAATGTGTCGCCAATGTAACCGGTTAAAACTCAAAGTGTCGATGAGGTCTTAAAATGTATGGAAAGGGTCTTAAAAAAGGTCTTAAAAGGTCTTACATTTGACTTCAGGATTCCTGCATATATCCTGTTCAGTCAATGAAGCCTTTTCTCTCCTATTTTAATCTATGAGTTTGTATTGCACCAGTTAACTAATTAATCATTCATCTATTAAAATGGACTACTTGGAAAACTATAATTACTGTGGTTGCAGCCCCACCTCCATATGAAGCTTTTTACAACTCTCGAACTTTAGCATGTTCCCAGGTTGGAAGTGTTTGTGATCTAACATGCATAGCTCTGTCAGTGGGCACAGCTGTCCTTGCGGAGCGGTCACTCACCAATTGAACCATCTCCTCAAATGAAAATGAGCATCTTGTTGTTGATAAAGTCGGGGCTCTCATGCTTTGCAGAATGATTTGTCTTAGGTACAAAAGTGCAAGTCATGATTGTGGCTAGACTAAGGGCCAGCCTTTCTCTTTGCCTTCAGATTAAGATCTCAAAATCACATCACAAAGAAAATATTGTATTTATACTACGTTTCAACTGTTGGAACTGCGGCAAAAACTTAAAATATGACACTGACATGTCTGTAGTTTCAACATAGATTTGTCTTCACACTTACTTCTTGTAATGTTCAGATAAATAAGTGGGTAAGGAAGGCTCCTCTGACCTTTGCTTTCTCTGGAAGTGTGTATAGTGGCTTGGATCTGATATCAGAATGGGGGCACGTGTGCCAGGCCAAGAGATCCCGGAGCAGCCTTTTACAGTGGGCCAGTCGCCAGCCACCATCAGCTGGTGGTGACAAGTCTATTCTGGGACCTGCGGAGGTCTGAAACACTGAAGCAGAAGTGGACTCATAACCAGGAAACTATTCAGATACACTCCCCTTAAGTCATATTACTCCTTTATCTGCTTCAATCAATCAAATCATGTTTCCATTTCCAGCTTTCTGAACATTAGACTTCATTACTTCTATAGTAAGTGCTCCCTTCTGAGAGTTTATTTCTGAGTATTAGGTATGTTTCTAATGCCTCCTCAAACCTTGAACAGCTTTTGTAACCACTGAGTCACTGTGAAAAGCAGGGTTATAGTATAGTATTCGTTTATTAGTCCCCAAGGGGAAAATGGGTTGTAGCACTTCACAGCCCGATGGCAATAGAGTATATCTCTTGAAGCGGGCATATTTCATATTTGGATGGTTGAAAAGGGACTGGGCCTGAAGCAAGAATAAGGGTCACTGTGGGAAGTTTGTGGTTCACTGAACACTTTGTGCATAAACAGTGCATGAAATCACACTGATATGGGGCCAAGAGACCAAAGCACCAAACATGGCGATGCCAATTACCTCGAATGAGATAGCTCCTAAGTAGTAATTTTAACACATTATTGACTGGTGTATACAGTAATTGGTGCTGTAATGAAATGTATTGATATTTTTTCAGTTTTCAAAAGTTTATGATAGTTGGTTTAACATGTCCTCTTAGCTGACAACTACACATTCAATAATGTAACAGTTCCTCAAAAACAGTTTGTACGAAATGCTCACATGCTTGGGCAACAAAACAGCCTAGTAAGGTTTAGGAATAGAGTCTGGTTTGGGTTACACAAACAATGTTTTTCATGTAACAAAGTCAATATAAAAAAGGAAAACTCAACAACGTTTGGTTTTACACAGGAATTTAACCCAAGAGACTGTTTTTAGTGTCTGTGATTTGTTTTATCCATGCATCTCCCCCAACCTCATTTCTACTCAGACTTTATAAGATAAGGTAAGACACACCTACTATTGATCAACGTAGGGACATCTGGTGTCAAAGCATCAATAGGAAAAACATGTGCCATTATTCATATGTCACCACACTTCCTTAGAGGCAGCGCTCATACTGTAGGTACAGTATCATATTTGACAGTGAATGTGAACAATGTGCTTACATGCACTTCCCTAGGCCCATGCTTGCAGATTCACACATCCAAACCAGTTCAAACCAGTTGCCAATACCACTCCCATCACTGTCAGGCAAACTGCAGCATATCAAAGATAAAACATAAAACATTTGTTTTCGAAATACATAGGAATGGCTTTCTTGTACAATGAATCATCCTGAATCAGGATTTATTTCCTCTTTCACTTAGAACCGCTCCCAGCCTTCATTCTGAATCATTAACCAGTAAGGGATGGTTTCTAGCATTTCTACTATAGGTAGAGTACAGACATGCCCTAGGCCTAGGCCCTAGGGCATCACCTCGTAGTCTGACTTGAGATGTCAAAGACCTGATTTGTGGCAGTAATTGTTTTCATGACAGCATTGGTAAATACAAATGCCAACAACTATTTTTAACATCTTCCTTTTAAAGGTGGGGTAGGTCATTTTGGAGAAACCAGCTCGAGTGCGCTAGAATTTTAAAATACACAGCCGGAAAAAATCTGCCACTTTCTTACAGAGCCCCTCCTCCAACACACACGAACGCGCACATGACCAATGAGGGCACGAGATAAGTTTGTGTACAGATGGAAGGCTGACAGGCAGGTAGGCCATCCAGTTATTTTAGCCGTACCGGCTCAGATGATTGGTCGTGCTTTTTACAGTACTACGGCTTCCACAGATGACATTTTTTAATGGATTTTTTGTCAAAGCACTTAAGATATTCATTGCTATCGGGATGTTAAGAGCATTATAACAAAAAGTGTAACTTGAGCCGGTTTCTCAAACTTACCTACCCCACCTTTAAATGTTTGTCTGTGGTTTTAATCACACATTTATGTTAGTATGCTGTTAGGTTCTTTTGGAATTTTCTTGATTGTTTATTTAACTTTGATAATGTGCAAATTTATTTTTAATATAGCAGTGTCTTTGCAAATACTCTTCTGAAAAAGGGCAGTGTAGTCCAGCTGTCCAGGATAACAGATTTATAGCCTTCTGCTCTGCTTCAGCAGTGAAAGCAGATATGTTCCCTAGTCATAACTGGCTCCCTCCAGTTGACTGTTACCATGGCAAATAAAATAAAAACAGTTTTCCCACAGTGTTTGGATGTGTAATAGTTTGTGTGGTTTCAAACAGCAGGAGGAAAGCATCATTTCATTGCCACTATAATTTCGCAACTAGTCCACTGTGTTCCAGCACGGTACCGTGTGCTTCTACTACTTTTCAATAAATCCTTTTTTTTTATTGTATGGGATACTCTGCTGTATCCAACAATGGTCAGCTTTCTTTCCAGTATGACTTGGTCATGAGAGGACACTCACTGACACAGAGAGACAAACTGGAGACAGATGTACAGAAGTGATCTAGGGATAGACATCTGATCTCATGTTACTGAGAGCGAGGAAAAGGTTAGCTATAATGCTCAGTTCTTTATATAGTTGTGCAAGACAGACTCTTGGTTGCAAGCTAAATCAAGCCCGAATGGTAGCGGTCTGAAGCAGCAACACAACGTTAGGGTGCTTTACAGCCTGTTGCATCACTTTAATGAGCTACAATGGGAAACACTAATGAGTCAATGTAATTTCCTTCATTGGGTGACTTGGTTACCCTCCAACAAACACAGACATTAATCAAAGATAACTGTATGTGTCTCTGCCTCGGTTCGACTTATTTGGCATATCAAACCACCAATGTGTGAGAGTTCTTGTCCTTTAAAACAATGAATTCTATACTTTCCCTTCAAATATAACCCTTTCCCATCCAAAAGACTGACATTTTATCTGAATGCACACCTAGAGTAACCCCCCCCCCCCCAGTGATACTTGATCAGGAAATGTGTAAAACTAGATACCTTGTACTAGATAAAATAACAAAGATCCCTAAGGCAGGATAGATGTACTGTATGCCAACTGGTTGACTCTCCTTATGCTAAACTAATCCCTGTTTAGAACAGCCCATTAGCTGAGCCGGTGTGTGTGTGGTGGTGTGTGGTGTGTGTGTGTGTGTGTGTGTGTGTGTGTGTGTGTGTGTGTGTGTGTGTGTGTGTGTGTGTGTGTGTGTGTGTGTGTGTGTGTGTGTGTGTGTGTGTGTGTGTGTGTGTGTGTGTGTGTGTGTGTGTGTGTGTGTGTGTGTGTGTGTGTGTGTGTGTGTGTGTGTGTGTGTGTGTGTGTGTGTGTTGTGTGTGTGTGTGTGTGTGTGTGTGTGTGTGTGTGTGTGTGTGTGTGTCACGCCAAAGGGTGTGTGTCAGCCAGTCGCAGTTTGCGTAGGTGTGTGTGTACATTATAGGAGGCATGTGCTTTCGTGTGTGGGTGGGCGTCTCTGTGAAAGACTCAGAGCTACAGAAGATGTGCTCAAACACACTCTATAGGTGTGTGGCTCGATTCATTTCTTTATTTTAATCGATTAATCTTATACGTTTTTTTTTTCTTTGCTGTCCTACTTCCTGCTCTACTATTTACTTAAGTGAGACTTTTTTTCCATGCCATTTTTTCCCTAAGAAATACAGAGAGAAGGTAGGAGGAGCCGACTGAGAAGTGTGCTTCACTCTCTTTCTCTCTCACGCAACTCTCACACACGCTGCCTCTCTTCCATTCTGTCATTGCCATCTCGGCAGTACGGAGACTGTTCATTCCCAGCCTCGCTGAATGCAGGGGGGGACAGCACACTTTTGACTTTGTTTAAGTCAGATTTCGCATTGGAATACTCTTTTTCTTCACGATACCCAAGGGATCAGCAAGAACAAGAGGTAAAGAAAGTAAGAAAAAAAAGGATTTCTACTTCTATTTTTTTTATAATTGAATTGAGAAGCACGTGACAGCCGGTTTTGCCACTGGATTCTTTCACACAAGACGTGAGATTGTCTTTTTTAACTTCCTTTTCATATTGTACTTTTCACTTTTACTTTGAGAGAGCATACTGACACTAAAGCACAATGGTTGCTGGAATGTTGATGCCCTTAAGGGACCTGAGGGCCATCTATGAGTTGCTGTTTAAAGATGGTGTCATGGTGGCCAAGAAGGACAAGAGGCCTCAGATCAAACACCCCGAGATTGAAAGTGTTAGTAACCTACAAGTCATGCGTGCCATGGTGTCTCTTAAGTCTCGGGGCTATGTGAAGGAGACATTTGCCTGGAGACATTTCTACTGGTACCTGACCAATGAGGGCATTGTTTACCTGCGTGACTACCTCCGCCTGCCCTCTGAGATTGTTCCTGCATCCCTGCAGAGGACCAGGAAGCCGGCTGCCACCATGACCTTTGCTCAACAGGCTGCACGGGTCCAAACTGTAGAAGGTCCTACATCTTATGTCCCTAAGCCTGGACGCAGGGGTGAAGAAGAGAGCCAAGAGTCTCATGCTGAGCGTCAAGGCTACCGCCATAGGATGATGGGTCCTGGAGAAAAAGAAACCTACTCTGATAGGACCCCCAGGTTTAGGGGTCGTCCACTGGCTGCAGAACCAGTCAGTCCTAAAGCATCATGGGAAGTGGAGGACCAGCCTCAGCCTCTGTATAGAAGGGGGGGCGGCTTCAGAAATGAGGAAGCAGTGATGGAGGAGAGCAGGGTAAAAAGAGTCTCTCGTCAACAAGCTGATGTGAGCATTGAGAAAGTTGCAACAACACCACAGGAGAAAAAAGTGCCTGAAAAGATAATGGCACCAATGTCCGTCCAGAATCAAAGAGCAGTTTTGAAACATGTTGAGACCACTGTGCAATCAGCAGCCTTCAAACCAGCCCTACCATTATCTGTGGCTGCTGTCGCTGTGGCTACAGGTGCTGCAACATCAAAGCTTCCAGCTGAATCCTCTACTCCCAAAACAAATAAAGAGATGATTGCAGATGAAAAAGCTTCCACGAAGACAAGTCAAATGGTGACAAGCAGTTGGGCTATCACAACACTTGAGGAAACAGAGGTCAAAGAGGAGAAGACAAAAAGGGTGGTTGTGGAACCAATTCAATCTGCACAGGTAAAGCCCAAAGTTGAAATGGCAATGGATGAAGTAGAGCCCCAAGCAGTTCTTACAATGGTTGACGCTAAGAAAACCACCAGTTTTCTCACTGAAACTGCTCCTCCTTTCATCACAAAACCTGACAATAAAGATGTCAAAGAAAAGAAGACCAAAAATGTGTTTGTGGAACCAGCTAAACCTGCAGATGTCAAGGCAACACCTGAAAAAGCAAGTGATGACAAAAAGGCCCAGGTAGTTATCACAACGTCTGCTGCTCAGGAAACCTCTAAGCTCACCCCTGTCAATATAGATGTCAAGAAAGAAAAGCCTAAGGGAGAAAAGGTTGATAAGGAACCAATCAAGCCTACAGAAGTGACCCCAGTTGAATGCAAAATAGATCAAGAGAAGGCCAAGATAACTGCCAAAGTGACAGTCACTCAGGAGACCACCAAACCCCCACCGGACAGTACGGCCAATGAGCCAGTGTTGTCCACTGATGCAGTGAAGGAGATCTCTAAAGTTAAAGTGGTACAGGAGCCCATTGATACTAAAGTGACCAAGACTGATGAGTCACACCAGCAAACTACTATTGTGACAAAGTCAATACATGAGGTTAAAACTACCATTACTACAACACATCTCTTTGAAACTACTGCCAGCTCTCAAGCTACAAAACCTCTCAAGGGGAATGCTACAGTAACTGAGATTATCACAAAAGAGAAACACACAGATGTGAAAGAGACTCCTCAGGTCAAGAAAGATGTAAAATTAGTGGCAGAAGAAGTACTTAAAGTCTCCGCACCGGGGGTCACATTAGGAGAAAAAGTCTCCTGTTCACCTCAGCTCAGTCAAAATGTTGCCCCCATGCAAGTGGCAATAGAAACACAGCAGGCTGTTGAAGGGAGCTCTAAATCAAAAAGAAAGAAAAAGAAATCTCCAGGTGAGAAATCCAAGAGTTTCGATGCTGAGGAGCTTCCTGACTCAAAGGGGGGAAAGGAGAAAACCCCTGAGGGGGTCGCTAAAAATACCCTTAAACCCGAAACAGTGATGACCTCAGAGACACTGACCGTGTGTACCAGCATCAAGACTGAGGGACCTATAGGGGGAAATAATACTCAGGCTAAAATAGATGTTAATGGGGGGGAAATAAAGGAAGTCCCTAAACAACTTAATGAGAAGCCACTAATGGAAGTCCCTAAACAAACTGAAGCAGCATTACTGCCAGTAGATAGGGTCCCAGCAGTGCCCCCAGTGGAGCTTTCAGTCGATGCACAACAGAAAGAGAAGGTGGAGAAAAGCAGTGTCAGCAAAATAACACATGAATCATTATACTCCAAGGACAAGGCAAATACCAACTTGCCTCATATGGAGCCAGTGAAAACGGAGGAAATAACTGTCACTAAAGTAGAAACGGTGTCTGTGCAGAAAAACCCCCAAATAGAGCTTATACAAGCAAGTCATAACTCTGCACCAGAATCTCAAAAACTCACAGTTGAGACTAAATCCCTAATTGCCAAAGAAAAAGCTGCAGAGGAGTCTTCAAAGGGAAAGAAGAAAGGGAGAGGGAAAAAGCAGGCTCAGGCGACATTATCAGACACCTCAAACACAAAACAGGCCTCTTTGCCTGAAGCAGAACCTTTGCTGTCCACTGACAATACATCATTGCCCAAGGCCACAGTTAAAGTCAGCCGTGTCACGACCTCCGAACTGACAGAACTGAATGTTTCTCCAAAGATGGCTCCTGAAAGAATGTGCAGTGAGGAAACCAGGCGGACAGCAGCTGTGCTGTGTGAGGCCCCGGCAGACAAAGAGGAGGTGGAGCCAGCCCCGCTCTTTGCAGAAAAAGTCAAGCGGGAGGTTCCGAAACCAAAAACATCCTCCACTGCGAGGGAAGCACCCGCAGCCGGAGAATTAGCGTCAGCAGCACCAGCAGTAACAGCACAGGCAGCTGTAGCTCCGACACAGACCAGCCCCCTCCACAAGCAAGAGGAGCCTCCCATAGTTTCACAACATTCAGCCAGTAAGGCAGCAGAGCGCTGCACAGAGAAAAGGCTCTCTGCTTCTCAGGCCTTAAAGCAGGAGGAAGAGAAGAAGAGTGACTCGAAGAAGGACACACCCTCTGCCATTGCCACATCCGCCTCTGCCCAAACTGACCAGCTTCACCTGGGGGACACCTGCGAGTCTGAAAATCCCGAAACAGAAGAGGCCGACATGAAGAGGAAAATTGTAGTAGTTGAGGAGATAGTCGAGGTGAAACATGTTGTTAGTCCTGAGGCAAGCGGGCATCAATCACCACCTCCAACTGAACAACCTGTGGAGGGAGGGGAGGAACTGGACCTGGATGTTCTGGAAGCAATCGCCATCAAGCGGTCACTTTTGGCAGGGTCACCGGGAGCCTCATCTGATGAAGAATGGGACCACGCGTTGGACGAGCCAGAGGAGAAGACATGGCCTCAATTCATTGAAGGTTTGTTTGAATCTCTGCCAATTAACCTTCTTCCTATCTACTATCGTTGTGCATGTGATGTAATTGCAGCTGGATTTAGGTACCCACCTTTCTTTCTTTTTGAAGCATGGGAGGTACTGGGTAGGGTTTTTCTTTTGATGAACCTCCACATTGTCATGCACTTAAAGTAATCCTTACTAAGAAGAACACTCCCATACTGCAATTGTCTGTCTCTGGCTTCTCTTTCAAAGTATTATTTAGGGTGATTTGATTACAGTTTGTGGCTTAAAGTGACATATTATATAGCCCAGCCTCTCCTTGTGATCTGGACGAGAGACAGTCTCTCTTTAGGAATAGTTTCAGTGAGCTGGTGAGAGTCAGTTGAGATGAGGCTGATTTAATTATCCCTGCGTTAAAATAGATTAGTGTCAGTAACACAGTACACAGTACACCCTGTATTGTATTCAAGACAAAATACAATAAAGTAGTACTTGAATGATAACACTATGCTACATTTACACTTTACACCTTTGATTAACCACACTGTTTACATGCATGTGGCAATGATGATTTTATCAAACAAACCCAACAATCACGCTTTCTTTGGATGGGGAATTCCATTGTTTGGTGATACATTGAAATATGCACATGTGTCAGTGAGAACATGTAATCTCTGGGGCTATCTGATTGTTTGCCAGATGAGATTATGCAGACATTCAGTCATTCCAACAAGGTGGGGCTCTTTGCTGAGATCCAGCCTTGCCTGTTCCCCACAGGGGAGGTGTGGTGCTTTTGGGAGCATTTCTCCTCTTTGCTCCAGTAAGACTGTTATTGGATCTGTTTTCTCAGTTCTCTTTTCAGCATGTCTTGAAATAAGCATGCCCCCTTGCATACCTTTATGTAATGGTATGTGGTAAAGATGTGGGAGTGTGCAACGTGATAACACTACCATATGTTGGCCTCTTTTGCTGGATTTGGAAAAAGCGGAAAAATACCAGTTTGACTTTGAAGCTGTGGTGTATTACTGCTGAAGTGAAACTGATGAAGCACATTCATGTGACTCTGGATTGGGCATGATTTCTGATTTCACAATATTTCACGTGTTATTTTTGACAAACATTTGAAGCCATCATAGGGTGTGTGTAAGGACTTCACATGGGCGTTGTCTTTTGTGGGTGTGAGCCACGGACAAAGAGTCAGGAAGTTGGAATAGTGTGCTCACTGCTCACAGGGTGTTTGTTTGGTTCCACACGTGATACCAGATCTGGATTCAATTATCCGCCTGGATCTTTTATTCAATCTGTGGTACTCATCTGGATAATAAGTCCCCTTTGAGCTATGATAAAACGTTATTTATGACTCACATATATAGTATATAACACAACGCAACTCAACATTAACAGATGTTTGATAAAATTAATTGCATTAACTCTTAAACAAAATGAACCCTAGCACTGATAATTGGATTAGTCATGACAATGATCAATGATTTTTGCTTGAGTTCTGTGACATCATCAGATATGGACTAAGCAGTGCCAGTTTATCAGATGACCACAGTGTTTAGTGACCCACTGCTGACATCTGCTGTCCATTACCAACCATTGTCATGTGTCATATAGACCAAATGCTACACATATAGCCATAGCAGAATATTGTATCTTGTGTATTGGACAACCTTTTTGTTTTCTCTTTTTTCTTTGTCAAGCAGGTTTAGTGCAATGTTGCCAAAGCATTTTCTTTCAGATTTGACCCCAAATATGTTGATTTATAGAGATATAACTTATAGTGCTGTTTTCCTAGAGTATGGCATTCTTGGTATGTTAGCTAATATTTAGCTGTCAGCAGACCCGGTTACACCCTAGTATATAGTGTCAGTAAGGTATGTCTGCTTTTGTCTTTCCACACTTTCTCCCCTTTATTGAATCAGCAAAACCAGGAAAGAGCCAAATATTTCCAAAAAGTGACTTATGCCACAATAATGTTGCTTTAAAAACAAGGGATTCTTAAGCTGGTTTAGATTTCAAGGGAATGTATTATGTGAGGCATTTCTTTGAATGAAGGGCGCTGTATGGGATTTGTATGAAATGGACACAGGCCATTTTTAAACTCTGCCCACACATGGCACCAGGGGCAATTAGAGTAAATCACATCCCAGACATGGCACTGAGGGCCTTCATGTTTTTTTCTCTCTCTCTGAAATCATGCATTCTTTAAATGAAGATCAACAGAACGCTGCAGTTTTGTGCTTCTCATTCTGGTGGCACATCATTTTGATGTTATGACTCACCCGGACCATTCTCACATCTGAGAGCTCGAGTTATTATCCTGACCTTTTTCAGTTAGAAAAAAAAGAAAGAATAGGGGACATAATGATTGTTCAATCCCACGCTATCTATCAAAGCCTATGTTGTGAGTTGGCAGCTTAAGTAGAATCTGCTGCTGCTGTTGACCACCAGAGATGTTTTGCTCAAAACAAAGTAATTGACCTTAGCTGTCGTGCCCCATCTTTCACTGCTCCACCCGTGAAATCACTTTGAATATTTTACTGCACTCATAAGTGTCAGAACATATCAGCCGACCTTATATAAATTGATACTGAAAGCAGCCCAAACTAACATTTTGACAATGAAGAGATACTGTTGATACAACAGTCTTTGCCAGGGTTGAAAATACAGAGTCGGAATGAAACCAGAGTGTCCGACTGTAATCCTCCAAAGCTGCTGAATTATTTATATATATTCATGTTTTAAATATAAAACAAGAATCAGACATTAATACCGCTGTAATATTAGTTTAAAACTTTTTTAGAAGAAGCAAATCATGTAAAGCGGACAGAAATGACGTAACATTGTCATGAGAAACCATAGCATTATACTGTCTCATGAGAATTTCAAAGTACCGCGTAGGCGAACACCAAATGTCAAACTTAACAGCAGCCCATCGCAACATCATTGGTAGAGTTTGGGCCGTGACGCACAATCAGAAATCTGTTATAGCAATAAAACATTTAGCCAACTGTGAACTAAACCCCCCAAAACTAGGGGTCAGGGTCGCCCCTCCCTACAGGCCAATCACGCAGGCTGCATGGGGCCCCGCCATGCGCAGGGGGCCCCGCCCAGAGCGCCTCAGCTGCTGTGCGCAGTTCTCCGCGCACCCCCCGCTGACACGCGAGAGTGAGAGGTGACAAGGGGAGCATGTCTGTAACCCGACACCGTTGCAATGAATCGACATCTGACCAATCACGGCTCTGATACGGCCACAAGTGCAGGTGAAGAGATGTCGGTGAAAAGACAGTTTCAGTCCGGCGCAAGCAAGAGGGGAAAAACACAAAACATGAAGAAACTAGAGCATCACTCGAAGGTGGGCTATTGTATGAGTCAAATGTACAACTTGTGAATGTTGTATAAGCAAATTGCCATATTAAAACATCAGCTGCAACTCACGACATGAAGAAGGCAGTCTCTGCAGAGCATACAGGCTAATGGAGATGCTGTTATTTCCAGCATTCTTTATTTACCATTCATTCAAGTATGTTATGCCTTTTATCTGTTAATGTACAGGAGGAAGAGTGATACACTGTCTGTCTAGTTGGCTTACATAACAGTTAAAGTTTACAGCCTAAAAAACATGGAGCATTTTTTCCCCTTTTCATTTTTATGTCAATTTGCACATTTCATGGTGATGCTCAGCCTCTCCCCTTAACTCCTGACAGTCATCATCATGTCAACCACAACACAGAGAAACACTGATAGAAATGTGTGTGTGGTTGTTGATACATTGCTGACAGAGGGAACTACATTTGAACACAGATGTAAGAAATATCAGTTTTTGAGCATGTCATAAGCATGTTTTGTCTTGACTATATTACAACTATATTATAATAAAATAATATAGTATTTATATTATTGAATTGATTATGATTACTATTATTAGTAGAAGTAGTTTATTTACATTAATTATATTTTAATCTTTTTTGGCAGGAAATGCAGACGTATTCACCTGTAAACGCATACTGAACGACATACATGCATATTTACCATTTACCTCACTGTATAAAAAAGTAACTGTGTTGATAATAATAATAAACAGGAATTATATTTGCAAAGTAGCCTACTTTGTTTCCAAAAGAATGTTGTTCACTCCTGTCGGTTGGGGGGGGGGGCCTTATCTCACAATGTCGCTTGGGGCCTCAAGTTGGCCAGGGGCGGCCCTGCTAGGGGTTGATAACATGTGGAATATATTCAGGTTTTGGCCAAGATGGTTGTGACGTTAGTCATTTCCCAGGGTGAATGTTGGACTGTACTACAAGGGCTCAGTTTTGTGAGTCATTTGAAATAGTTGGATTTTGTGCGTCTTCTACATGTTTCAGTATTATGTCGTGTTTGTTTCACAAGTATATAAAATATGACCTTTCTGTTTTGACCCTTGCTTTATGAAATATTTTCTCAGGTGAAAACTCACCACATGGCTTGTCAAGATAGATTTTAAAGTAAGGGACAGCAGTATTTACAAAGTGAAGCTCCAACAGTTTAGGTGTAGATTGAGATACAAGGTATACCTTCTGGACAAGAGCTTTGAATACCTTTCGGCTATGAGTCTAAACATGAATATTATGAGCTTCAGGCTCAGTTTGTGAAGGCACAAGTCAAGTCAATGGAGGCATTCCCTGTGATCCTCTGTTCAGGCTACTGAGAAACCCACATGGTTTCTCAGTATAGCTGCACACAGGGCATCCAGGGCATCCATCTATAGTGTCCATGTTTCATGACACAGCTCTGCTCTCCAGACACCGGCTGGAATTGCTTTTACGGAGAAATGGAACCAGTTGTCAACACTGTGATTGCCCAAGCCATTCACACATATTAAAAGCAACTATATTTAGAGAATGCATTGCTGCAATCCCAAAAGCAATGGAGAATGAAGCCTGGAGCTCAACTCTCTTACAATCTCTCCATCACTAAACTCTGTGTGTGGCTACATCATTCAACATGATCTCTTGGGAAGGTGCCTACAACACAGCACCTTTAAAGCCAATGTCGACAAAGGTCAAGGTTTTTGCATTCTGTTTTCATTATCAACTCATCATATAAGAATACACATGGTGAGGTTTGAGTTAAAATACGGAATTCATATTAAGTTACAAACTTAAATGAAGCAGACAAAATAAACAATGACATAAAGACACAGCAAAGCAGTTTTTAACATGTGGTTAACATTGTGAATTAAAATACAAATACTTGACTATGTTTAGGAAATGACAGTGGTTAGGATTAGGGTTAAATCAGATTGTTTGCTATGTTTAAACTTAAGTTAAGTAAGGTTTGTTTAAGGGAAAGGAATCTATTCTAACCACCCAAACCATGTGGTTTGGGTGGTTAGAATAGATTGGTTTGTTACGTAAATTACAAGTCAACAGTTAACTTGTGTTTGTTTCACCCACCCAATCATCCTGTCTTCCTCCCTACATTCCTGTTGAATACACCATCTGAAACACTTATTTAAACATCGAATATTGCTGAGATCTGAAATGACATGCAAAAAGCAATAAATGCAAATGATAACAAAGAAAAGCATGCCATTTGGTGATACCAGACTGGACATAATTATTATTCCATCAGTCCTAGCTCTCAGTTTTCAAATTTCATATTTACTGGCTATATCCATCCACTTAGTGTTGTTGCCAGTGCCTTTTCCCATAATGACACTGACCATACCCAATGCAACCCATCTCATTTACAGTGATAACCAATCAATAGAAATGTGAAAATCACCACCAAAGTTACTGTTGGAAAAATTAAAAATTGATATATTAGAGTTTATTACTGTATCACATTGCATCACATATCATATTTAGTTTTATCATCATCAAGCTAACTATGTATGCTTCTTGTCGTATAAAGTGATGACTCTACTTTTGTATGTGTCGACAATTTTATATCGTAATGATGCTTCTAGCATATGTTGAAATTTGTTCTCAAGAGAGCTGTGACTCTGTATTACACAATAAACCTGCCATGATCATCATCAAAGAGAGCACTAGGACAGGAGGGCGGGAGGGAGGCTTGTGTTTGTGGAGGTTGTCGCTAGGGGTGAGCTTAGCCAAGTGTCCTGCTTGAGCTCTTCCATCAGTTTCTAACTGTGACACTGTGTGATCATTTAGCTCTGGAAGATATTTATAACCCTCAGTCAGCCCCGATCCTCTCCCCCTTGCCACCCACCCCTCTCACCCCCCTCGCTCCTGCCCCCTTCCCCTGCCATGGCGCGTCGTCCCTCCTCCCCTGGCCACGGGAGAGCAGGCTGACGGATCCCAGCAGAAGGCACAGCCTGTCAAAATTGAACACACGGGAGAAACAAGGCAGTTCAGAGCAAACATACAGGAGCCTCTCCCGTTCTCTTCATTCCCCCTCTGTAAAGCTCTCGTCCTCCTCTTTCTGCCCCGTACCGCCTCTTAGATGAAGATCATACCTGGTAGGTCCACAGAGTGGGGTTGCTGTGGCGTGTCTGTCTGTTTCTAACTGCATGTCTGTGTGGCTACTGAGTTTCTGGCAAATGCACCGTGTGAAGTCTTATTGTGTTCCCGATGGGTGCTCGGCAGACACACTTGTTTAACGAAGAGTAACCTTCTGCTACGGATTGTATTCCTTATTTAAACCTGTCTACAGTGTGACTAACTTGATTCATGAGTGAGGTTGGCTGCCTTCAATATTTTCCTTTATTTGATTGGTATGCCGATATAATTGTGTGAGGGCAGGGGTTGAGGAGAGAAATGCCACCCCCCACCACTTCTATCCTGTCCATCATGACATCTGATGGACGTAAACAAGCAGGGAAGACTTGCATATCCGAAACTTTTTGCCAGCGTGTGAGATACAATCGCGTGTCCGTCTGGGCTATTCCGGATTGCTATAAAAACCACAACCACCTGTTATTGTACTGGATGATCCCTATACATCTACAGAAGTGCGTTACAAAAAGAGGGTCCTTTTTTATATTTGTAGCTCCTGCCTTTTTAAGACTAATCACGTTGTGTTTTGTTATGTAACCTAAACAAAATACACTTTATTGAGCAAGTGTGATTCACTCAAGGATATTATTGCTTGGCATTGCTTAACTGGGTTGAACCGTTTTCTACCGAAATGTCTTATTTACCCTGATAACATGAAGTTATTGTATCACTAAGATCAAATGAGCCACAGAGGTGCATCTGATAAGCACCAGTGACAAAGTATAGGTTAGTTAATTTTCTTCCTGCTTCATTGAAACAGGTAGACGTCCAACCAAACCAAACCATATATTGAGATATCTATAATATGGATTAACAGCAACACTTTAATTGGAAAACATATTAACAATGTAGTTTGCTCTTTTGATAAGATAAGATGAGATCGCATTTGACCCAACAATGTGAAAATACAAAAAAAGAAGACAAGACCAAAAGATAACATACATGTAACAGCTGTAGACATACTATACAGTATATACACATATTGTGACAAGTAGCTGATTGTTAGAATTCATCAGTCAGCCCAGCAGCTGAACTAATCAGGAGCAGACCAGAAGAAGACTTCCAGTAACAGCTTCAGGGTGGTGCAGGAATTCCTGCTTTGGGTGTCCTTTTTTCTTTTTAAAATGTCTCTGCCACACCCACGCCGCCCCAGCACACTCTCTCCTCCCTGCCCCCTCCCAGTGAAGGCCCACCTGTCATCACAGCCTGGGCCTGTCCCCTGATCCCATCTACCTTATCCTTATCTATCTTTCCCAAAAAATGCCTTCCAGCCCCTCAGGACCCACTTTCCACATCCTGGTGGTTTTGGGGCACTTAGTTACCCTAATTGTATTCTGGCGCTTGAGAAAACCAAAGAGGCAAGGTAAGAGCAGTTGCAGGATATTAAAACAAGGTTGTATTTTGAAGGTTTAAAATGTGATGAGTGACATACATTTCTCAAAGTAGCTGGATGCTAGAGGAGTGTTTGATTTATTTCTATTTAAGTTTACCTTCAAATACTATGTTAGCAATTTTAGGTTTAGGGTATATTTTTGCACATTTATCATTTTGATTATGTCCTAGTTGGTTGGTTGGTTGGTTGGTTCTGGTATGTTGGTCGGATTTTCTGTTGGTTGGTTTGCCTGTTTTGTCAAAAGGATAAACTACTGGCCTGACTTCAAGAAACTTGGTTGAAAGGTGGAAAGAACCCATTACATTTGTAAGCATAATCAATCCCACAGCTAATTATCTTTAGCCCAATGTTTTTTTATAATAATTGATCCTTTGACCTATAAAGGTCATATCTCTAACTCCACAAGGTCTCACACATCTTCATATATTGCATGTTTACCCTGCACTTTAGTCACGTTCATGTGCAACCTAAATACCTGTCAGCCATTGCCCATTCTGACCTGTTGAAGGTGCCACCAGTCCTTTACGTGCCATTTTTTGTCTGTCCTTACTTGCAAAGAGACTGGCCCTCATTACGCTCTGCCAGCATTGGAGGATTGACAGTCTGACATGTCACAGTACATTGATAAAAAACAGTCGTGGTTAAAATGAGCAGAACTCAGGTCACTTACTCTGTAACAATGCCGGACTAGGTCCCTCCCAAACCTATCTTGTCAAGTTTGGCTATAGATCAAAACAGATTGGTGTGTGTGTTCTGGCTTAAGGCCATGGAACTGACATTCTATCAAAAGACATACTAATGTGTCTGTTCAACGGCACTTTGATGACTTTATCTTGGTTTAACCATGGAGAAATAAAAGGTAGATAAACAATCAATTGTTTAGGGACATTTGACAGTCTGTCCGTGAAATGTTCAGGCAATCATATGATCCGGGCTGATTTAGGATTAGAAGCTTTGCATTTTGAAATGGCGTTCTGATAAATTTGTCCTTAAATGTCAATATTAAAACCCCTTGATATAACCAATGATATATCACCATTAGCTCATTTGATTATTTACTGTTGTTTACATGACCCTGACATTATGTTCTATCTGCAAATGTTGTATCGTCCTGAGTACTGAAGGTTTAAATGCAGCTGCCGTCTCTGGTGATCCATGTTTTTTAGGTAAGGCTTGTCATCGGGCTTTATGTTCTTAGCTGTCCCCTTTTTCATTGGCATCCATTATGCAAGATAACAAAACTCTGTCCTCTAGTTAGCTCCTCAGCTTAGCTAGCTGTTACCACCCTAGTGTTGCTTCAGTTTCTCGTCAGATGCCCCCCACACTGTGCTTTGCGTGCAAAAGGTGGGAACGCGGATCTCTGACCATGTTGGAATGAGGTCAGCTGGCAGGTCACGAGGAAGGGGGCATGGCTGACGTTGACTGTAAATACTGTGTCAACCACAAGGTACAACACTTAGCATTCACTTGCTGAACTTTGACCCTGCCTATATGTTTGTTTTCCTATCCTCAGACTGCGCCAGTGGGACATACCAAAGCAGATCTCACACTTGCTACAATTGTAGTGTTGCAGCGACATCCTATCCACCTTAACTTCTTAAGGAAAGGATGCCCTAGGACTCTTCCCAAGCTACTGTATTAATGGGACGGTACATCGTTTTGCATAATTTATCTCTGGGAATTAATCATAACCGGTATTCTCAGCATAACAAGTTTGAACAGTAGGCTATTTGATCATACCCGCCAAGGACGTTTTGTTGGTTGAATTGTCGGTTGGTTAGTTTAGTTTTCATTAGAATCACTAAAAACGATTTTCCCGGATTCCATGGAACTTGGTGAACATGTATGGACCAAGTAACAGTCCATCAATATTTTGAGAAGAACCGAATCAGGGGGTGGATACTAGCATACTACTTTAAAATTGTAATCACATTATTTTACATTCCGATTCTTCCACCTAATGCTTTTATCCAAAGCAATTTAGAATAAGTACATTCAACTATGAGGATACAAAGCCCTTTTTATCTTTCAGGGAGACAACTTTTCTACTGTAAGTTGAAAGAAGTTATTTTTTTTCGTCGAGGGGCATCCTGGGTTGCACTCGTGAGGGAGTAGCAAGCTGGTGCACATGCTTGAGTGTATGGTTCAACCATGTCCTGGGTGTAGGAAAGGCTTGATACATTACCAGCATGGCAGGCCACTACCAGTATCTTCCAAATGTTCCTGTAGTTTAAAGTAGGCTCACATTTATTTTCTCTATACGGGAGCTAAGGTTTGAAAAGGTGTCAACTCCTTTTTTATAATGATTTCACGAGTGCCAATCACTCACATTGCCAAACAAACTCTTTTATAGATGAATGTAAGTGGCACACTGAGCTGTGTGGGCTGTGGTGGTTGAGCTCTGCCTCTGCTGTTGGCCTGGATTGTGGAAAAGCAGGCATTTTTCCTGGAAACAGTCATAACTCCGACTCTGGAGCAATTGAGCAACACCATCAAATGTGTGCGTGTGTGTGTGCATTTTTTTCCAGGACTCGCCTACACCACTGTGACTGCCGCTGGAGAACGAGTGAGCATGAGTCATAAGATAAACAGGGACCTTATGTCTCAGGGGTTTGAAGAAACCCAAAGGGGCTGTGGATACACTTCGTATGTCCTAAGGGAGTAGTTAACAGACCCTGATGAGACAAAAAGAAAAATGGAGCACATACGGGATGTTCATTTAGAGCTTTATTTATGAGCTGCATTGGGACCGTAGAAACATAACTGTTCCTTTGCTGGTCCTTTATTTATACCCCTTGTGACCTCAATCAGGGATTTCCCAGCTCTCCTTGACTCATTTAGTATACAATGACATCAGCAGTTTACCTAGAGCTGATGCTGATGTATCTTGGTGTTACTTTATGAAGGGGGTCCCTCTTTGCAGTTATAGTAATTCATGTACTACAGAAAACATCAGTTCTAAGTCAAATAAACAAAGTTTGATTGCAGTTATGTCTAAAGTGTCCCGAGTCATTTTTCATGACTCAGTATTTCTTCAGGCCCTGCCTCAGTACAGTTTTCCTTTAAGAACAATTTGTTACTTCTGTTCAGTTATTGCTGGCACGGATTTCTGACTTACTTCAGTACAGTTTTGGTACAAACATTTCCAAACATTTATCTAAAATTAAAGCAATAGTTTGACATTTTGGGAAATGTACTGATTCACTTTCTTGCTAAGAGGGAGATAGCAAAAGATTAATACCACTCTCATATCTGTCAGTTCAACATGAAGCTACAGCCGGTTAGCTTAGGTTAGCATACAGACTGGAACAAAGGTGAAACAGCTAGCCTCGCACTGTCCAAAGAAAACAAAAACTTGGCCAGCATTTGTTGTGCCTGGCTAAATAATGTTCCTCTGGAAAATGTAGAATGGTTTATACAAATACGATAAATGTAAAAATGTTTGGCTTTAGAAATTCTGTTTTGGTTAACTTGGGAGTTAAGGGCTAGCTGTTATGCCCTGTCTTTATCTTAAGATAAGCTAACAGGTTGCTGGCAGTAGATTCCTATTGACCGGACAGAGAGGAGAGTCACTCTTCTTATCTGGCTCTCCCAAAGAAATTAAAGACTTGATTTCCTTAAATGTCAATGTAGTCATTTACTACTCCCTTTAATTGTACATCTTACATGAGGTGAAGTGCTTCCTTATGTGTCTAGTAGTGTGACCAAGATAACACTTAAAACAACTGAATAAGGTTGACTCAATAATATTAAAACAGACAGACATTTGAGACAGCACTTCAGTTTTACCTGATTCTTTTCAGGCAGGTTTTCTTTTTTGTTTGCTATCAACATAGTGCATTTCTCAAATGTAATGTTTTAATTGCAGCTATATCCATTTTAAGCTAACACGGATAGGATAGCAATTACATTTAATTTCAGGCTCAATTGGTGCAGTCTTAAAATAATCTTCGAAGCAATTCATCCAAAAATGCTGTTCAGTGAGTGATGGTGGTCATTGCAACATGTAAAAAGATCAGAGAGCATCCGGTAAGGAGAGAACACAGCATATTTAGGTCACTTTCTCTTTCAAAAGTGACCTAGGAAGATCTCAGCTGTGCCCTGTCATAAATTGTCACATGCTCAAGTTGACTTGAAAAGACTGCTCCTTTGACCACACATACAATCATTACTTGATCTTAGAAGTCAGGGTTTATAGATTTTTGGTTTTATTGGACTCAAACATATTCAGAATATTTTTTTGAATTGTCGATTATCTTTGGTTTTGCCCATCAAAGAGTAGCGCTGCATGGCCATCAGTACAGCTCTCATTTTTCAGAAAGTGCTTCCTGTTTCCTTTGTAACCCCCCTCACACCAGCTGGAGCGGTATGTTTGGATCACAGGGGGCTACTGGGTGGTCTTGCTCACAATTGCAGGATTATGGGGTCATGAGCGAGGGAATTATCTGTAAGAGATGGGCTCATATGGAGAAAGAAACAGATATTTAGATTATAGGTTGATCTTGATATCTGTACAGCAAGATGTGTTGTGCAGGTGAGTGCAGGGACCTGATGTAGTGTATGGACTGGGTGGGGGCCAATGGGGGTCAGTTTGTTGAGGAGACCACATGGTTGTTACTACCAGAACCCTGCACAGAGAAACTTGGCAGTTTTTTGTGAATATACTTTGTCTTATTCTAGTATTTCAGTAAACAAATTATTAAAGAAAATGGGTTTAGAAAAGCAGTGACACAGAAGACTGAAGACAATACAGATGTTGTGGTTGGGTCCTAAGTCATCAAGCTTTTGTCCTTTGAAAGTTGTGTAATAGAGAACAAATGCAAAAAGAATGTGCCTCAAGCTGCTGCTGTAAAAACAAAATTCCATATTAACATCAGAGGAAGGTGAAAATAAATCTCACGCAATGCATCCATCACAACCATGAATTAGCACTTCGGTACCCTTGAGTTATGATGGGGGAGGCGACGTAACTATCAGAACTGTCAAGCTCTGAGGAGTGGTAACATGTCTAGAGATAATACAAAGTGTGATTATTTTCTGAGGAATTCATTCCGTTAGATAAGCTACAAGTTGCAGTAAAGGTGTCATACACAATGCTTAGAACATGTTATAGTTCCAGGCTCAAACCTCATGTTTTTGTCTTGTTGTAAATGAACAACAAAAATATATATCGGGGTCTTTATGGGCAGCATTATCTTTATGAACTAGTTTAGAAGCAGGATGTAAACACTGATAGTGACCAGTTTTATCTCAGAAATGTTAGGATGGGGATAATATAGGATAGGATACATATTAAACAATCTATATATCAGAATTATATAATGTTTACTTAAAGCCTGATATCAGTGTGTTAAAAATAACTTTCTTAAGTTATGATAGTATCAATGGAATAGCAGTGGGGTAATGTAACCAATAACTTTACTTTGTACATCATTTTAGTATATTAGTAGTCCAGTTTCTGAAATGTGTTTTTTTTTATTCTATACCTTTAGGTACATGTTACTGAATATCCTGACTACCTTATATTTAGTTTCAATGTATGAGTTTTATTTTTGAAGTCTTTTTTACAGTGTTGTATGTGTTGATTGTGCTGTTGGTTAATTTTAGGAGGAAAGCTTTCTATTGACCAGGGTGTTATGTGTGTCATTGCAAAATTCCCATTAGCTCCCATTACAAATGGACTTTTATTTAGATTACTATAGTATATATTGGGAGAAAACTATGTATTTGTCAGTGAAAATAGTATTTGTTCATAGTTTATTGCTCTATAGTTACAGCAGCAATGTAACAAGTTTGGGAGTGGTTACGATCTGACTCCATCTAGTGGTGAAAACCTTGTATTCCTTTCTGATATTGGTACAGTGATCTGTTGGCTGGACGACGGAGGTTTCCTTTCCACTTGAAATCACTCAGTTATGGGGAGACTCATCTGTCTGTGGGTCTAAAAATACAGCCATGAGTAAGAGTCAGTCACAGCTACCACCGTACATGCTTTTGTATGTTTCTTGAGCTGTTGTCAGGGAAACATCCCTCAATTTCCTCTTTTTCCACATTTAGATGGTTACTTGGAATTACCACATGACAAACTATTGAATTAATAGAAGATAAAAGAAAAGAGGAACCTACAATATCAGTTAATCATAAGGTTTTATATTCGTAATAGTTTATTCTAACAGTTTGAGACAATTCCGTCTTTTTGAAGCAGCACAATGTTCACTGTTGTTAGTGACACAGATTATTTCTCTTCTTAAATTCAGTGACAACATTTATTGACATCTTCTAAAGAGAACATATAAATGTTGCTTTAACTTATCATGGATTTATTGATTCATTTTGTTTAGTGTGGAGCTAAAACACTTAAGTTATTGATAAATAAATTACAGAAACTGTATTGACAACTCAATTGTTAATAGTTTGATCATGATCATCAACATGGATATTACATGTTTTGAGTCTGTAGTATTTTTCACTATGGAGTGAAGCAGGCAAAACAACATGGTGGTCAAAATAATTTGACAAACCACCATCATAGGGCTGCTCGATTATGGCAACAATCATGATCTCGATTATTTGGGTCAATAATTGTAATTGCGATTATTAAATTATTCATTGACTTTGAAAACATCAATTCATTGGAGAAAAAACATTTGAACAGTATGTTTTTAACAGTAGATTACCCTGAACTTTAAGTATAATTCAACTGAAAAACAACAACAAAAAATTATTTAAAAAAAAGAAGTAATAATAGTAATACAAACATAATCGTTTTATTTGGATTACGTTGTTTTCGTAATCGTTGCAAGCCATAATCACGATTTAAAATACGATTAATTGAGCAGCCCTACACCATCATGGGAATTTGATTTATTTGATCATCTCTGAAAACACACAGTATGGTCTTAAAACCTCCATTTGCCTACTTACCCTTTATTCAGGCAGTCCACTTTGTAAACTGCTAAGATTTTGTTACATCCTCTGCCCTTATTAAAAGAAAACAGTTTACTGTCTTTTAAATGACTCACTCTTAAACTTACCTTTGGGCATATTCAAGTTAAATTGACTGTAATCTCTGTTCTAAGCCAAGTGACCTGCAGAGGGAGCAACATTCCATTTACATATTATCCTCTGTGCCATTAACACTACATCAGCTATTTCTCCATTGCCCTGTTGCATTCGAATCGACCACTTTAAACATTAGTGACCAACTTTATACCAGATGTGCTTTCCGCAGACCTTTCTGAAGCTCAGAGCGCAGCTATTTTTAAATCTCAGCTGCCGCGGATCTAATCCTGAGGCCTGTTGAGTCTGGGTTAAACTGGGTCTGCAGCTTCATCATTGGATCTAATTCTGACAACATTATCTGATGTCTGCCGACAGGCTGGAGATCATTTTGGATTCAAATTGGACGATGCATCACGGCACAGATATGACTCACTCATGGCTGTGAATAGATTGAATGTTTAGGGACTTTTGTGTCAGCACGATAAGCATACATCCACATTATTTATCCAAATGTCAACATCTTAGAATTATGAATATGTCAAATATGAATGAACAAACGTTTTTTTCTTTTCCCTCTAAAGAAGATTAATTTATCTGGTTTATTTAACACGGCTAATTTAACACATTTATATTTAATAACATTGCCTCAGTGCATAGCTTTGCTCGACTGAAAAACAGGCTGCCTTTCATGGTTTCATTTCAGGAAGTCAATTAGCTTCCTAATCATCAATCCTTGATGTCAAATTATTTAAAAAAACTAGGATACAAGTATACTTTATTTTGTCCAAAAACATAACGTCTGATAATGGTAAATGTACATTATAATGCACATTTCTGAAAACAAAGCTATGGCCGATAAATGATTGACAGTTTGCCGACAATTGCATAACAGACATTAAGTTTGAGGAAGACAAGCATTGCAATTTGCATTTAAAAAAACGTTTGTTTTAATGTACTATACTAGAAAATAATGAACATCTGAATTGTAAGAGCTGTTTTATGAGCAGGGTTTTAACAAAAGTGAGATTTGAATTGGTCAAATGTATGGAATAATGAATCATCCATCTTTTCTCTCTCCAACTTAACCTTTCTTATCCTCTAAACTAAAGGTACTAAACTTGTTTTTATTATTTCCAGCCATGAGCAGCAGATACCTATCAGTTATTTCTAGGCTCTAACCTCATTGTTGGTCTTTTTATAAAGGAGTAGCTAAAACATATATGACATGGTCATAATGGGCAGCATTATTTGTATTCACAACTTTAAACGCAGGATGTAAACACTGATAGGGTGACGTTTTATCTAAGAAATGTTAGGATGAATAGGATAATATTCAAAACATCTACATTGCAGACCAATTCTACTTTAGAGAGTGATGGGACGTCAGTAGTAACTACTTTCTGAAGTTATGATGGTATCAATGGTACAGCAGTGGTGGGATTCAACAAAGTACCTAATGAAGTGTATGTTGAGGTACTTTCTGCTTACACTGTTCTACTTTTCAGAGAAAAATATTGTTATTTTTAATATGAAGAGGTTATAAAATACAATGTTGCGTTATAAATAAAACCATTCAACATCATATAATCATGCATGTCCAATCAAATTCATACAATGTGTTTCCTATCTGTTATACCAATTTGGCGAGAAAAATATTAAGATGCACCTCCTATTTTTTTTAAGATTGGTGACTGACATGCCACAGTGTTTGAGTCATATACTGAGCACATAATACTACTGTTGATCTTCTTCAGAAGGACCAGTCAAGGATCTCTCCCTACATGTTGTAAGGCTGTGTTTTCATTTGCTTGGCTGGCTTTGTATGCTAAGCAGAAATGTGATCCGCCATAAGCCGTGATTTAGGTGGCAGCTAACTGGCCTCCTCCTCCTCCTCCTCCTCCTCCTCCTCCTCCTCCTCCTCCTCCTCCTCCTCCTCCTCCTCCTCCTCCTCCTCCTCCTCCTTCTCCTCCTGAACAACTGAAGTGATAATTCAGGGTGTGTTGAAACTGCTCCTGGTTTTATCAACATTCCTTTCCCCTGTGGGGTGTGGCAGCTCCATACTGCAGTGGAATGCTCCCACTTTCACCTGAAGTAAATATGAAAGACTAAGGGGTTTAAGAAAGGGTCGAACAATGAAGAAGATGGGTAGAGCAAATACTCTTTCCATGCTCCCTCTGTGCAAACTCTTGAAATTGCTCTTCATTTCAGCACTTTCAAAAACCATAATTCTCAGAGTTCTTTTATCCTGTAATCTGTTTGCTTTGTGTGTGAATAGACTCCCACTAGATGCATGTGGTTCAAGCCGTAAATGGCTGCAAGCTCGACCATGTGTTTGTAGGTATTAGAGGCTACTGTTGCACAAGTCGGTGTGCTTTGTTCAGCTGTGGTTTGATTTAAACACATTGATGCCTAAAGTTAAAGAGTTAAAGATTTTAGATTTGTTTTAGCCGGATCCCTATTATTTGTGAAAGTTCTATTATTTGTTTTAAGATGTTCTCTTACTGTAACTTTACTACAATAATGGTAATAAACAAGTTGGTGGAAATCATGTCATTAAAACAAATGTATGATTAAAAACACACATTTCATATATCAGATTACTTTTAGACACTAGTATGAATACTCTGTTTGAAAGAAAAGCAAAAGTTATATTGGGAATGTGGTTTTTTTGAGCCACAGGTGCTGGTGTTGGAAGGAACCAACCCATTATGGTCAGATTTGTTTATGGAAAT
Source organism: Gymnodraco acuticeps (assembly GCF_902827175.1). Taxonomy (NCBI): domain Eukaryota; kingdom Metazoa; phylum Chordata; class Actinopteri; order Perciformes; family Bathydraconidae; genus Gymnodraco; species Gymnodraco acuticeps. The sequence continues at coordinate 4,753,712 of NW_022989810.1, forward strand.
TATACCGAACCATTCTCACAATGATGCAGTGTTTGTTTGGTAACAAGATTAACATGTCTACACCTACGATTCTGACTGTTAGGTTGGGTTTATGGACAGCAGGGCTTGAGTTGAATGCTAACATCCGCAACATGTCATGCTCACAAACACATTGCTAACACATGGTTTGCTCTGTCTACCATGCATCTTAGTGTTTTAATAAAGTGTGTAAGCATCTACTAGTAAACACACAAAATACAGCTGACACTAATGGAAGTGTCTTTAGTTTTGCAGGTATTAGAAACGCAACTCCATTGTTTGCAAAAATAACTCAAAATGACCCTACTTCTCATTTGATTTATTTCCTAAGTCAACATTTTCCTGATTACTTTATGGTCTCAATCCCTAGTTTAATAATTAATAATTCCTTACATTTATTATAGCGCTTTTTCAATGACTCAAAGCGCTTTACATATACACACATTACACATATATCAATGGTCAGATACTGTGGACAATACCCACAGGAGCAAGTTCAGGTGAAGTGTCTTGCCCAAGGATCTGATGCCCAAGGATCTGATGATCATTGCACAGCGCACTGCGCCACACCGTCCATCTTCACGCCTCGAGGTCATCGAGGCGCTTTTACAAGTACACATTGGTATTATACATGTACTGTGGACAATACACACAGGAGCAAATCCGGGTGAAGTGTCTTGCCCAAGGACACAACGGCCTGACGCAGTGGCGGCAGGAGCGGGTTTCGAACTGGAGTTCCCCAGCACTCCCCCTTGATCTGATGATCGGATGCACAGACCACTGCGCCACCCACATGAGGTTCATTTAGTAAATAATGTTCTCATATAGACTAAAATATGGTGTGGTTACCTTCTGATTTACAAGATGCTACCACAGTGCTGTCTAGTTTTGACCATTGTTTTTGTCACAATATATGTATTTTGAGTTCATACAAGTTATTGCAACATCTTGGTATAGCCTGCCCTCTCTGTTTAGGGTTTTGTTTGTGTGGCAAAACTCAAGGCTTCAAAACCATAGTCCGCAAACAAATGGGTGAATTCTGTATTAAACCAACGTATCAGACTGATAGAAAAGCGTTACCTGATCATGGTAGTACTGTAGAAGAAAAAGTCTGAAGACTTGGTAGACTCTTGGATTGATCTAGCAACCAACTAACATTGCTATAAGTATGAACAGACAAACCAATGTCTATAGAGTGGGGGATATGGACAATAAGGCTCCATAAAACAATGCTACCCAAACCCAACCTTCATCTGAACAATCCTATTGAGCAGTAATGCATGTTGAATCAGCAAATGCAGTCCATTGTATCAGTCAAAATGTCCTCAAAGTATTGCAAGATCAACAAACCCAATTTCCCTGTCACTTCCATCATGAAATATCCTCAATGCTTCAACTTGTAATTAAGAAGAAAAATTAAAAAACCGTTCTACTCTTACTTTCACTAAGCGCTCTCTCCGCTCACATAAAAAGCACCATCTGGTTTTGATGAAGCCAGATGAGGAGTCAGTGTAATAAGCATGTTGAGACCTTAATGATATGTCTCCTTTTGGGTGGAAAGATCTCTTGACTAAGATGTTCCACATTTCTGCATCCGTCCAACTTGGATCCCCTTCTAGTGTTTCCCATGATGTTTAGAAATCCAGCTCTGGTAGGTGTCAGAACATGTTCACCCAAACGTCACTGAGTTCTCAGTTACTGTGTACTGTTGCTTCCACATCTCAGGTAACCTGGAAACCCATTGGTATTCTGTTTGATTCAATTACATGATACCCTAATTTACACTGTCCTCAATGAAAAACGTGTTAGAGAATCCCTTTAGACTGTTGCCGTTCTCATTCTGCAAATCCTGATATGCTACAATTATTTGGATCAAATTGCCCCACGTATAAATTCAGGATGTAGGGATAAATGAATGCTTTTCTTTTTGTGACGATATGTTTTGTATTTGCTTTGATTCCTTTCCTTTTTCCTGAATTAATTGCCTACCCACATACCACTCCTTAATTCCTTAGCTTGCCTAGACATTGAATGGAGCTATAAAGGTGTGTCTTCAAAATGTGCTAACGTGGCTTGATATGAGTCAACACTCTCATACACCCACAGGGACACATTAAGTGCCTTCATGTTCATACAGGTCATGTTCAACACCCAGCCACTGCAAGCAAAAATGGTTTTGGATGCCTGATGAAATGATATCACTAGTGGTGGGGGGCAGTATTTGATAGGGGTAGAACACACCTTGCCCTAAAGCCTAGCTGTCAACATGTACTGTATAAGTCATATAGGGGAACATTATGGAAAGACTTAGCGTAAAGGTCCCAAACTCTTGCAAACTTTGTAGACGAATAACTTTTAAAATAACACAATGTTCTTTTACAAAAGACAAGTGCCTCATTAGCAATGAAAATGAACCATGCTGCTACAGCCAAGCTTTTGGTGGCTCATTTTAGCTAATTTAAGCTCACTTTATCCATACATTGCTGTTTTAATCTAAAAATCAATGAGTCATTTTACATACTGTTTTACCTGTGCTTGTCTTGCGCTACATTTTTTAACTTGTTGCTGCAGGTTCGCAGTCTAACAAAAGATACTTGGGGTTGCTTTAACAGAAATTTGGCTGATCAAACTGCCAAAATACCTTCTCGTCATTTGAATTTAAAGGTCCCATGTCATGCCCCTTGTGTGTTATGCAGCTTTTTCTGCATGTAAACGGTCTGCAAAGTCACAAACCCTCAAAGTACACCCTGTAGCGAGTAAAACTCTAACACAGAAAAGACTGCCCCAGAACGCCTCGTTGGAGATTTTCTTTGCCCCTTTTTTTTCTTCCGGGAACCAAGTGACGTAACGACGATCCAAATGGACCAATCCGCGGAGCTCTTCACACACACACACTCAGCCAGCCTTATTTTTCTCAGCTGCAGCTCTGCGGATTTCTCAGCCTGGACTCAGCCTGAGACAGCGGGACACGGCGAGGCCCGGCCCCGGTCCCGGTCCGAGCACACACACAGACCCACAGCCAGGCGGCGGGTGTGTGTGTGTGCTCCGGCCGAGCACGGGCCGGGCCTCGCCGTGTCCCGCTGTCTCAGGCTGAGTCCAGGCTGAGAAATCCGTTCTCAGCCTGGTTCACTGATGTTCCGCTGAACATCATGGGACCTTTAACAACTTATTAAGTAGTCAAAACTGCTATTTCTTCTTAATGCAAATATATCACTTGTGGGAAATGATGTGGTTTCAAGGATGTGATCTTAGAAATATGCTTTTTCATTGAGAAAAACATCTGTGTATATAAGTAATGCCTGTTGTACTGTATTTGCCGTTCTACACACCATCTGCTTGCACTTCCTTGGCAAAATCGAATGGATAACAGGAAGTGAAGCACTTGATGTTTTCCAATTTGTTAGGATTAGAGACCCGGAAGTGAAGTTCCGCTGAGAATTGGCTGGACAAAAACATTGTATCCAAAACGGTCATTAAAGTTGGTCAACAAAGGTCATCTAAGGCCAACAGATGTTATAAACTAGAAATAATTATTAAATGAAAAAGTGACAAAGGCAATGAATCACAGTCATGGTGCTTCAATGGGTGTGTTGATTTTGTAGAAAGATCATGCTCAAACAGAGTTATAAACTGCTGTATATCTCAGACTCCTTGGTGTTCAGGGTGTGGTCATGCATCACTAGCAGCCCTTCCCAGTGTATCTCCTCCACATCTTCTCTCTTCCTGTTTTCGTCACAGTGAGTAACTAATGTTAAATGTCAGAGGAATGCAGTGAATAAGTAATGACCCTGAGGACGTAGCTTTTGACTATAAATGAGTGAAACTTTTAACCTTGTTGTTTTTTGGGCTCTTGTTGGATAACTACCTTTAGGCATACATTGTAAGTTGCTCATTGAAGTTCAATTCAGTGTAAAAAGTAGAGAAAATATCTGCACACACCTTTCAAAGATTTTTTTACAATCCCTACTGACTCAGCTTGTGTGAGTTTTTTTCTTTATGTGATAGCACATGCAGGTTACCACACCTCGCCTCTGAAGCTGCATGAGGAAGGGGTGTGTTTGGCGCCCCGCCCACCCTGTCCTCAGAACACTAGCACCACTAAATACACACTCGCTCAACACACACATGGACAGGCCCAGACTTCATAGCCCACAGGCACCATATCCTAGGAAAGGAATAGAGTGAGCGGGAGAAGAGAGGAGAGGGAGAGAGGGAAAAAAAAACATAAGGAGGAAAGAGGGAGTGAGGAGTTTGAAGGCGAGGGAAATCATAGGTTTGTGGGAGTGGATTGTGGCCACAGGATTGCTCTGACGGGCCAACGTGCCAGAGGGACAGATAGACACCAGAGAAGCAGAAGTTAATATCAAGGGGGGGAAACTTCACCAAGGATATTTTTTATTTTTAAAGATTTTTATTCTGACAAACGGTGACAATGAACTCTCAGCAGCAGAGGTACAGGAATGTCTCCTCTGATGGCATGGACAGAGAGAGGACGTCCTCAGAGGAGGGGTATTACCAGGGGATGCTGAAGGCAACGGACGGCAGGAAAGGTAAAAGTGTACGGAAAATAGCTTGACTCCAAGTCTTGATCTTGATCCATTTGATCTTGCATGTGCGGGATGCCGCTGGGCACGAATTAAGGGTTTTTCCACGAAGAGGAATGAAGAGAGTTTAATGTCATTAAAGCGTTGGACAAGCTTAAAGAGCTTGAAGACTTCAATATAATGAGTGCTGACTGGTTAGTGATTTGTATAATGCAGTGTTATATACATCAGTAAGTCTCTCTGTCTGATTTGAAATGCAATGGTTGGTTTGGTGATGTCACAAGTGTGTTTGGATGGTTTTAGATATTCTAGTAATCTAAAAATGAACATGACAGACATAAGTTTATTTTCTGATTGGACTGTAGTCTAGTGCAGGGGTGTCAAACTAAATTTCATCGCGGGCCACATTCGCATAAAGGTTGCACTCAAAGGGCCGGTTGTAACTATATAATATATATATCAAATAATGTATTATATTACATTATTGCCTCTGAATTGGATTATTATTGGATAGGGTAATAACTTAGTAATTAACTACGTCTGAAAACAGAAGTCCAGGGCAAATAATTGCAAGTCTCTTCAGTGTGCATGTCACAAAACGAGATGCATTGTGGGACATGTAGTTTATGGGCAACCTGCTTCTGTAAAGTGGCATGTAACCGTATAATAAACGTATTATATTCTTTGCAAGCTCTTGCGGGGCCACATCAAATGAAGTCGCGGGCCGGATTTGGCCCCCGGGCCTTGAGTTTGAGACCCCTGGTCTAGTGGTTCTCAACTCTGTGACTTAAAAGATACTCCCCTTTTCTAATGCATCAGCAGCTTCCTCTTTTCGTATTGGTCAGCAAAGCCCATTCACACTTATTGTTGTGTAGCATACAGTACATGTGTTTTGGGTTGATTGAGTCAGCAAAGCTACAGTCTATTTGCCTGTAGTTGTGATGTATCCAGGATAACTGGTGTGTAAGAATGAATGATATCTTCCTTTTTTTTCTTGCATTAATCCGTTCCTCTTTTTCCCCCCTATTAATGTCTTGTTTTACCATGCATTGGTACTGTATACAGTCTTTAACACACTTTAAATCAGACATGGTTTTTGTGTGTTTCCTCTTACCAGCCTAATAACTTTTGTCAAATGTTAAATAGTGTCCGGAATCGGGTTTTTTTTAAAAAGTAACAATATCAGAATAGTTTTATGTTAATGCTAATATTTGATCATATTGTATTATAGGTTAATCATATATTTTGATTGTAAAATCTTAATCCGCAAAGTAACTCATAACTGAAATCAAGTCAGTCAAAAGTACTAATAATTCTATCAAAATATAGAGCAGCATAAAATGGAAATACCCAAGTACCTTAAACTGCTAAACTTGAGTGCAGTATCTAAATAAGTGTACCTAGTTACAGTACTTTCCACTACTGGTGATGACCTTTTTGCTGTTTTGGAATATAAGCTCCACACATCAGTGAAACCTGTTTGTGTGGTGACACTTGATACATGAAGTTCAGCCTCTATAACCTCACATAGCCTTCACCTACAAAAAGCAACGAGTCCACGAACAGAACAGGACTGGGCAACGTGGTGTGAACAGACTGCAGGGACGCAACAGGTCAAGGTGAAACTCCTCTGGGAAACCACTTTGTCTTCGGCCTGCTCTGAGTGTGTGTCGCCAATTATAACGCTTCCACTCTTCCTTTGGCAGGAAGTAGGACCACATAGTAAAGCACCCCCCCCCCTGTTTGAATGATAAATGAGGAGGTTAAAGGTCTGCTGTGTCTATGTATGGTTTCCATGGAAACGTTGTCCCATAACAGATTTGCAGAAGTGACACCCTCCTGAGAAAGCAAACGTAGCCTCTGGGCGCCAATTTGGTTGAATCACAGCACTTTGCTTTTCATAGCTGGGTGTGTCACTATGAGTTATCTGGCTCCTTTCAAACTGATAAGACAGAGGACTTTGTGTTGGCATTCATACTTTATTACGGCCGGATGTGAATGAAATAATTTGCTATGTGAGTCAGTTAAGGTGGATATGTCAGTAAAAACACATTAGGGAAGCAACAGATAATCTGTTTCAGAATAATGTATTTATCGTTTGATTTGCAGGATGTCAGAAAGTAGTTAAAACGTTTGTCAAAGGTTTTTATAGAGTCCAAGTTGATTATTGTTTGTCTATTAAATAATTGCAGATTTTGTTCGCATGGCTGAAAACAGACTAAGCCATACAGTCTGTTCATAATAAGTGTTGCCACACCTTGTGGTTTTTGACTAATCTCCAATGGGAACATGGGTGTGTGCAGGTTTGTTTTCTTAGTAGGTGTGCTCCTTGCCAAGGTCTTGTTATTTCTTGTTGGAAAATTGCACTCTCTAATAGTTAAGACAAGTCTTGGGATCATTTTGCAGAGATCTTCGGACCTCAATAAAATGTTGGCCCATAAGATGGAATCCTTTAATTAAGTGTTCTGCCCAAGAGCACAGTCGGCAGCAGTGTCATAAAGCGAGACAATGCTATTACAAAGTTTTCTTGACAATAGCGTCTCATCTTCCCACGATGAATGTTCTCTGATCTGGTCTGAATCAGTATCAGGCATGCACAGTCAGGACACATAGTGACGAATCCTTTTGTCCTACAGAAATCAAACAAGTCTGGCATTTTAGGGATTTCCTTTGCTGATGCTATGTCACATGCATGAGCTGTACATCCATCATTTTCTGGTCTTTTTGAGTTGCAACAAAACCTTAGCACCTGTTTTTAAATGTTTTCTTAAATGTCTGATGATTAACGATGATTTGTCTATTTTGCAGATGAACGAGATCGAGTACAGAAAAAGACCTTCACCAAATGGGTCAACAAGCACTTGATAAAGGTAAGGCCTGTTCCTGATTGTTGCTGTTTCTTATGGTACTTTAAAGGCCTACAATGTCATGCTACATTTGTATTTCAACGCAGACAAGGCACACTATGCACAAAACGGGAAGGGACATTGGAGACCTAGACCTCTGCCACAAAGGGCCTATCTCTCAATATTACCGAAAGGGAAAACAATTATTTGTTTATACTCTCTGTGATTCAGATACTCCCATAAATGTACCTCATTGGGCTCTTCATCGGCCCTTGTCACACCTTGCTTCGGTAAAAGGAACTGAGAACCTCTAACAGAACAACATAGATGTATTATTCATATTTTGTATCACTTCAGTTTTAGATCTGGTTGGAAGTAATGATGATAAGCTACATGTTTGAAGTCTGCAGAAAATGTTTTCTCTCTTGTGTTTAACATTGGGGGAAACAGGTGAAAAAAGGTTTTGCTAGAAGAATCTTTAAAAATAATTGTATTTTTTAAGCCAAGATAACAGGTGAAACATTACAGTCAGATGGTTGTTTTTGGCAATGTTGTTGTAACCCTTTTTCGGCCACAAGAGGCAGTGTACCATTATCCCCTGTTCTACTAAACTACTAAAACAAAATCTAGCCAAAAGAAGACATAACAATAATGTTACTTTACTTGTAAAGCACATTATATACATATTTTGTATAAAGTCAAAATAAAAAACATCATTGGAATCTTATTTCGAACATTGTGTAGTGGTGCACTTCAGCCTCCTTTGGACAACATGAGTATTACAACAACAAACAGTTACACATTTTTATTTTTTATTAACTTGCCAAAGCTTATTTTCTTTAATCCACATTTTTTTAATTATGAGAAAATACCATGGAACATTAAGCATACAAACACTTTATCTCACCTTGCACAACTTTTTTCCCCGCCTGCTTCACAAATATAACCGGAAAAAAAGAATGTAAAATGAACCTCATGGAAAAATGTGTTTCAGAAGAACACCTGTTCTTAAGTCATAAACACAGGAGAGAAAACTATTTTCATCAGACGTAGAAACAATTGTAGACTTAGATCACCAGAAAATAAAAAGAAGAAAAACACTAGCCTCCCAGGGCTACCGTAGTTGTCTCACTAAATTACCAGAATACAATGTTATGTCATGGTGTAAATGAAGTGACAGGCCATAGTGATCTAAAATGCAATCCATCTCCCACTTTGCAAATTGTAAACAAAAGTGAAAGTTATTTCCAACACCTCTGCCCCCTCTCACATAAACACACATTAGCTGGTCATTTATCGTCTCACACTCGGCCTCTATAGTGCGCTGTGATGGGGAGGCTTACCAGAAGTCCAGTCTGTCACCAGCTGACCGCCTGTGTAAACCGTCCATCAGCGGCCGTCCACTCTCACCTACCTCACTCCCAAGTCTATAACTAGACCTGAAAGCCCTCCAATGCATCAACCTATCATAGAAGTAAACAGGTCAGGATGGGGTAAAGTCAAACAGGCCGTATTCTTCACTCTGAAGTTTCTCATTAGGAGTGAAAAATGACCCCCCGGAACACAATACCCCTCCCACAGAGAAGTATAAATATCCTCACTTGTGCCACTTTTCTTCCAGGAAACTCCTGTTGGCAGTAATGCATTAACAGCCCTGCTTCCACATTATTTCTGTATTACAGACACAGGGCCATTCATTGTTTTTTTTTTAAAAGGGAAAAATAAGCACAAAGAGTGTTTTCCTTTCCATGAGTGTGCAGTGCTATTTTCTTTAGCTACCACAGTTTGAGAACACACTGTAGACTCCCCTCTTTTTTCTCTGTGAATTTTGGAGGGTGATTCACAGACATCTGGACTCACTTAGCTTCTTCTGTAAAGGCAAATTCTGGTATGCGCCCGGAGCCAGCGGTGGGTAAGGCCAACGGTAGCACATGTGCTGCACAGACTTCTGGGTCTGTTTGGCTACCTGCGTAATATCCGGTCTTAAATGACAGGCACGCATTGAAGCGTGGGAAATATAGGCTGAAACTATTAAGTAGTTTGACGATTAATAAAATAGCAAAAATGTAGGCCAAAACACTTCAAGGTGATGTCTTCAAATGTCTTGATTTATAAGTCCAAAACCAAAATGTATTCAGTTTAAGATGATGCAGAAAAACAAAACAAGGAATTGTCATATTTGAGAGTCTGGAAACAGATTTGACCTTTTTTGCTTAAAAGAAACGTTATCGCTTATTGATTATCAAAAAGGTTTGTCATTATTATTCCACCAAGCTCTGTTGATCTCTGTTGGGAAGTTGCCCAAGTATTGACATCAACATTGTTGTTTTCATATATATATACAAAAATCCATACTACTGTACATGAGCAGACCATTGCTTGTTTTTCAAAAAGTTTAGCACATCAATATTCTTGTCAAAAATGTAACTTTTAACTAAGAAGTGCAACAGATTAAAAAAAAAGAGTTAGTTAGGAAAGTGTTAACTCCTTGGTTGAACATGAACCGACGCTCCTCTAAACGGATTTAATGGCTTTCGGTTGGTTTGACAGGGGCATGACTATAGGTGGGGTGCATCCATAAAGGGCCACTGAGTGGTTTGCCTTACCCTGTAAATCTTGTTATGCTGTGGGACGTCACACCAGCAGCAGAACAAACCTCTGTTTTCAAGCAGATTTCTAACATTTACTTAGAGGGGTTGCACAAGATGACGCAACCGAGGCATGTTAAGTGTTCTGTCTGCAGACAGAGGATCACAGTCGTTTTTTTAGGGGGGGGGGGGCGGGGGCTGTAAGCTATGTGTGCTAATGATTATCACCTTGAATAGTTTACAGGACAGCTCATTTGAACTCAGACAGGGTAATTTGTAGCACAACACCTTCCTTTCAGCTGTAACAGTGGGACGGGTCACATGGAGCAGGGACTCAAGTAATTGAGGGGTGACGATAGACGACACTTGAGTATACACACGACGGGGAGAAACACTAGAGTTAAAGACGTAAATAGTTTATATACATCGCTTTGAAACCTCCCCAGTTCATTACTAACATAATTAAATAATCGAATAAATAATGTAATCATAAAAAAACATTAAATCCTAATAATCATAAAAGGCAAATATTTCTGTTCTCAGATGTTCTTAATCCAATCCATGTTCTAATCCATTTTGCTCATTGCATACATTTCCAGAACAGTTATATGTTCACTGGATAAAGCCAGGTTAAAGATGTTGACAGATGAGAGGTTTTTTTACAGAGGACATTTTACATATCTCTGTGTATCACTCAATAAAACAGCCATACAAATATATCAGATTTCACCAAGGTTTCTGGAATAAAATGTTATATGAATGAAATATTCACAAACCACTATTGCAAACCCTTCAGAATATAGATAGGAATGAAACTGGAGATAATTTTATTTTAATTCTAAGAATAAGGCATTTAAATCTATGTATTTTGCACGACACTACAGTTGAATAGTGTCAACATCTTCAACTGAAAGAAATGTCCCGTTTTTACTTACCCTTATTAGGACAAGTATTGTTTGCTTTAACAAGTTTTCTGAAATTCCAGGTCAAAATATTAAAATAATACGTTATCTGATGCTAGCTTTTTCAGAGTTGAGGAGGAGGAATAGACAAAGTTAGTGAAATACACACTGTTACAATAGTTTTAAAGAAGTTTTGGAAGCAATATGGCTTACACTCCCAAAATGTCCTACTTTATATAATTGTGAAACTAATGTTAAACTCAAGAATATAAATATTTCTATTACAGTTCAGTATTCAATGTGATCAAACCACATATGATCACATCTTGAGAATGTTTTCAATGTGTAGACAGTGAACCCTAGTGGTGGCACTGTTGGTTACCTTCACAAAAAGGAGGATCCCATGTAATGTTTGGATAACTGTGTTGAAACTGTTGCCAAGAGAAATGAGACGCTGTTGAAACTTGATGAGAAATGTGCTTTCATTCCATTTGAGGGCCGACGCCTTCTTCACGCACATGACCAAACACACTTGCATTACAGATGCCAAACTCAATCTGGTCATAGAACTAATCAAAAGTGTTAAATCTTCTTGTCTAATACCATCATCTTAATCAGCTAAATTCACATTTCGTCCAAACAAATGCTCGTCATTTCTTTGTCATTTATTTCTTCTCCTCTTCTCTCCTCCATTGTTTCAAATCTTTCCCTTTCTCCATTGCTCATCCATCTGCTGTCCTCTTCACGAAGCATCAGAGGGCAGAGGTAGGTACTGGCATCGAGCCTGACCGTTATAAATGTCTGGTCATGGGGACTTTGCATGGAAACCAACCTCACATGTTTTCCCAACTCTCTCTTTTATTCAAATCTGTTTTCTGGTTGCAAGTACACCACACCTTAGTTCTATGAAAAGTGAATGCATGGATCCATTAAGTGTCCTTGTCTTGTTTGTGTTTATGATGATTTTTGGGTCTCCAGTGCACTTTTTTACCCCACTTATCTGGGTTTTACACATGGCCATCTATCACTTTTCAGGGATGACAGCTGACATTTAGGATTGGCAGTAGTAGTCAGGCTTGGCTGCTCAGGGCTATGTATTCCTGACCTGTGTAGAACTGTACTAGTGGAGAGAACACTCTGAGCACTGCTTACAACTTATATACTGTAACACAGCTGGGTAGCTCTTAAATAATCAATATAAAGCACTTCTATTATATCTGAAAATGTTAACAAAAAATACTTCATCCACAAAATTATCATTTGATATCAATTACTCATCCTGTAAACATTTTTTTCTCGCATGGTTCCAGTAGAAAGAAAAAATCCCCAAACTTGATCATTTGAATTGAATGGGGGCGGTGTTTAAAACTAGCAACACCTCTTAGATTATCAACAGACAACTTTCTTTATAATCCAAGTCTCATTGATCAACTTGAATGTTCCCTGATTCCCAAACAAATGAATTTCTACTAAAACCTTACTATTTAAAGCCTGTACAGACTTGCATGAGTAGCTTGCCAAAGTCTTCATGTGGAAGTATGGTTTTAGTGAGACTTTTCAGAAATTAGTTAGCATAAAATAAGATGAATGAGAATTGGATTGAAGGGGTGAGGTGTAGATACAATAGTTGTCTTTATCGGGATGAAGCAATCCTTCAAATGGATTTCTTTCATCATATTTGACATAGCTTTCACAAAATCTGCACCAACAGTTGTTGCCATTAACTAAAGTAAATTCGGCCATCAACAACCAACTTTGTAAAAGAACCAGAATGTTGATTGGATAGAAGACAATCTAAATAAAGTGCTAATATTGTGTTCGTCTTCATTGAGTATTCAAACAAATGTACCAGCTGGTATTCCTGAAAAGCTTTCCTTTTTAAACTATATAGGTCATTTGGGTATTTCTTTTTGTTTGCATCTTGAATCCTTGTGACACTGTTTTTGTTTCCCCTGCAGTCGCAGCGTCATGTGACAGACCTGTATGAAGACCTTCGAGATGGACATAACCTGATCTCCCTGCTGGAGGTCCTCTCCGGGGACACGCTGGTGAGTATCCGCCATGATGTCCGCATTCTGACCTTGGCTGCTTCTTCAACCTCAACCATCCTCCAACCAACACCTAATCCAGTCTAATTACATAAAGAGTACTTATGTGCAGCCAACCTGGAATATCATGTGGCAACAAATTGTAACCAATCGCAGCCAAGGTGTCACTCAAAGGCTTAACCCCAACCGAACCTACCAGAACAAAGACTTTCCTTACTTACAGCAAGCAGCTCCTGAGTCTACAATACACTGCCACATTGTTGCCTGCTGCTATCTTTTATAATCCGGTTCCAAGTAAATAGAGACATTTAGGTTGCTTTCTATTCAGGTGTCTAGACAGGATGTCCTGTGTCACACTAATGACTGTTCTTTCTGACCAATCAGGGGGCAGCAGTGTTACTAATCCATATTTTAGTATCGGCACAGCTTAATTGGGACCTTTATTGTGGTAATACTAAAAAAAGTACCAGGAACTATTTTACTATTGGGTGGCTGTGGCTCAGGAGGTAGAACTGCTGTTGACCAATCGGAATGTCCCTTTGTTTAATTCTTAGCTGCCAAAGTCAACACGTCGATGTGTACTTGGGCAAGATAGTTAACCCAAAATTGCTCCATTGGCCAACCGTGTGTGATTTTGTATGAATGTTAGTTTCCCTAAGAGAAGGTCACACATACTGGATAGGCGTTATATAAATGCAACCTATTTAACATCAGAACTTTTTTAAAGTTAGGTTGAGAAGTACCATGCGGTGGAACGGCAGTTTACAACTCAAATCTTAAGACTGACACTCAAGGCTAATTTCAAAGTCAGCCACTGGATACTTTATTGATTTGATTACCCTAGGGCTCAGATGTGTACAGAGGCTTCTTTACTGAAGTCATCATTGCTGCGTCCACCGCCTCTGCTCATCTTCTGAACGCTTCCATAGCCTTGACACATTAACCCCACCTTGGCCTGTGTGTGTGTGAGCTATACTTCTTTCTGATGTTCCTTCTCTACTCCTTCTCTTCCTCCTTTCCTTTTTTCCTTCTTATAACCTTCCTCTGTGTGTCCATCTTTGCCGCCTGGCCTCCTCTCTTTGCACTGCTCTTGCTGGGGCTAGCCGAGGGAGAAAGACGTGGGCAGGAGCGCTCGGTTGGTGAGTGGGTTGATAACTTATAGTAGACATCCTTTTTGTTTATTCTTCTTATTATAACTCATCTGCGCTTTCTCAGTGATCTGGCTGTGCATGGTATCTGGACCTCCTTCATGGCGATTCAACTGTTTTGTTGCCTTTTTTCTTTCTGTCATTCACAGGCTTGCTTTTAGCATGTAGCAGCTGGATAAAAACAATACATTGTTTTGCATAGCAGTGTTTGTTTGTTTAGGGCGTTTGCTCTGATAACTACCATTACTTTTCTGATTTATATTTGAAGTTCAAAGGAAAACAAGCTAAGATAAGCTTGCAGTCAGCTGACTTGAATAATACAAAACTGTGAATCAGTGGAAGTTATAATTATGCTGCTGTAATAAATATTCAAAAAGGTTTATAAATCCAACATTATACTTGTGTCCCTATACGTGTTAAACACAGTATCAGTTCAAATTAAATAGAATGTACAAATGTTTGATTCAATCACAACACTGACCCACCTGAATTATTCGTTTAGAAGAATTTTCCAAGATTCACTGGTTCTTGCTACATTTGTCCTTCCTGTTAAATGTCTTATTTTCAGTTTTCCTTCCCATGTATTTCTCTGTCCGTAAAACGTTTCGTTCTCCTCCACCATCAGTATACCAAGTGGTTCAACTCAACGTCTTTCATGTGACTGACTATCTTTTCTTCTCTTCTCTCAGCCCAGGGAAAAGGGTCGCATGCGATTCCACAAACTGCAGAATGTACAGATAGCACTGGACTTCCTCAGACACAGACAGGTATGACACATAAATCAATACCCTAAACACGACCAAACGCTTCCAATAGCATGACACCAGACAGCTCATTGTGTTTTCACCTTGTTTTCTTTTTCTCAGGTCAAGCTGGTTAACATCAGAAACGACGACATCGCAGATGGGAACCCCAAGCTGACCCTGGGCCTAATATGGACCATCATTCTCCACTTCCAGGTCTCCTCCTCTGTCAGTTTTGTGTTATATTTTATTATCCCTCTCTATCTCTGGGATCAACGCCTGTCAGCTGCTGTTTCTCCTTCTACTGGGAACCAATCAGAATGGAGTCTGCTCTTCGAAATGTATCTTAAAAGTGGAATTCTCCAATTGAAAAACAGTATAATTACCATATCTTTCCAATTGTGGAAGTATTCATGAAATTGGCAACAGTCTAAAGTAATAAAACACCATCAGGGTGTGTTAGTATGAGTCACTTTCCCGCTAAATCCCAAGAGGAGGGTGTGTCAGGAGTGTACTTGATTTCATGCTATACTCCCAAACATATCCCTTATAACCTTTTCCTGTGTATGCCAAGCAGAATTCCCCTGGCATCAGCCTTATTATGCTGGACCACACCTTTTTATATCAGATGATTCTGATTGCCTTTATCATGGGAAATAAAGGAGGCATTGGTGGTGAGAGGGGTGTGAGGGTGTGAGGGGTGCTCTGGTGAAGGTGCCATTGTATTACATTATGAGCAATGTTCCCTGAGTGTTTATCCGTTGATAGAATCAAGAGGAGAATAGCCGGGTGTTGGCTACGGTGAGTCATAGAGATCAAAAGGGAGTGGAAAATTCCCCTTTCCTCGTGTAACGTAGTTTGAAATCCCACAATGTGATTATCCTCAGAGAATTACATTTAGACAGATAATAGGATTTAGTACGACCTGAGGTAAACAAAAGTGGAGAGAAGATTTGATATTAAAGAGTAACTCTAATCCTTTATCAGATCGTAGACATGTATTGTATATAGCTGACATGCTTTTTGAAGCAAACAAAAACTCCGAAATATGACACAACACCATTTCCTCCCCTTAGCACGTTCTAAATGGCTTCTCTATTATTCCTTATAAACGTTCTATTAATGTATTATAATCAGCATATAGTGACGTATATATATTTAGCTAAGTAGTCCTACATATTCATGATGCTTTATAACAATTAACACTATCCATTATAAAGCATGTTAGGATAAATGTAATAATACTTTATAACTGCTGATCACATACTGACATAAATGATAGAGTATAATAATTGCACTTTTGTAGAACTTTACTAAAAGCAAACAATGACTACATAATAATAATAATAATAATAATAATAATAATAATAATAATAATAATAATAATAATAATGCATAATACATTAATAATAATAATAATAATCACATAAGTATGTATATTATGCGTTACAGACATGGTTGCATAGAAAGCGGTAACTAAGATTTAAAAAATAAAGATTATTTCTAATTGAAATAAATATTTGCAGGTCAGATATGTTAGAGGAGGATACTTTGAAAGGCAATACATACAAAAAAAAAGAATAATAAAAACCCCTTCCCCTTAATACCTACCACAAATATAAAGTGATCTTGTTATACAGATGTGAATTAGGACTAATGAAGACATTAACATCGTTGATAATTAACAATGGGTGTCTGGTGAATCTGTTCAGCATCTTATGGTTTCCACTAACTCATTTCCTCCACATTACTCCAATATGGATTATTGACAAGTTATCCACCCTCCTGACAATGTATTATCTATATATTTTAGATCTCAGATATTCAGATCATTGGCCTGTCAGAGGACATGACGGCCAAGGAGAAGCTGCTGTGCTGGTCCCAGAGGATGACGGACGACTACCAGAACATCCGCTGTGACAACTTCACCACCAGCTGGAGGGACGGCAAGCTCTTCAACGCTGTCATCCACAAACACCAGTGAGTGGGGGCTTTATTTGTTGAGTTGTTGTGTGATCAGCAGGAATGCAATTTGTAGTCGCATGCAGATTACAATAGTTAGCTAAATATATAGAGTCAAATGTCAAATTGAAACATGAAAAGACAGCAGTTTTCAGTCTTGTCTGGTGGACATGCTACCACCTATGGGTTTTGTTTAATAGTGAGTGCAGTGACACAGGAGTGGGATCTCGGCGCTCTTCCAAAAGTCAAATGACACGCTCTGTAATTAAATCCCACTCTTGTTATTGACAAGAGCTCACGTCTAAATTGTGTACCTGATAACCAAGGCATTGTTTTGATTCTTTACAGTATTGTATCTAATTAATTTTAATGGAAAGATAGTGCTGTATAGATTAAATAGTGCATAACCTCCATGTTGTTGCACTAGGGCTTCAATAAATAACATGCACGCCTGTCTGTTTAATCAGGTAGAAAAACAGGGAAGCAACACAAACAAAACAAGCATAATTCAGAAATAGCGATGCAATTGTTCTCAACGCAACAGGGGACACTAACAAGTGACGCACATGGCTGTGATACGCTTGTTCTGCTGCAGTTTGTGTCTTATTAAGTTATTAACACTTTTTGTGTGATCCCATGATTCAGATATAATATTAGCAAAAATGCTAATGCAGATTTGACTTTATTAATTTCCTAAATGAAGGATGACAACCTAAAGCACTGAGAACAAAGCGTTCTAGCCAAGTGCATTACATGTAAGTGTCCCCTCCCCTGGCAACACCAATGCATTGTGGGCTTCTTGTAGCACTTCGACATTCTGGACATGTTCATTTGCTAGTGTTGTATGTATTTGCATTTATTTATTTTTTTCGCAGTGCGTTTGGCTCGAGGCCCAAATTAATATTCTACCTTTCTGTATATGACAGCACTACTGCTTTAATACAAGCTAAATCGTAATGCCTCTCCATAAACATGACAGGCCTTTAGGCTAGACATACCAAAGTTAGGCGTTGGAGATGAGTCATCCTGTACCACCTTGATATTATAAATCCTCTATTAAACATGATTAGTTTATTAGATTGTTTGGAAACCTATTGATAAAAAGTCAAATATGGACTCTGAAACCAAATATCATAATCCCACTTAAATTGTTGTGTGTCTTTATAGCTAAATTAGCGGTTAGGATTGCTTTGTGTGGGAGCATCCTGGGAAACGAAATTGCATTTCTTTCTCAGGAAGATATGTCAACACAACATAATTATTTGGGCTTCATGCAAAGGAGTGCCGAAATCAAAGTGGCATTAAGGGAAAGTTAAATGCTGAGCACGATTCTTTGGAGCCATTATGCATTGAGAGAAAGAGATGCCTGCAAGGGCAGGTTTCCTTGAAATGAAGCTTGAACCTGGACTTTTTTTCCCTTTTTGGAGACACCTGGGGCTAGATTAGTGCTGCATTTCAAAGCGGTCAGGGGTAAGGTGTGGGCGTAACTGTAGCACTCAGTGGCTGCTGCATGAAAACTGTGGCATTACTTTGTGTTGAGGCAAAGTTAAGGGCGTCCCGGAAAATGCGTTCAACATGAGAATTCGAGAGTGTCGAGGGTTTTATGGAAGAAGGTTTAGTGACTTCCAAAGCTACGGTTAAGTTTAGGTGGCATATAGCTGTTTCAGAGGGATTAAGGGGATCTTCACATGACTATGGACATGTTTGACTATGGATTGGATGGATTGAACCATCAAGCCTTTAAAGGATGAGTTAGCTGAAGCCAGCCCCTGCCGTATTTACTTGGACCATCTGGTAGATTTTTACGATGCTCAGTTTAAGAAAGAAGTCTAAGAAGAAGAAGGGAAGCCTGGGCTTCATCGGTGGCAGGTCAGGATCCGCCAGCAATGTCGAAAACCGGGTGGTCATGTTGTGCGAGGATATCCCGTCAGAGGGATCCTCCTGGGACTCAGGGTTGGGCTCCCAAAGCTCAGGGGCCCGCTCAGGGGCCCGCTCCAGCAGCGACGAACTGGGCCATGGATGGAGGTCCCTCAGTTTTCATGGAAGAGAGGGACAGAAGACGTCCTCTAGGCCAACAAAGCAATACTCTGTACGAGAAACTCGCCATGTGGAGGATTCTCCGGTTTCTGGACGTAATGCAGGACGTTCCACTTTATGCATCAGGCAGGCGTATGAAGCTTTTTTTGTCAACATATTGTATTTGCTTGGTAAATGTCAAAATCAGTACTGTAATAGATATGCATTACACAGTTTAATTTGTTGGATTTAAAAATGCTTTTAAAGCTGTTTATGAAAGTTCAAATATGCAAATATGAATGCCTTGAAGATGAGTTTCTGCAATGCTGTTCATGCAGTCAAATTGTGGGTGGGTGCCTACTTCCCGCATGTCAGCTTTGATTACGTTAGCTTCTCTATCATTTACATTTGACCTACAGATGACATCTGCCAGAGATATTCAAACACCCAGAGGACAAAAAGGCAGGTGCTCGTGCCGGTCCATCAGAAAGATAACAAGTGGGCTTTTTAATAGCAGGTTGCCATTGGCAGATGGTCTTGAAAAAGCACAGCAACTGCTGCTATTCGTGTTATACGATAAAAGAAAGTGGATCAGTATAGATGAGTTGAAGTCAAAGAAACTACCACAGTATGTTATGTATTCACATTTTTTCTATTGCACTGTGTAACATATTTCCCCATGTTCAGTCCAGATCTTCAGTCCCAAATGTTCAGAATTGTATCCCTATAGATGCCAGTTGTCTAAGGCAAATGTTATTACGAGCCAAAAACTAAATAAAATAATATAATCACAAGGAGTGTCATTGTCAAAGAGGCAACCAAATTGAAATTGATGCATTTCAAAAACGTAATACAGAAGTAAAGCCCCTAATGAAAACCATGGAACAGCATGTATTTGCTAATTGGGAAAGCGTGACAAAATAACTCAATCTGTTGGAAAAGTCCAACAAAAATTGGACCCACATCTATGAAAGTGAAACGCTAGAAATATAATGGATGATTGTATGCTGTTGTGGCCATGGGTTGGAACATTTTTGTTTTAATGGGTTTCAAATGGGACATTCTTGTTCTCAAGGGTCTTATAGTTTTGGCTATACAGTTTTTTTTTGTTGAGTTGAATTTTCATGTGAGCTAAGATCCATCTTTTTGGACAAAAAAAAGTCTGCAAACCCTTGCCAATAGTTACACCATATGCATTTGCCAAAAAATAGAACGCAAAAGACCAAAACTAAAATGGCCCTATTAAATCACATGTGTTAATGTTATGAGCCCTCTATCCCATCCCATTTCCCTAGTGTAAAATTGTATATATGCACAAACTTGAACACTTATACATTGCCATCCAAAGTATAATGGCAGTGTTGCAATGGGAACTCTAAGTGTGTGTCCTATCACTGCAGATTAGAATATTATTATAACGTACACGCCTTCCTGTACCCAGTTAGTAATTAATCGTCCATTTTTGTGTTCCCCCAGTCCCAGACTCATTGACATGGGCAGAGTGTACCAACAGTCCAACCAAGAGAACCTGGAACAAGCCTTCAATGTGGCGGAGAGAGACCTGGGAGTGACACGCCTCCTGGACCCCGAGGGTAAGATTTGGCCTAAGTCGATTTATATGAAATATAATATATATAATAATAGTTTTATTCAGCATAATGTTACGTGCTTTGCTGTGATATTACTATGAGTTACTGACATCTGTTATACATTTTCAATTTGAAATAAAAATGATATAATCCAATTTCTACTTTTACTTTCAGATGTGGATGTTCCACACCCTGACGAGAAGTCCATCATCACTTA
Organism: Gymnodraco acuticeps; assembly: GCF_902827175.1. Classification (NCBI taxonomy): domain Eukaryota; kingdom Metazoa; phylum Chordata; class Actinopteri; order Perciformes; family Bathydraconidae; genus Gymnodraco; species Gymnodraco acuticeps. Next base: position 4,774,333 of record NW_022989810.1, read on the forward strand.
CGTATCATCCCTGTATGATGTCATGCCAAGGATGGATGTACATGATGGCGCCAGATCTAGCGTAAGCAGAACTTGTTCCATCCAGCTAGTCATTGAAGGTTTCTAATTTCTCTAATTCCCCTCCTCGACTCCCCTCCTCGACTCCTATCCTCGTGTCTTAGTCCCGCCCACAGGAGATGCGAGTGGAGGAGTCGAGGAGGGAGGAGGGAGGAGGGGAAGCAGCAGGCGTGTTTATTTTTACTTGTTGGTGGGTGTAGTTTGGTAGGCTCGCAATCAAAACATTTTTGGGTTGAACTGCCCCTTTAAGCAAAAGTTAATGCAAGCTCAAAATACACAAATGGTTGCTATAATTTGATCTTTTTGATTGCTTGATCAGATTGAATCAAACCTGAAGAGGCTTGTGACTCTGCTTCTAAAAAAGCTTTTGTTAAAAGGAGTCTTGTGAAACCAAATAAATAGTAAATAAGCTTCCTGTGGTGTTTACAATACGTAAGCTAAAGGGGTTAAGATCCTATATCACTTATTATTTGTTAACACAAAACATACTGCTATTGCTGTGGTAGTGTATTCACACACACTAATGACATGCTGGGGCATTTCATTTCTTGTTGTATTTCAAGTCCTAATTGTAACCCTTGTGCCTCACTTTAAAAATGTTGCTCTGATGTCTTTACAGTACAAAAATAACTGTGATGTATTACTATGTTCCCAAAAATGTAATACACCAATAATGAAGATGCCTTTAAAATATGATGTAATATTATTATTTTCAACTTTCCCCAAGTAAAATATTTATAACAATATATATCATCATATAATATATCATAACTAGCCTTTTTCAAATGTTAAACCCTTGAAATATGTCCTTTAACATACTTCTTCTTTATTTTGAAGTAAAAAAAAATCTTAACATTGTAATTTAAAAACTAGAATTTTGAATTCAGGATTTATTATATGAGCTGAGGTGAAATGTTCTAATTGTAAGTACAAAATTACCATAATCTATACCATATGCAATGAAATAGCACAACATGATTAAAAACAATAAATATATTTAAAAGCCAAAAATGTTCTTAGTTACACAAATGTTTTTAACTTGACTTTTCTTTCTTATAACTGCATACACTTTTGGAACATGGGAGAACTGAAGAACTATCCTGCTGTCTGTCTGTCTCACAGCATTGTCTCCTCCACTTTTTCCCCCATTTTATCCACCCCTTCTCCTCCATCTACCTCCTTTTCCACTCACACAAGACCTGGATTGTTCCGTACCTAATTGAGTTTAGCTAGAGGGAACATGGCGACGCAGGAGAATAAGCGTTCTCCTGTCTGTTGTGGTTAAACGACTGTGTTTGTTCTGCTGTGTCGGCTGCAGGAGCTGGAGCTGCGCTGGCAGGAATACTACGAGCTGGTGACTCTTCTGCTCCAGTGGATCCGCCACCATGTCACGATCTTCGGGGAGAGGAAGTTCCCCGGCAGCTATGAGGAGATCGAGGTGAGATGATATGCTGATTTTAAGCCTCTCGGCTTGAGATTTGTCTTAAATACGTTTATAGTCGAGCAACAATAAATAGCAAAATATTATTTTAAGTTCTTCCTCAATGCTCTTTGTGAAAATCATTCAGAATCAGAATGTATGGTTTATTCTGGGGGAAATTCGATTTTGTGACAGTTCCTCAATGTAAATACATTTACAGGTTATTTAAAGAAACGAGTAAAACATTTGAATACAAATAAATATATTGATGAAAACTAATAAGTTACTGAAAAAGTTCAAATGTGCAGTAAAATATAGAAATGCATATATTTATATATAAATGACACGTTGAAGTAAAATGTCCAATTAAAGATACAATTAAATAGAATGAAAATGTTTAATATTTATAAACATAAGAAGTAAAAATGTGGATATTGTACTAGAATACATACCATGTATATTTCAATACAAACAGTGGTGCATTACGATTAGTATAATATTAATGCTGAATTGCACAGTTTTAAAGGGTTGGGCTGCTAAAAGTGAAGTATGTCATGTAAATGTATATCTAAGTAAGTGAATGTGTTTATTATTGTAAAAAATAATAGGTTTCCAATGTTAGATCAAAGAACACACTTATATCATGTCTAGCTTTTGGCAGATAAAGGCAACTGTATTTGCAGTTGCTGTTGTCCCATAGAGAGGGTGGGGCAGTGCTGAGAAAAAGAAGCCAGAAGGCAGACAAAAGCATAATCCCGAGGAGAATGATAACGGTGCCACTCCCTGTGTCTGCTGCACCAAAAAAGCATAGTGCAAACCTTTGGTTTAATTATCTTTTGAAGTCAAAGCATCTGCAAAAGTAGCTTTTCTTGTGCTGCTTTAACACAGTTATGTCTGGTTAGAGAGTAACATTTTACTTACATAATACAGGTAGGGAAGTTATTTGACTCATAAGTTCCAACTCAGTTAACACCAGTCATGGGAAGGAACAAATGGAGGACGGCAAGTCACTATGTACTCACTATAGCGTGATGTGTTCATTTAATCATTCTGTTTACGAAATTAGGATTCCAAGATCATTTCACAAGTACAACGTTGTGTCATTTAAGTAAAGTCAAGGTTTTAGGATTTGTTCTGTAAAGGAATAGAAGAGTATTCTTGTCTAAAGCACATTTTCGAGGGGCAAAAAAGGGACATGTAAATTGTTTAAATTAATAAAACATTACTACCATAATAACAAACATGATTATAATTATAATTTTCAATGTGTGTGTTTTTTTCTTAAGATTATTTGGCGCCAGTTTTCAAAGTTCAAGGAGACCGAGCTGCCAGTGAAAGAGACTGACAAGAACCGGACTAAACACATCTACCAGACCTTTGAGGCAAGATAATGTTCTATTATTGTGTGTTTTATTGTACTCTGTTCTATTGAGTTATGGCTTATGCATTCTTCTTTCCACCTGCCCACAGAGTGCCGTGCAGGCTGGTCAGGTGAAGGTCCCTCCGGGCTACCATCCCATTGATGTGGAGAAAGAATGGGGTCGACTTCACGTGGCCATCCTGGAAAGAGAACGGCTGCTCAGGATAGAGTTTGAGAGGTTAGCATATATTTATATATTTATGATTCCAATTGTGATTATACTCGTCTAAACAAGGACTAAAATGTTTACAGGACACCATTTTATATAAATAAGACATTTAATATTAAGCTACTAAGTAAAAGATTCCTAGTAGCCTAGCTTTAGCATTTGATAATGAAGCTAGCTAGCTGTCCTGCAACACTTCCAACATCACCAAAGCTATGCTCGAAAAGGTATAGCAAAAATATATCATTGCCAATTATTTATTTAGTAGACCCCAGTGCCAGCAAAATGTGTCCAATGTTGTCCGTCCACTTTTTTTTTTTCCGTGAGCGTGATATCTAAGAAATGCGTAAAGGGTATTTCTTTAAAATTGGATCATTCACTGGGACTCAATAATGAAATTATTACATTTTGTGTTTAAAAGTATCTGTGACTTCATAAACGCATGTTTGCTATAACTCAAGAAAGCATATGCTAAATATGACAATATTACTCAAATGTCTAATAAGACAAAAATGATGTACCAATGACAATTTTAACAGAAATGGATGTAAACTGCAACTCAGTCAGGTTGACATTTTGGTTGACTTTTGACGAAAGTTGCTTATTGAACAAACAACTTGGAATGCTATTTGGCCATCCTATATTTTGAGTCACAGAAATATGGCATAATTTTCCTGCTTTGGAAGGAGGAGTGGCACCAAATATTCCTGTCATAAACAATTTGGCTTCTATCAACACAAGAGAGATGTGTTCAGCATAATGGGACACAAAAAAATATATAATTAGGATGAAATTAAATAGTCTATTTAATTTCATCCTAATTATATATTTTTATTCTATTATAGAATGAGACATTATAAATGTTCCATGTATTTAGAGGAGCGTTGCATCATGCCTGGAAAATGTGCTGGTTTGGTGTCACAAGATGGCCCGGTCATCTCGAACGCTGATAGCCTTTCAGAGATGTGGAATGAGCAGACTAAATGTCTTTGTCAGAAAGCAATTTTGTCTCAGACAGAGAGAGAGACACAAGCAGAGTGTTTTCCAATAGAGACAATAGGAGAGTGAGAAGGACTGAGGTCCTTGGAGCTGGAACTGTAGTCTTTATGAAAGCGTAGAGGAATGGCATTTCTGGGTGACCCTCATAAACTGGAGTATTTGCTGCAACGCTCATGGCTGTAAGTGATCGCTAGCTTCTGGTAGTCTGAATGCAACGCGGTTGTCTAACATGGGATTTTGTCCTAGAAATGCCAAAGATGGCATTTATACTGTGGAGTTGGGACAGGGAAAAATTATGTTATTAATAGTATTGATCTTAATTATTTATTTTTTTATCATATCCAGACTTGAGAGGCTCCAGAGGATTGTCACTAAAGTCCAGATGGAGTCAGGGACTTGCGATACGCAACTCAGCCACTTGGAGGCCCTGCTGCAGACGGTGAGTCCTACTAAGGTCTAATATTAGAAATACATACTTCTGTGTTTGTTCAAGAAGAAATAATCCACAGTAAAATAATTTGAACCATACAGCTTTTTTTCTATGTCATTGTGACCTAAGAAAAAGGGGATTTTACATTCCTCTGCAAACTTTAGAATACTAGATCATTCACAAACTTACTATAAACTTCTGTTCGATCGTATATTTCTTAATTACATTTTGATGACATTTGAAAAAGGAGATTGAATTTGATTATTGTATTGGCTTCTATCCCTTCAGGACATCCGTCTGCTGAATGCAGGGAAACCAGCTCAGCACGCAGCAGAAGTGGATAGGGAGCTGGACAACGCTGAAAAGCAGGTCCGCCTTCTCTTCAACGATGTGCAGGTTCTTAAGGACGAGCGCCACCCTCAGGCCGAGCAGATGTACCGCAGGTGGGTGCAAAGTGGATCACCAGTTCGATCCCAACCCAGTCAACATGTCAAAGTGTCCTTGTGCAAGATACATTAGCCAAAAGTAAAAGACATAAAATAGTGCAATAGAGTAACACGATGGTGAAGTATTTTTTTGGATTGCTCCCATAATTACCATTACAAGGGCTCTCTTGACCAAAAGCATTGAAACTGTTCCATTGGATTTAGAAATATTGCAGAAAACACGACTTTTGGCAAAGATATATTTATGATATTTAAGCGTTTTGTTCAGCAGGATAACCTCCACATATACACACCCTATATGATTTTCTAATCATAAATGCATTCGCCAGAAGTAAACAAACTGCATCACGGTTCATAGCTGCGAGTTACCATGGCTGCGAGTTACCATGGCAAAGCTAAAGGCAGCTAAAGTTCAGCGTGATGACATTTAGTAGTCTCAATTAGTTTATTATTTTTATTTAACCTTTATTTAACCAGATAAAAAGCATTGAGATACAATCTCATTTACAATGCTGACCTGGCCAAGAAGGCAGCAACGTTACACATAACGCATAACATGTAAAATACAGAGAACACAACTAAGTAAACAAAAGATGAAAAGCAGTCACTACATTGTGCACATTAGGACAGTAAGAAAGGTACTACTTATTACTGCAAGAGCAGCTGGTGGTAAGGACCTCAGACAACTTCAATTTAAAACAAGGCGTGATTGAAGGTCATTCCAAGACCAAGGACCATAATGAAAAAGACTCCTTTTCCCAGCCTCAGTCTGCAAAGCAGGAACCTGGAACCGTATCCAGGCACTGGATCTGAGGTTGTAAGAGTCACAAACTGGAGCAAATCTGGCACATATGTACAGTGGAAGCTTACCTAAAATGGCTTTGTACATTAATAAAAACCAATGCTGCATCCTACGCATATCCTTTATGCTAGAAACGAACGTTTCTATGACACATAGAAGCTTCGGATATTCCTGAGCGGGGTATTTACTGATGTGATATCTCTTAGAACAAAACATGAACATTTCTAATTCTCTTGTGTTAACCACAGACGTTATTTCAGGTGTCAAACAATTTTTAAAAAACGTTGACTTTGAGACGAGAGACACCATTCCAGGGTTTTAGGACTTATTTCTGCACCTCTCATTACTCATACCATTCAAGTAGTTGCAGGAATAGGACAAATATGTAAGACAGTTCCAATTCTCTCATCTCCACAGGGTTTACCGCATCCATGAGCGCCTGGTGAACCTGCGCACCGACTACAACCTCCGCCTGAAGTCCTCCGTCACCACTTCCCATGTCACCAGGACCAGTTCCAATACCATCCAGCAGAGCTCCTCGAAGGTGCGGCCTGATAAGGACGATGTGACCCTTCACTATCTCAAAGACCTCCTAATCTGGGTGGAAGAGAACCAAATCCGCATCAACGAGTCCGAGTGGGGCTCTGATCTGCCCTCGGTGGAGTCCCAGCTGGGCAGCCACAGAGGTCTGCACCAGACTATAGAGGACTTCCGCGCCAAGATTGAACGGGCGAGGGCTGACGAGGTAACTCATCAGAAGAGATTTTACACTGTTATGTTATGCTGTTGATGCCGTGCAGTTGATTTGAAAAGTAAACCATTCCTTTACCTTCTACAGAGCCAGATTTCTCCAGTCAGCAAGGGCGCGTACAGAGATTACATGGGTAAACTGGACCTTCACTATGGAAAACTTCTGGTAAATATTTTCATGTATCAATCCGCACTGAATACAAATGCTATAAATGGTAGTTCTTAGTAACACATGCTATAAGTTGTAGTTCTTAGTATCTGAAGGGTGTTTTTTGTTCTTTCAGAACTCTTCCAAGTCCCGTCTGAGGAACTTAGATTCGCTCCACGCCTTCATCAGCGCTTCCACTAAGGAACTGATGTGGTTAAACGACAAGGAAGAGGAGGAAGTCAACTTTGACTGGAGCGACAAGAACCCCAACATGACGGCTAAGAAAGACAACTACTCGGTGTGTTATCAAAGAGTTTGTATTTGAATCAGAAACCTTATTATTCGTCCCAAATGTACGCTTTTTCAGGAAAAGGGACAGTGGAAGATATTTAGATGAATTAATTTAATGTGAATTCATAAAATAAAAGATTTTTCTCCAAAGATTGCAGTTATTTACATTTGTATTTTCATTGTTCAGGGTCTAATGCGAGAGCTGGAGCTGAGGGAGAAGAAAGTCAACGATCTGCAGGCCATGGGAGAGAGGCTGGTCAGGGATGGACATCCTGGCAAGAAGACTGTTGAGGTAACTGCTGTCATTACAAGGCTTAGTTGATTACTGGGCTCTAATTGGTCAATTTGGACATTAAAGAGGCCCTGTTATGCTTTTTTGGGTTTTCCTTTCCCAGTGTTATATATGTTATTGTGCATGTATATGGTTTCTCTTCAACACGCCCCCCCCCCCCCCCTGCCTGACAAATTGTACAAGATAGGCAAGGGGTGGGACATCTCTAAGCTGTTAACCAATCACAACAGAGCCGGCCAGCTAACCAATCAGAGCAGACTGGGCTCTGGTTTCAAACAGAGGGTTTAAAGAGGTGCTGCGGCACAGTCATTATGAGACAAATACATACTTTTTTCAACATGAAAGCATGTAAACATGTCAAAGTAAAGGCACAAAATACAGTTATGATAAAGTAAAATAGGGCCCCTTTAATACTCCACATGCTGTATAAAAGCTACAGTACTACCATTAACAAGGCCGCCTTGACTTATGCACTGTCTTCACGTCTCTTGCAGGACTTCACCGCTGCCCTGCAGACTCAGTGGAGCTGGATCCTTCAGCTGTGCTGCTGTATTGAGGCTCATCTCAAAGAAAACACAGCATACTACCAGGTATGGAACAGTGATTTTATTATAAATGAGTCTCTCGAATTCCACTCATAGAGCAAAGAGCCAAGTGTTGAGTCCCCTCTCTCCACACAGTTCTTTGCCGATGTTAAAGAAGCTCAGGACAAGATGAAGAAGATGCAAGAGAACATGAAGAAGAAGTACAGTTGTGATCGCACCACCACAGCCACACGCCTGGAAGACCTGCTGCAGGATGCTGTGGTGAGCCATTATTAAGCTGTACATGCACGTGATGATGCCAGATCTCAAACATATGTAAAAGGAATTAGAAAGTATATCAAGGTATTGTGATTATTTCCTTATTAAGAGGTGTTTGTTCTTTACCTGGTTATTTTTGACTGCCTATACTTCTTATTATCTGCTTTTCAGAGATGTGGTTTTACTACACCACATTTGGTAGAATAGTTATCACTTGTAAGGAGGTAAAATAAGCACAACATTAAACAACATACACATCAATGCAGCAGCAATATATATATATATATATATATATATATATATCCAAACACACAATATATAATAGTAAAACAGACAGGGAACCTACACAATAAATATGTAGCTTGTACTTTAAGTACATTTAACTGATTATACTAACATACCTTGACTTAGGTAACGTTTTGATTGCCAATTGTTTCATCATGCTATTAAGGATCTGAAAAGTGCTTCCAAGTGCGCACCATTACAAACCTAGGAATTACATTTCTCTAAGTCCTATTTGTTTTGTGTTCATCAGGAGGAGAAGGAACTGCTGAATGAATACAAGACTCTTGCGACCAGTCTGAACAAGAGAGCCAAGTCCATTATTCAGCTGAAGCCACGCAACCCCACCACCTCCATCCAAGGCAAACTGCCCATCCAGGCTGTGTGTGACTTCAAGCAACAGGAGGTCAGTACAGTGTTATTTCCCAGCAAAGGGACCCCAAACTAATCACAGAACCTTAGCATGTCCTATTTCATGTATGTACTGTAATGTATCGTTGTTTGGTTGTGCTTCAGATCACTGTGCACAAAGGAGACGAGTGCGCGCTCCTCAACAACTCGCAGCCCTTCAAGTGGAAGGTCCTGAACCACTCCGGAAACGAGGCGGTGGTGCCCTCCGTCTGCTTCATGGTGCCTCCGGTCAACAAGGAGGCAGTGGACGGCGTGTCCAGGTGAGAACGCGGTGAAAAAGAAAGAGTCTTGAACTCGCCTGTAGCTTTAATACGATGATGAGATGGTATTCATGGTGGTAGAGGTAACATGTTTCGTAAAGTCCTGAAACAGCAGGGTTTGTGGAAAGGGTGGTTCTTTTTTGGGAACATGTGACGCTAGAGATAACCTTTAACTGATTATTCATTTCAATGAATACCTCACACACAAAATGACATGTTTGTAGATCAGTTACTCGTGATGTGTTACCTTGAATTTATGAAGATACGTTGCTGCTTTTCCTGAAGTAAATCAGAGCAGATATTTACAACAGCAAACGTTATTTAAAAAGAGTACCTTTAAAAACTTGGTACAATCCAAGTTTCATTCATCCATGCACTCTACATTTTCATTATTTCTTATCGTGGATATTTCATATTTTGGGTCAAACATTCCTTTAAAGGCGGTCATTTCTGCATTTCTGCAACTGTAAAGCTCAAGGTATAATGTCTGAAGTACCAACTGTTCCTAATTTGCTGCACTCTTTGTTCCTCTCCAGTCTGGATACAGGTTATCAGCAGATAGTTACCATGTGGCAGACGCTCCACATAGACATGAAGAGCTTGCTGTCATGGCAGTATCTGATGAGAGACTTCAAACTGATCCGCTCCTGGAACATTATCATGGTGAATACTTTGCCACCTTTATGCAAGAAAAAATGTAAAAGATTCCATTTAATAGGCATATGTTACAGAATAAGTGTAAATGTTGGTCGTTGGTGTTGGAAAACGAAAGAACAATACTGAAAACATAGTATTTGAACTTAAACAATATAAAAGCTTCAGCTAAATGTACTTAGGGAGGTGAAACTGTGGCTTTTATTTAAAAAACAGTTCTGTTTGAAGTCTGATTAAATTATGGCATGTCCGAAAATAGTGACAGTGATATATTTATACTTTAATGATTCTGTGTATTTTACTCCACAAAATAAAGACTTCAAACTAAACTTCTTAGACTTCAAGAGTACATAACTCAATCAAACACAATATGCAGTAGAATTCTCCTGAAGTTTGCCTCATCAATAAGACCTCCCCCCTTTTCGTCTGCGCCTGTGCAGTTAAAGTCCATGAAGCCTGAGGAGTACCGGCTGATGATGAGGAACCTGGAGCTCCACTACCAGGACTACATGCGCGACAGCCAGGACTCGCAGCTCTTCGGCCCCGACGACCGCATGCAGGTGGAGGGAGACTTCACCAACTCCACCCAGCATTTCGACAGCCTGCTGCGCTCCATGGAGAAAGGTAACACCAAATGTTCTCTTAAGAAAATATAGCCTTTCATTATTCATGGTTACGTATGGAAGCCCAAAAGGGACTTTATTAAACATGGTGTAAACTTAAAAATAGAAATGTAGGGCCATGATAGCATTATCGTTTTCCACATATTCCACACGTATGTATTATTATGTTAAAATCCAAACGTAAAAGCAATAGTAACATTAGCTTTTTAATTTGCACATGCTCTTATGGGTGCTCTATGACCATAATAAAATAGAAGAGCTATTTGTCCTTTCATTTGTTCAAAGTCATGCCCCGATCGACATTGGCCAATATGCAAATGTTAAATCTTTTTTTTTTAAACAAAAATGCTGAATGAACAATTTAACTTGAATTTAAATGTATGCAAGCAATATATTTGTCATAATAAAACATTTGAATAGTTTTTAAAAAGTCCTTAAAATAAAAAGTCCTTAAAAAAAAAAAAAAATGTTATTAATTAATTAATATTTCTCACATAAGTTAGAAAATAACATGTTACGTTATTAATATTGTATATTGATTTCAAATTGTAATTAACATTTGAATATATAGTCCACTCTATATGGTAAAACTTTGAAAAATAAATCATTTGAATTTGAATATGATGTTGGGATGCCCATACGGGTGTGTGGAAATATATTTTAATTGTATAATTATAATAAAGTCCCCTATTGGCTTCCATAGTTTAACAAAGGTAATACCTTCAATGAATATCAGCTTTACAGTGTATCACTTTCATTCACCTTTTAGGAGTAATGGTTGTGAATCTCAAAGGTGAGTGATCAGCCTCGGTCAACACTCACCAAGCTAGTGTGTGTACATGCTTTGAATGAGAGGTTGAAATATTACCATAAGTGTTATAGTAGAGTTCTGATGCACGGCATGTTGTTTGGGTTCCCACGTTGAAATGTGTTCAGCAGCTCTGCACAACTTAATGTGTAGGCTGCCGATGCTTTTTGAAATGCAGCTATATCAACGTATGTGTGATTATTTAGGCATAAAATAATCGCACATGCGTTACGCTATGACTGTAATGTATATGGAGTGTTTTTATTTCACAACACAACAAATGCTGCATGTGTGATTGTGCTTCTGTGCACAGCAAATATTTGGTAGATGTAGAATAACACAAACAATACCAAATCATAAACCTGCCACGTCTTACATTGAGGCAAAACGCTGGTCTAAGCAGTGCTGGAATATGTACTTAAGAAAAGCAGCAATACTACATTTCAGCATACTTCTAATCATTTGAAATATACTTTGTTACAAGGTAAAGTCCTGCATTCATAATTTGACTTAGTTCAAAGTCAAACATTATTGGCATCACAATATTTACGAGTACCAAAAGTAAAATGACCAGTTAAGCGTAGTGGCCTATTTCAGATGATATCATTAGGTTAACCACAGCTGGTAATGGTAGAGTTCATTTGAATTACGTTGTATACTGCTGATGGGTATTTATCCTATGATTATATGTACATTTATATTTATTAGTGTATTTTTATGTTTTATTAGCTAATAATTTGAACCTGTAAAGTTACTTAATCTGCCATATACATTTGATGGAGTAAAAAGTCAAATGTTAGCTTTTAAAATGTAGTGAAGTAGAAGTTTAAAGTGAAAATACTCACCAAACTAAGTTGCTGTACTACTGCCAAGTACTTCATTAGAGTCCAACACTGGAACTAAGCTGCTTGCTTAGTATGTTTATGTCGTCTGTTTTTCCTCCACTTCAGCTTTAGGCAACATTCAAATATGATTCTGCTGATCTAAACTAAAATGCTGCTTCACAGGTCAGCAGGATGAGACTCTGTGCAAGAACTACATCTCTGAGATCAAGGACCTGCGGGTGCGCATCGAGGACTGCGAGACTTCCACCTTGGCTCGCATACGCAAACCTGTGGAGAAGGAACCTCTGAAGGAATGTAACCAGAAGACAACAGACCAGAAGGTACTTTAAAAAGCATTGTGGCAATATTCATTACGCTGCATTGACATATTAATTAATAAGACTAGCAGACCGTTAGGAGACTGCAAACTGGGTAATACATCTAGTGAGAATTAGGGAACATTTCTTCGTAGACATCTGTACAATCGGACTGCGCTTAAAAAGAATTGCTTTGCATATGCTTCAGTTGGTAGGTTGTATAAAGCATCCTATTATTCTCAATGCAAGAGCAATACAATCCGATTGTCTTTTTGCTACTGGTAGAGTCGCCCCCTGCTGGTCATTTGAAAGACTGCAAGTTTAAGGCAGCTCGGCATTGGTTTGACTTTTTTCTACTGCATACTATTGTCCTCTATGCAAAATGCCACATGTCCTAATTTAGAGAAAAGGTTTGACATGTCTAAATGTTGGGCATTTGTCAGGAGCACATTCCCCTATATGTCTGACCCTTATGACAATTGGTGAGCATCATGCAGTCGTTAACTTTCATAAAAGACTGATGGCCCAATATCTTCAGAGGTGAAGTCATGTAATATTCCTAGCCGTCAACTGGCCCGAGTAAAATAGATCAATTTAGAAGAGGAAACTAAAAAGGTACTTTGATAAGTATACAAAAATAATTAGGCAAAATAATAGGCCGCATTGGTTGAAAGAAGAACATATTTTCATAATCTCTTTCACAGTGTATAATTAAAGTAAGAGTGTGTAGCAAAGATCTTGAAATACAGAAGAGAATACTTGTTGCTTAAGGTATTGATTGTGTATGTAGTTCAGAGAGATTGTACAGTTGCTCAGGTACATGCTGATCTGAGAAAGTTAAAATGTTGCACCCCATCTTGCCAACACAAATAAATCCAGCACTATAATATAATATATATTATTATATACAATCTATTCCTCATAACAGGCTTTTTGTTGTCAGTTGGTGTTTAACATGTGTGAACTCTTTAGGTGTTGCTAACTCTTGTTGTCTTCTGTTGTGCAGAAATGCCAGGTGAAGCTCGAGAGCCTCAAAAAGGACCTTGTTAAGGTCTCTGTGAAGACAGAAGAGGTGCTGGCCTCCCCTCAGAAGTCTGTCTCCGCTCCCGTCCTGCGCTCAGAGCTCGACCTCACCGTGCAGAAGATGGATCACGCCCACATGCTCTCCTCCGTTTATCTGGAGAAGTGAGTCCTCGCCAGCCAGTTTCTCTTCAGAACATGTACTAGCCACTTTATTTACTCATTGTTTCTTGTCCCCAGGCTGAAGACCGTGGAAATGGTGATCCGTAACACGCAGGGTGCTGAGGGAGTGCTCAAGCAGTACGAGGACTGTCTGCGCGAGGTCCACACCGTGCCCAGCGACGCCAAGGAAGTAGAGAGTTACAGAGCAAAGCTCAAGGTAAACAGCATATTATTATGTTCCCATTGTTCTTGGTTCAGAAATACAACATCTGTCAGAGGGACATTTTTTTAAAGGGATTTTACATTTTCTAGGGCTGTACTAAATCAATTTTATTTTTTCACATTTGATATTAAGGTTTTCAAATGAAGTCATTGTAAAAAAAAAAAAGGAAACATCAATTTTGGTTTTATTGATTTTATAATAAAACATTTTTTTGAAAGGCAAAAAAACCAACTTAATTTGACTTACAGTAAGAGGACTCATTTGTAACATACAATTGTCGTGAGAATTTTGGAAATCTTTACATCATTATTTGTAATACTTTTGAGGAAGCAACACTATGCAGCCACCACCGGAATGTAATTCTACAAATAGTAAATATTAATACAATTTGTGTAGTGGGTGTAGTGTCTGCATATGTGCCGTAATACTGGGTTTAGCCATTTAAATAATGATCTATATATGTATATATGATAAGTTTATGAATGAAGTTTCCAATTATTTGGAACAGCCATTATATTTGCATACAGAAATAATCGGAAATAATTCCCATTTATCTGCTCAGTCCCAATTCACTTTTCATTTTGACTTTGTTTGCTCACTGCTAACTCGCCTTTCTTTTTATATGAAATCTGCAGAAAATGCGAGCTGAAGCTGAGGGCGAACAGCCAGTGTTTGACTCTCTGGAAGAAGAGCTGCAGAAGGCCACCACAGTGAGCGAAAAGATGTCTCGTGTGCACAGCGAGCGCGACATCGAGCTGGACCACTTCCGCCAGAACGTGTCTGGTCTTCAGGACCGCTGGAAGGCCGTGTTCACCCAGATGGAAATTCGCCACAGGGAGCTGGAGCAGCTCGGCCGCCAGCTCGGCTACTATCACGAGAGCTACGATTGGCTGATCCACTGGATCACTGACGCTAAGGAAAGGCAGGAGAACATCCAAGCTGTGTCCATCACCGACAGCAAAACTCTAAAAGAACAACTGTCACAGGAGAAGGTACATCGCTTGATATGAGTTCCTTTTTCTAAGCACTATTTATTATTTATTTTTACATGAACTAAGGACTTCAACTACTAATCAAACTTTTACTCCAAACAGAAACTGCTGGAGGAGATTGAGAACAACAAAGAAAACGTTGACGAGTGTCAGAAATATGCCAAAGCATACATCAATTCTATTAAGGTAAGCTTGGAACACACTGTTGCATTAAATGTTGTAAATACTTTAATGTGGAGCATTTGAAAAAGTCTTTGTGGAGTAACTGATCTATGGAAAATGTTTCAATAGGACTATGAACTCCAGCTGGTCGCCTACAATGCTAAAGCGGATCCCCATGCGTCTCCCTTGAAGAAAACCAAAATGGATTCTGCTTCTGACAACATCATTCAGGAGGTCGGTGTCTTTACAACCAATGTTGGATACAGCTTGGTATTTCACTCAGGTGGTAGGACGTAGCAGTGATCGCTGCTGTGAGCATGTCCTTCGACCGAGGAGATGTTGAATACATGAGCTACTTTAGGCCTATATAATGACCTGTGTGCACATTTATAAGATGGCAGAAAGAACCTCACAAACTAGTTGGATGAAATCAGAAGTTTGATTGAATGGTAAACGATAGGCTTATTTCTAAAGATCGGAAAATCAGGCAAACTAGGTGAATATTACACATAAACATTATCAATCTATTTGAGTTGGTATAAAGTATAAAAGCATACATCATTTCTGAAGTTGGTCTAACCTAAAACCGATAGTCTGCCTTGTCAGCCTGTTTGGGCTGGAAGAAACAACACTGATATAAGAATACCTCGGTCACAACATTACAGGGGCAAAGATTTAAATATGTCTTCTAAAATCACACAAAGAATCCCCTCTGTTTGAAGTTACAATCAGGCTAAAGGTCCATTTGAAGTTTAATCTTGAGTATAAGAAATGTTTAGGTTTTGCTAGCTTTTCCAAAAAGTGACGAGGGCACGCAACAATAAGCCCCCGGGTGAAACAGCCAAAGTATTTAGGTGGTAAATAATAGAGATGAAAGATGCGACATTGAATTCACTGTGACAGACATTTGCATTGATCTGAAAATGAAACATGATGTTTGTTTTCTCCCTCTATCAGTATGTAACCCTGAGGACCCGGTACAGTGAGCTGATGACGCTGACTAGTCAGTACATCAAGTTCATCACCGAAACGCAGCGCCGCCTGGAGGATGAGGAGGTGCGTGACAACTGGCTGAGGATCCCAAACAAACTAAATTCTAACATTAACCAAACAAATAATCAACCAACCGACAAACGCGATTACCCGCCGATCACCCGAACCGCCTGCATGCACGCACCGTGTGTCACGCACACACATTACACACACACACACACAAGATATTGATGTACGGGTGACAAATGGTTCCTTTGCACTGGTTACGCTTGAAACATTGGCATGCTGTAGCTGATCTATTGGCAAGAGGAGAACATCTTTTTTGGAGCATTTTATTTGCTCTCAGAAGTGATCATATCAAGACAAAGGATTAAGAGATTAGTAAAAAACTAAATAACTGCAAAAAGGTTTGAGCATGAGGTTTGAGTGTGTTTACATTAAAGTGAAAACAATATTAAAACATATTCCTTTGGGAGCTACGATGAGACCAGAATTCTCATTGACATTCTAAACCTAGACAAATAAATACAGCACACTGTGTTTGTGGTCCATACTGCATCTCCATTCATTGAGTTTGGTTACATTGTAGATTTAAAATGAGGGGTTCTTTCTTTCACTTCAAACTTTCTCTCTGGACACTTCATTTCCTGAAGTTAGAATAAAAGTGACTATATTTCAGCCTGGTTATCATGACCTTCAGCTCTCCTTTTTCCTCCAAATTAACACAAGTTTAAAGTTTTTCCTTACTTTCTAACCCTAATGTTATTGTTTGTTTTGTTGCTTCTCTTAACTGCTTGCCAGTGCTTTGCCATGATGAATGCTTAAGTTGTTTGAGCATTAAAAAGGTAAATTTTTCACAGTGTTTCTACTGTACCGTATCATCTCCATTTCTCTGTCATCTCTGTGTCTCTTTCAAACTTCATTTTGGCTTTCCTGGCGTATTGGTTATTTTTGCTTCTACTGCAAAGTTTTATAGAATAGTTTTCTTCACCTGCACTTCCTTACCTAAACTATGGAGTAAATATTCTTTTTAACACACGTTACAGTGCTTCTTTCAACTCTGGTTTCCTCTTTAAAGTGACACCTGAGCCTGTTGTCCTAACCTTTCTTTTCCATTCATTTTCATGGTAAAAGTGATTTAAAGAACCCCCAGTGCATGAGATGAGACAGAAACTAGCCTGATCTGAAATATATTATAAAATTAAGCATTTATTCGTTATTAAAAAAAGGTTTTTGACAACAACTATTTCCATAAATCTACTTTAATTAAATTAAATGAACATTTAAATTAAATATATAATTATTTGGTAGTGATCATATAATACATGTGTGTACACACGTAAAAATAACTCTATTTGAGACTCTTAATTGCTAAATATTTAAATAAATAAAACAATATTTAATTCTTTACATTAGAGGTAAATTGTAGACATAATATTTTATTTGAATAACAATGAGGCAGTTTTCTTAAGTTAGTGCTACAGCTACAGTTGCATGCCATATGATTTTCTTGCTGTGTTGTGAAGTGATATTTTGTTTCCATACATTCATTGATTCATTCTCATCATCCATCTTTTTCCCGAATTGTTTTGTTATGAATTATTTTGATCGCATCGTGAATTTAACATTACTTTGATGAATGTGCATCTAATTTGACTCTTGATTGATCTTTGACTTGATGTTTGAGCTAACATTAACATTAACATTGCCAGGGTAAACAGTACATTAAGTTGCTCATATTCCAGTGTGATTAGGCTGTGATTACTGTAGTAATCACAATTTGAATCCACACTGTTTTGAGCTAGTTAATGTAAAGTGCTACCTTATAACATGTCATGCTTGATTGTAATCCTTTCTTTACCATTTGCTTCCACTAATGCAGAAAGCTGCAAAGATACTCAAAGCGGAAGAGCAGAAAAAAATGGCCGATCTGCAGGCCGAGTTAGACAAACAGAAGAAGTTAGCCGAAGCTCACGCAAAGGCCATTGCCAAAGCTGAGAAAGAAGCTGATGAGCTGAAGTACCAGATGAAGCAAGAGGTTAGCAAGAGAGAGGTTGCTGCCTTAGATGCAGAAAACCAAAAGAAAAACATTGAGCTGGAACTTCATGAGCTCAAAAATCTCTCAGAGCAGCAGATCAACGACAAAAGTCAACTTGTGGATGATGCTCTTCAAAGCAGGACCAAGATCGAGGAGGAAATCTACATTATCAGGATCCAACTGGAGACAACATTAAATCAAAAGTCTACTGCGGAAACTGAGCTCAAGCAGCTTCGTGAAAAAGCAGCCGAAGCTGAGAGACTCAGAAAGCTTGCTCAGGAAGAAGCTGAAAAGCTCCACAAACAAGTCATTGAAGAGACCCAGAAAAAGCGCACAGCAGAGGAAGAACTCAAACGCAAATCTGAAGCAGAGAAAGAAGCTGCTAAGCAAAAGCAAAAAGCTCTGGAAGACCTTGAAAACCTCAAGATGCAGGCGGAAGAGGCTGAAAGGAAAGTGAAGCAAGCCCAGATTGAAAAGGAGAAACAAATCCAGATTGCTCACGTGGCAGCCGAGAAGAGCGCCACAGCAGAACTCCAGAGCACGCAAAGATCCTTTGTCGAAAAGACCTCGAAGCTGGAAGAATCGCTCAAACAAGAGCATGGCACTGTCCTGCAGCTGCAACAAGAAGCGGCACATCTCAAGAAACAACAGGAAGATGCGTTAAAAGCCAGAGAAGAGGCAGAAAAAGAGCTTGATAAATGGAGACAAAAAGCTAACGAGGCCCTCCGTCTAAGGCTGCAGGCTGAGGAAGAGGCTCACAAAAAGAGCCTCGCTCAGGAAGAGGCTGAGAAACAAAAGGAGGAGGCTGAACGTGAGGCAAAAAAGAGAGCCAAAGCTGAAGAGTCTGCGCTTAAGCAAAAAGAGATGGCAGAGAAAGAACTTGAGAGGCAGAGGAAGGTTGCTGACAGCACAGCTCAGCAGAAACTCACTGCCGAACAGGAACTGATTCGCCTTAGGGCCGAATTTGACAACGCGGAACAGCAGAGATCGCTCCTTGAAGATGAACTTTACCGCCTGAAGAATGAAGTCATTGCAGCGCAACAGCAAAGAAAACAGCTGGAGGATGAACTTGCCAAAATGAGGAGCGAAATGGAAATTCTCATTCAGCTAAAGTCCAAGGCCGAAAAAGAGACCATGTCCAACACGGAGAAGAGCAAGATGCTCCTTGATGCTGAAGCCTCCAAGATGAGGGACGTGGCTGAGGAAGCAGGCAAGCTAAGAGCCATCGCAGAGGAAGCCAAGTATCAGAGGCAAATTGCTGAGGAAGAGGCAGCCCGTCAGAGAGCAGAGGCTGAGAGGATTCTCAAAGAGAAACTGGCTGCGATCAGCGAGGCCACTCGTTTAAAGACAGAAGCTGAAATTGCCTTGAAAGAAAAAGAGGCAGAAAATGAGAGACTCCGGCGGGCAGCTGAAGATGAGGCTTACCAGAGGAAAGCTCTTGAAGACGAGGCCAACCAGCACAAGAAAGAGATCGAGGAAAAGATCGTCCAACTCAAAAAATCATCTCAGGCTGAAATGGAAAGGCAAAAGGCAATGGTGGATGACACACTGAAACAGAGACGCGTTGTCGAAGAAGAAATCCGAATTCTCAAGCTCAACTTTGAGAAGGCTTCGTCTGGAAAACTTGATCTGGAACTAGAACTCAATAAACTGAAGAACATTGCAGAGGAAACTCAACAAAGCAAACTAAGAGCAGAGGAGGAGGCAGAGAAACAAAGGAAGCTTGCCATGGAGGAGGAGAGGAGGCGGAGGGAAGCGGAGGAAACGGTTAAGAAGATCACTGCCGCAGAGAAAGAGGCTGGCCGACAACGCAAAATCGCCCAAGATGAGCTTGATCGTCTGAAGAAGAAGGCCGAAGAAGCCAGAAAGCAGAAAGACGAGGCCGACTCTGAAGCTGAAAAACAGATTGTTGCTGCCTCACAAGCAGCACTGAAATGCAGTACAGCTGAACAACAAGTCCAAAGTGTCCTTGCCCAACAGAAGGAGGATAGCATGATGCATAAGAAGCTCCAGCAAGA
This sequence comes from Gymnodraco acuticeps, assembly GCF_902827175.1. Lineage (NCBI taxonomy): Eukaryota > Metazoa > Chordata > Actinopteri > Perciformes > Bathydraconidae > Gymnodraco > Gymnodraco acuticeps. The sequence continues at coordinate 4,794,144 of NW_022989810.1, forward strand.
GTACGAAAAAGCCAAGAAACTTGCCAAAGAGGCAAAGGCTGCTAAGGAGAAGGCAGAAAAGGAGGCAGTCCTCCTCCGCAAACAAGCAGAGGAAGCAGAATCTCAGAAGGCAGCTGCTGAGAAAGAAGCTGCAATCCAAGCCAAAGCTCAAGAGGATGCAGAGAGGTTAAGAAAAGAGGCTGAATTTGAAGCTGCAAAACGCGCACAAGCTGAAAATGCAGCACTCGAGCAGAAGAAGAAAGCCGATGCCGAAATGGCAAAGCACAAAAAACTTGCAGAGCAAACACTGAAACAGAAGTTCCAAGTGGAGCAAGAGCTCACAAAGGTTAAACTCAAGCTGGACGATACTGACAAACAGAAAGATCTCCTGGATGACGAGCTGCAGCGTTTGAAGGATGAGGTCGATGATGCAGTCAAACAAAGGGGCCAGGTCGAGGAGGAGCTGTTCAAAGTCAAGGTTCAGATGGAGGAGCTACTCAAAGTGAAACTCAAGATAGAGAAGGAAAATCAACTCCTCATCAAGAAAGACAAAGATAAGGCACAGCAATTACTTGCAGAGGAGGCTGAAAATATGAAAAGGCTCGCAAAGGATGCTGCTATACTAAGCTTAGAATCCCAAGAGGCTTCTCGCTTGAGACAGATTGCAGAGGAGGACCTTGTTCAGCAACGAGCTCTTGCAGAGAAAATGCTCAAAGAGAAAATGCAGGCCATACAGGAGGCCTCTAGACTTAAAGCTGAGGCCGAGCTGCTCCAAAGACAAAAGGACTTGGCTCAGGAGCAGGCACAAAGGCTGCTGGAGGATAAGGAACTCATGCAAAAGCGCCTGGATGAGGAAACAGAGGAATACCAGAAGTCCCTTGAGGCAGAGAGGAAGCGGCAACTGGAGATCGTAGCGGAGGCCGAAAAACTCAAACTTCAGGTTTCTCAGCTCAGCGTAGCTCAGGCCAAAGCTGAGGAGGAGGCTAAGAAATTCAAGAAACAAGCTGATAACATTGCTGCCCGTCTTCTTGAGACTGAGATTGCCACCAAAGACAAAATTACCGTAGTGCAACAACTGGAAGTCGAGAGACGTAATACCAGCAAAGAGGCTGACGATTTACGTAACGCAATCGCAAACCTAGAGACGGAGAAGGCTAGACTGAAAAAGGACGCAGAAGAACTTCAAAATAAGTCTAAAGAGGTATTGTGTCAAAAATGGCATAACAGAGCAGCTTATGTCATTGTTAACTCTTAAAACTAACAAACTTCTTTCTTCAAATTTCCTCTATACCTTTCTCCGATCATACTAATCATGAAACCTTTGATTATAAATATGATTTTCACTTTTTTACAGTGCACTGTGCTCATGCAAATCACATCCTGAATGTCCCCTCATATCCCGGCATGTTTCCTCATTTTGAGACATGTTCCATATTATTACTTTCAGTTTTGAAAACCAGTTGCAAACCCAATTCCAAAATAAATGAGAACATTTGAAGTCAGACTGAAAAGACTAAAATGATGATATTCCGTTAACAATTTAGTAAAGAAATTCAACCGAAGCTTGATTGATTTTAAAGCTAGCATTGCATTGAAAGACACACCCACATATGTACTAGAACTAATTGAATTAAAACCCAAACACACCCATTAGAAGTGTTCACCTACAGTAAATGTATTAAATTATAAAACGCATACAATCAATCAAATAAAATACATTCCAAAGGTTGAGATCCAGCCAAACAGAAAATCAAGATATACAGCGATGTATTGTTACCAAAATTAAACAACATATCTTTATATCGTTATTTGTCAGTTCACAGAAGTTTTCCTTTTTTTATATTTTAATACTACAACTATAGAATTATTGGAATCTAGTCCATCATATTTCAGTTTGAAAGTGGCCATGTGGACAAAACACAAGCAAATTAGACAAACATATTCACTCTTTTGCCAACACATACACAGCATTTGGAAAAAAAACAGTCCACATATAGAAAAAATCAATGATAGAAATACCCTGCAAGCGGTCAACAACACAACAGTAGCTCTTTCAAGATGACACAAAAAATTGCACGGGACACACTTGTTGTTGCGATAGGTTATTTTATGTTATTCCAATTTGTGATTGCTTGAGTTAGATATCACTGCTAACATAGTTCTAGACCTTCATTTATTATTAGCCTTCCTATTCAAATAAATGGACGAAAAAATGTATCCTTTGCAAAACAGGTTGGTACGTAGTGATAATCACCAAGTAAAATTCAAAGACAAGAATACATCACAAATTGTTTAAATAATAGTTTCAACCAAATCAAAAATAAGTTGCATTTTATTTTTGATATGCACTGCATTTAGGTGTTTCAGTCAGTGTGACCTACTTGATAAGCAAAGCCACCAACACACAAATAGTGGAATCATATTTTGAACTCCTATTTTCTTCAAGTAGTAGCAAATTAACTGGATCATGGTTTTATCATTTTCAAATGGTGTCCATGCAGACTTTTTAATATATATTATTATAAGCTGGCCATTCAATCCAAAGGCTCTTAAAAAATAGATTGTGACCCTTTATTTTTGGTTTGTTAGTTAGAAAAAGTCATTCTCATAGATGTATTTACATTAAAAAACAATTGCACATTTAACATCCCTTAGGAATTATTTGGATGTCAATATGCATAAGCAGAGTGCATTGTACAATGGTATCCATTACAAATTACCTACACAAAATAAAAAAATGCAAGTAAAGAATATTTCAGAATATTTGTCTCACCTATATACCTGTTGTAACTTGTGTTTTCTACTTTTTATTTGATCAGATGGCTGATGCACAGATGAAACAAATCGAACACGAGAAGACAATGCTCCAGCAGACGTTCCTGACAGAAAAGGAGATGCTTTTGAAGAAAGAGAGGCTTATTGAAGATGAGAAAAAGAGGCTGGAGAGCCAGTATGAAGAAGAAGCCAAAAAGGCCAAAGCTCTTAAAGATGAACAGGAACGCCAGAGGAAACTGATGGAGGAGGAGAAGAAGAAGCTCCATGCTACCATGGATGAGGCCCTCAGTAAACAAAAAGAGGCTGAAAGAGAAATGCTCAACAAGCAAAAAGAAATGCAGGAACTGGAGAAGAAGAGACTAGAGCAGGAAAAAGTTCTTGCAGAAGAGAACAAGAAATTGCGCGACCAGCTGCAGCAGCTTGAGGAAGCACAGAAAGACAAAAACACTCAAGTCATCAGTGCAACAACAGTTGAGACAACGAATAATGTTTACAATGGTCAAAATGTAGGTGATTTAGTAGACAGTGTGGAGAAGAAACCAGATCCTCTGTCTTTTGACGGCATCCGTGATAAGGTACCTGCAAGCCGACTTCATGATGTCGGCCTTTTATCCAAGAAGGAGTTTGACAAGCTCAAAAAAGGCAAAGCCACTGTGCAACAGCTTGGTGAGACTCAAAAACTCAAACTAATTCTTAAAGGAAAGGACTGCATTGCTGGAGTTCTGACACCATCTAAACAAAAAATGTCCATCTATCAAGCATCACAAGAGAAGAAGATTACTCCAGGCACAGCGATGATCCTTCTTGAAGCCCAAGCAGCCACAGGCTACATGTTAGACCCTATTAAGAACAAGAAACTTTCTGTCAATGAGGCTGTCAAGGAAGGGTTGATTGGCCCTGAACTGCACAACAAAATGCTTTCTGCTGAAAGGGCAGTTGTTGGCTACAAAGATCCATACACCGGTGGTAAGATCTCTGTCTTTGAAGCTATGAAGAAGGGTTTGCTGGAACATGATCATGCCATCAGGGTCCTTGAGGCTCAGCTTGCAACCGGTGGCATCGTCGACCCTATAAATAGTCACCGTGTACCCAATCAAACAGCCTACACACAGGGACAATATGATGATGAAATGAACAAGATTATGGTAAATCCTTCAGATGACACAAAGGGATACTTTGACCCCAGCACTCAGGAACCCTTGACATATTCTGAGCTGATGACGAGATGCACGACTGACCCTGACACCGGTGTGCTACTCCTGCCAATCACAGACAAAGCTGCTCAATGCTCGAGTATATACACAGAGGAGGAGACCAAGGATATGTTCAGCAAAACAACTGTGTCCATGCCATTTGGTCGATTCAAGGGGAAGACTATCACCATTTGGGAAATTATCAATTCTGAATACTTCACTGAGGATCAGAGGAAGGACCTTCTCCGTCAGTACAAGACAGGCAAAATCACAATCGAAAAAATTATAAAGATTGTGATTACTGTGGCAGAGGAAAAAGAGAAGAAGAATGAGATTAACTTTGATGGTCTGAGAGCACCTGTTCCTGCAACTGATCTCCTGGAATCCAAAATCATTGATAAAGACCTCTACAACAAGTTGCACAAGGGCAATAAAACAGTCAAAGAGGTGTCGGAAATGGAGCCCGTCCATAAAGCACTGAAGGGTACAAACTGCATTGCAGGTGTAGTTATTGACTCATCAAAGGAGACAATGTCCTTCTATCAAGCTATGAAGAAAGACATGATGAGGGCAGGGCCTGCCTTGATAATGCTTGAAGCCCAAGCGGGAACAGGCTATGTAGTTGACCCTGTGAATAATCAGAAGTACACTGTGGATGAAGCTGTCAAAGCTGGTGTTGTTGGTCCGGAGCTGCACGAAAAACTTCTGTCTGCTGAGCGTGCTGTTACAGGTTACAAAGATCCTTATACTGGCAAGACTATATCTTTGTTCCAGGCAATGAAAAAAGATCTAATTCCTAAAGAACAAGGAATCCGACTGCTCGATGCCCAGATGACCACCGGTGGCATAATTGATCCAGTAAAGAGCCATCACATTCCTCATGATGTAGCCTGCAAGAGAAATTATTTTGATGATGAAATGAAACAGATTCTTAACAGCCCTACTGATGAAACAAAGTGCTTCTTTGACCCCAACCAAAAAGAAAATGTCACATACTCACAGCTCTTCAAGAGATGTGTCACTGACAAGAAAACTGGTTTCCAGCTTCTGCCTCTTTCTGACGAAGCAATCAATGCAAAGGATGAGTCGACATGCACTGATGCCCAGACAAAGGAGGCTATGACTCAGGCAACTGTGGAGCTTGACTCTGGACCATTTAAGGGCAGGAGGATGACCATTTGGGAAATCATCCACTCTGAATATCTCACAGAGGAACAAAGGTTTGACCTGCTCAGACAATTTAGGTCAGGAAAGCTTACAATCGAGAAGATATTCAAGATTGTCATTACAATCGTAGACGAGAGAGAGTCCAAGAAACAAGAACAGTCCAGCTTCAAGGGACTCAGAGCTCCAGTCCAAGCTAGCTCTCTGTATGATTCTAAAATCATTGACAAAGCAACCTTTGACCTCCTTCAACAAGGCAAAACCACACCTAAACAAGTCAGTGAAAATCCCAATGTCAATAAATACCTCCAGGGCTCTGATAGCATCGCTGGAATCTACCTTGAGCCAACCAAGGAGAAAATAAGCATTTATCAGGCTATGAAGAAAAAGCTACTCAGACAAAACACAGGTATTTCTCTTCTTGAGGCCCAGGCTGCCACTGGATTCCTTGTAGATCCCGTAAGGAATCAGTTCCTGACTGTAGATGAGGCAGTAAAGTCTGGTCTCGTTGGTCCAGAGTTGCATGAAAAACTTCTCTCTGCAGAAAAGGCTGTTACTGGCTATAAAGATCCATACACAGGCAACAAAATCTCACTCTTTGAAGCGTTGCAAAAAGGTCTCATCCCGAAAGAGCATTCCATGCCACTGATAGAGGCACAGATGGTTAGTGGAGGAATCATTGACCCTGTAAACAGCCACCGTGTCCCAACTGATGTTGCATATCAGAAGAACATTTTCAGCAAAGAAATTGAAAAGACTTTATCTGAACCTTCTGAAGAAAACAAGGCTTTCACAGACCCAGAAACCAATGAGAATGCCACCTACAGACAGCTTAAAGAGAAGTGCCACAAAGATCCAGAGACAGGCCTTAACATCCTACCACTCTCCAAGCCTCAGTCTCCTACTGTTGTTGAGAAGACATACCTCTACACAGAGGAACAAACACAGAGTGACCTGACCACCGCACAGATTGACATTCCAATTGAGGGCCTTGCTGATAAACCAATGAACCTCTGGGAAATCTTGAACTCAAATCTGCTTCCAGAGGAGGAAAAGCAGAAGCTCATGGATAAATATCGCTCTGGTGAAATCACTAAAGAGCGGATGATCATCATTATCATTGAAATCATGGAGCAGAGAGAGATCATCATACATGATAGTCCACTGTCTTGTAAGACAATAAGGCGAAGAATAACAATGGAAGAGCTCTACAATGCCCGCATCATTGACTTGGAGACATACAACCTACTGAAACAGGGCAAGAGGGACATCCATGACATAATGGAGTTGACACATGTCAAACAGTATCTGTATGGCACCGGCTGTGTTGCTGGTGTCACAACAGAATCAAGCTCCAAGATAAGTGTGTACCAAGCAATGAAGAGAGAATTCCTTGAACCAGAACTAGCCGTCAGCCTCCTAGAAGCACAAGCTGCAACAGGATTCATTGTCGATCCAGTTAATAATGAAACACTTACAGTGGATGAAGCTGTTCGCAAGGGTGTTGTTGGCCCTGAATTACATGATAAACTTTTGTCGGCTGAGAGAGCAGTCACAGGATACAAAGATCCGTACAGTGGGAAAATCATTTCTCTTTTCCAGGCCATGAAAAAGGATCTTGTTCCAGAGGATTATGCTATGAAAATGCTCGAGGCACAAACTGCCACTGGTGGTATTATTGATCCTGAATTCCAGTTCCACCTGCCAGCAGACATTGCCATGCAAAGGGGTTATATCAACAAAGAAACCAACGAGAGACTGACTGACAGTGTTAAAGGATTTGTTGACCCTGTCACTGAGGAGAAATTGTCATATGCTCAGCTGCTCAAGAGATGCAAGTTGGATGGTGGGTTGCGCCTACTTTCTCTGGGAGACAAGAGGCTGATGATGAGTGGTATAAGAGAACAGATTACAATTGAGGAGCTGATCCGCTCTGAAATAATTGACCAGGAGACAGTCACTGCACTGAATGAAGGTCGTATTACAATAGAAGAAGTTAGCTCAAGACTATCGAGGTACCTTGTGGGCACAAGCTGTATTGCGGGTGTATTGTTGGAGTCCTCAAAGGAACGTCTATCAGTTTACCAGGCCATGAAGAAGAACCTGATTAGGCCAGGCACAGCATTTGAACTCCTTGAGGCACAGGCAGCCACAGGATATGTCATTGACCCAATCAAAAACCTCAAACTGACTGTCCTTGAAGCAGTGCGGATGGGGATTGTAGGACCTGAATTCAAAGACAAACTCCTCTCTGCTGAACGTGCAGTGACAGGATATAGAGATCCTTATTCGGGTAAGACAATCTCCCTGTTCCAGGCCATGCAAAAGGGGCTCATTTTGCAAGATCACGGTATCCGTCTACTGGAAGCCCAGATTGCCACTGGTGGAATAATTGACCCAGAGAAAAGTCACCGTCTGCCAGTTGAGGTGGCTTACAAACGTGGTTTCTTCGATGAGGAAATGAATGAGATCTTGACAGATCCATCTGATGACACTAAAGGTTTCTTTGATCCTAACACTGAGGAAAATCTAACCTACCTCCAGCTCATGGAGAGGTGCGTCACTGATCCCCACACTGGCCTGTTGCTTCTGCAATTAAAAGAAAAGAAGCGGGAAAGTAAGGCCTCTTCCAAATCTTCAGTTCGTAAGCGCAGAGTTGTCATTGTAGACCCTGAAACAGGCAAAGAAATGACTGTGTATGAGGCCTACAGGAAGGGACTCATTGACCACCAAACCTACCTGGAGCTTGCTGAGCAGGAGTGTGAATGGGAAGAGCTCACATTGACCGCCTCTGATGGTACTGTCAAATCCATTATCATTGACAGGAGGTCGGGGAGACAGTATGATGTTGAGGAGGCTCTTTCACGTGGCCTCATTGACAAGAATGCCCTTGAAACATACCGTTCTGGAAACCTGTCCATTACAGAATTTGCTGAAATGCTTTCTGGAAACATTGGAGGCACTCGTTCACGCTCATCTTCCTTTGGTTCCACCGCTGGATCCACCTACTCCTCTCCCATGAGCCCCATACCCTCAATTAAAACACCTGCAATCATATGGAATGACCCAGCAGAGGAGACTGGTCCCGTAGCTGGCATATTGGACATAGACACACTGGAGAAGGTGTCTATCACTGAGGCCATACACAGAAGCCTGGTAGACAACATTTCTGGCCAAAGATTGTTGGAGGCCCAAGCATGCACAGGAGGAATAATTGATCCAACAACTGGAGAGAGATTATCAGTCACCGATGCTGAAGAAAAAGGCCTTGTGGATAAAATCATGGTTGATCGCCTCAATCTGGCTCAAAAAGCATTCAATGGATTTGAAGACCCCAGAACTAAAGTAAAGATGTCTGCCTCCCAGGCTCTGAAGAAAGGCTGGTTGTATTATGAGGCTGGCCAGCGCTTCCTCGAAGTCCAATATCTTACTGGTGGACTTATTGAGCCTGATGTCGAGGGCAGAGTATCACTAGATGAATCACTCAAGAAGGGCTCAATCGATGCCCGCACTGCCCAGAAACTGAGAGATGTGGGTACCTATTCTAAATATCTAACATGTCCAAAAACCAAACTGAAAATATCCTTCAAAGATGCAATGGACAAGAGTATGGTTGAGGAAGGAACTAGCCTAAGACTTCTGGAGGCCTCCTCACAATCCAGCAAAGGCCTCTACAGTCCCTACAATGCCAGTGGCCCTGGATCTGCTTATGGCTCCCGAACTGGCTCAAGGACCGGATCACGAACAGGCTCCAGGAGGGGAAGCATCGATGCTGGCACTGGCCTCAGCCTGAACTTCTCATCTTCTTCCTTCTCATCCTCCTCAACTGGCTACAGCCGCAGATTCTGATTATCTAGTTCTGTTCCTAACAATATCCCAAGATCCACCCGTACTTATGCACTTTACAGTTGCATTTAAAGAGGAAAACATAGTCACAGTAACAAAGAAAAAATATAGTTTATTTATTCTGCCCAACATGTGGTCACAACAAGAATTTCCAAGGCTATTAATTTTTTCGTATACCACAGATACCTAAACATGTGCCTCATATATTGAGAAATTATTAGATATAAATATTATTTTTCTCTAGTACCAATTACCAAGTCAGTTTATATTTTTTAGGTTTCAGGTTTTTAAGTGACCTTATAGTTTTCATTTTTACACACTTTTACAAAAAGTTGTGTACTAGTGCTTTCTGAAACTATTATATACTTTATGTATGTCAAAGAGATATTCTTCCAGTTTTACTTTGACAATCAAGGATATGTCCATTTTGTATCTTTTTCGGCAGTCCTACTTAATGACATACTGCTTGTCAACTTAGTTCTAATGTTTTAAACAGATTCTAAGAAATCATAGATGCCTGCACATTTCTGAATGTTTGTATGGTTATGGTTTTATGTTTAATGTCACCTGGGTAGTGTAAGAATATACCCAGTAAGAATACACCTGTTATGTTAGACAATACAAAATAAGACACAACACTAAATAAACCCTAATTCCAGAATTAGACAAATTGCAGACCATTCAGAAAAAGTTTCACAATTATTTTGTAATTATGCTCTTATATTTTGTAGAATTGTGTAACCTTGGGGTTCATTACACCATTGTTTTAAACACTCCAAGTTTTAGATTCTTTATATGTACCATCAGTCAAGTGTTCCTGGTTAATCCCGAGATGATGTCAGAGTTGATCCTGCTCTGCCACACAGACCTGCATCCTGTTATTTTTTGTCCTTGTAAGTTGATTTTGTTTTTCCTTTTTGTTGGTGTTGTTTGTTCGATTACATTTCAGAGCCTAGATTATCCCATTCATTGGTGCTATTTTACCCACCCTTCATGCTATATTTTCATATAATTAGTGAACTATTTTGTGTGAAAAATGTGATTACTTCTGACTGATGTTTTGTTTTCATTTTGTTTTCGACAGCTGCCTCAGTCCCTCAGAATCTATCGTACGAGCACAGATACTCATTTGGCCGAAGCATCCAATCCCATCAACTTGGATGGATTTGTGAGTCCACGTCCTCACGCAGTCACACAGGTACAACATTTTGTTTTAATATCATCTCATTTGCAAAAGATGTTGCTGCATTCAATCAAAATGTGTTTTGCAAATGTATTTAAGTTATATTGTTTTCTCGCTGCATGATACGGTTTATTTTATATCATAGTTTTTTTTTCTTTTAAATTCTAGATCTGCCATTGAGTATGTCCATTCTTCTCTATTGCACATCACATTTGAAGAAAGCTGAGGCAACCTGACACCATCTTGGGATAACTTTCTTGGAACACCTTCATTTTTCATATATTTATTACTTGATTACTAATAGTTATATATGTGTTGTCATATCCTGATGTTTTAGAGAACACTCCCAAATCATAAACACATCTGCATGTTTATTATTTTACTTTCATTTGAATTTTATTTCTTCTTGGTATATTTTTGTATTATCTCTCTGTAAATTCAACCCTACCAAAGTGCTACAAGGATATATTTGGAGAATTGACATGGTTGATACAGCATCACATTGCATGAATGAATGTATTCAATTAAATGTTCTTATTTCAGTTGACATTCTGCCTTAGATGTCCTTTGCAAACTAAACAAAGGGCTTAAAGCTTAATTTTGCCAAGTTACTTTTCTGCATTTCTGTTATGTATCTCTGAAATGTTTTACCTTTGTAAATCTTTACATTTTGTTTTCAAAACGTTTTTTGATATATCTTGAATTTGCCTTGCATGTTTTAATAACCTCACAAAGGATTTTTGGCAAAGAAATGTTGATGTAAAATAACGAGAACTGCAGATGTAACTGACTGAGCAGTATATCGCTTTAACAATTGAACTGGTTTGTTTATGCTTATGGGGTATATTTTGCTTTGAATGATGTGGTGAGTGGATTCTGTTGTAAGTTCTGAACATTAACACTATGTTGTAAATAAATATGCTCTAAAGAGACCATCTTGTCATTCATGCACCAATACCCATGCATCTGAAGCCATTTGTATTAAGAGCAGAATATAATTTGTGGTGCTGCTGGCTGAAGTAACATATTGACAATAATTGTTATCAGAAAATGAAATATTGATCTCATGTTAGTACCGTCTCTCTTCACCTTCCTAAACTTTTGAGCGCAAATATATTTTAAAAAGATGCAAAAATGTGTTAATGATCAATTTCACTAAACTTACTACAAAAAAAACATCACGATAGAATCTTTATTGAGAACTATTTTGACAGCCCTTAATGCTAAAGTAGAAAACTACAATGAGAAAATGCACATAATATCTGGTTTATCCCTCCATGTTAAAACACAACATATGACAGCTTTTTTACCAAAAGGATGTATGTATTACAAGGGTGAAAATGCAATAATATTGTTCAGTATTTATCTTCCATACCACTGAACAGAAAGTCAATGTAATTTGATCAAAATCCTACAAAGGTGCTGTTGTATTGATCTCTCTGTTGTTAAAATAATTCCAAGTCAACCTAGTGGCTTAGTATGCATTTTGTATCTGGAGAAAGCAGTAGTTAGCCACAAGAGGCCGGTGTTAGCCTACAATCATCCCCAAGAAAGAGAGCGAATCAGGTTAAGCATTGACTTATTAGTCCAAGACCTGATCTACAACAGATAATGTAATGATCCCCCGAGTTCCATGTCTGCTATAATGATTTGACATATCAATGATGGCCTGACCTACATAATACCGGTTTTAGCTGCCCATAAAATAAAAATATTCCCTGGAAAAAGATTCTGTTTAGGATTTAAAATATCCTGAATCACCATTTAACCATTTTGAATTCACCTCTCCATTGGACATTACTGGTATGCATGTGGATATACATCCCCATTCCTTCACACCAGATGTGTACATATGTTGCTCTATGTGCCTCATTAGCTGCTGGATTTGATGGAGGACCCTGCCAACAGAAGAAACGGTGTATTGACCTCCCAGAATTCTTCACTCAGCTCCCTTGACTACTCCGATCTGACCCTTTCCCTCCCGGCTCTCCCCACATCAGACGCTGGAGACAGGGAGGTACAAATGCAGAAAATAATGTTCAAACACCTGTGTCATCAGTCCAATGCTGTAAAAGTGATCACAACTTAAGATCGGAACGATTATTGTGTTGTTTTGTTTTTCCAATGATCTTTTGCAGGATAAAGGAAGTGCTTTATTTGAATCATCATCGCCTACCTCACAGGATCAGAGATATGGGTATACAAATGTCCTTTATTCTTCGAAAACCAACCTGTGCCTTTGATTATCTGACACATTCAAGGATCCGTAGAAGTAAATCAGTACAAGTAAATACCCAACTCGTTGAGAAATGTTTAATGAGTTTCAGATTGTGTCCAATATAAGAACTTATGCTAGTTCCTTTGAAATTGAACTTTATTTGGATCAAATGCTGTGATCCAAATAAGAACCAGCTTGATTTGAAGTGGCTACCAACAGTCAGGTTCAAAAGAAAACAAATGGCCTGTGTCGACAGTTGTTCAATTGTATCAGCTATGTAGACCGGTGTGTCTGCCAACGGCACAAAGGCAGAGCTTTTAATTGTGAAGTGAGGAAACATAATGAAACGGGAAAAATTAGGTTCTAGTCCAACAGACAGAAAGAGCGCATATGCCTCCCTAATGAGATATGTTTTTCTAAACCTGGGTTGTATTATCTTTTGTTAAGAATAATAAATGTGTAAGGCCTTGTAGCTCTTTCTGCTTCAGTCCAGGTCACAATTGAGCTTTTTGTGGTATACGTTCCCAATGTGCGGCCTTCTGCCAATCATTAAAACATTCAAAATGTAGGCAGGCATTGCACTCGGAGTCTTAAAGTCATTACACAAATGAACTTTGTAGAAATGTATTCAGCTCTTTATATGATGACAAAAAACAACCAAAACCTTGTGACGGCACAACAACATTAAAGAGATACCATAAAAGGAGAACATATTACCAATGTGTCTCTATGTCAAATTGATAGTAAGGTGACCTGAATCATCCTTTTAGTGCATGTTTAACAGATGTTTGAGATATGTAATTGAATATGATCTTACTTGGTGTATTTATCTTTTCTGCTTTAGAAGAGAAGTGGAGGACTTGAGTCAATGGCAGTGCGAGTTCAGGGGTCAAATCACAGCTCTGAGACAGTGGCTGAAGAGCATGGAGATGAGGCTGCTTCCACTGGACCCCAGGGTTAGTTGGGTTTACTGCCTCTCTGCCTTCTTTTGTCTCTCAACCTTTTAATATATTTGTGTTTCTCGATAGCCCACGTAGAAGTCAGAAAAAACGTTTAGCATATGTATTCCATGCTGTCAGCATTGCTGTTTTTATCATTCCAAATTATTTGACAGCTTCTCATACAGAGGGCATCCTGCCAAACTATAGTGAAAAGAAATCCATCTGTCATGTCTCCATTCTTCTCTCTCTCTGTCCCTCATTGTCTATGTCTGTGACTTCTCAGTGCTAAAAATACACTTGTGGGGTCCTATGTGATAATCAGGCTGGGAACATTGCAACTACATTGCATTACCATCAACGCTCAGCAGCAAAACAAGTGGATCCTTTCTCCGTTCTTCAAGCGAAATGCAATACTTTCGCAACACAATGCTAGCATGCTAATGCTAAGCCGGTGTTATTTAAGACTAGGTCTACTATGTTCAACATCTAGGTTTAGCGTGTTAGAATACAATATTTGCTGGTCAGCTTGAAATATAAAGTACAGCTGAAGCTGATGGGAATGTTTTCAAAGAATACGTTTCGAAAGGTGTCAGATCATAAACCGTCTAAGAATTTTACTTAAAGATGATTCTGGAATAAAGGTGTATCCTTTACAGAACGTGACTACAGTCTTTCATGACAATATGGTTGTTTGAGACATTGCTCTTTACTATACATGTTGACTACATGATGCACTCTCCGTTTAAATATTAACATTTGGACAAAAGTGGAGGACTAACGACCAACATCACAAATGGTTAGCTAGCTAAAAATATGAGAAGGATTCCAATGGTCCCTTATGTTGTGAGAGCGAACAAAAGTTGTAATGGCTTGTGTTAACTCTTCTAGAAGTTACAAGGACTCAGTTCAAACGTGCTTTAAATCTTGCAAAGGGAAAATAACGTGCATAACCAAATAATGGTTTAACAGTAATTGTGTGGGTGGTGAGAAATCTGACTTCAAACAAAGTCAGTGAGTTGTGTCCATCCTTTCATTTATCCAACGTCCCCATGGTGCAGGGCAAGCATGCGTAACAGAGATGTTTGGGCAATCCATTATCATGGAGGAAAATGCTGCCTATAGGAATTTCAATTGTTGCTTTATAAGGCTTATCTCATATTTCCTGCAATAACACCTTCCTATTATTATCTACTCTCCCTGTGGATATGAATGCAGATTGAGATCTTATCTAATTCTAACGGTAGGAAAAATGGCCCATGCCACGAAAAAAGAGGAAAATGGACCAATGAGTCATGCTAGTTGTTATAATAACACTTAAGTTAATTGAGTATTACAAGAAAAAGGAAATTACGTTTCAGACTTACTCATTGGACACTAAGGTGGTCCTGCTGGGGGACTTCTTTAGGCCATCGGGGGACAGGGGAGCTGGGGAATCAGGCTCCATTGTGCCTGGCCTGGACAGGCTACAGAAGTGGAGGCCCTCTGCACACATGAGCACACACACTGAAAAGACATTAGAGTCAGACGGGAGGATGGGGCAAGGGGGCAAGGGGGCAGAAAAAAAGAAAAGCAGGATCTTTATGGTAGAAGCACTCAGATCTGACTATGCAGGCATTTATTGAATACCAACTGTAGATTTTGTCACCAAGATGTACCAATATTTGTACAAAGATTAGGAAGTCAACTCAGCAGAAATTTTTATTTAAAATGCTCAGGGCACTTTAGGCAGGGCAAAGCAATCAAACTGCAGAGCTCCTCTGACGCTAGGATCCATCTATGTTTATTGCACTTGACTATCAATAACTATCAGGTCCATTGTATCAGGTGCATGATCCACAACCTTAACCACTAACATCAAGGTATATACAATTGGTATTTTGAAAAAACAGCCAATGTCGTTAGCAAACTAACAGTAATATGAGCACAACAATATAGTATTATGATTACAACGTGATCTTATCATGTTAAGATTAGCTAACTACGGTCACTCTATTGGGCTTT
This sequence comes from Gymnodraco acuticeps, assembly GCF_902827175.1. NCBI lineage: Eukaryota > Metazoa > Chordata > Actinopteri > Perciformes > Bathydraconidae > Gymnodraco > Gymnodraco acuticeps. The sequence goes on from NW_022989810.1 coordinate 4,809,444, forward strand.
CAAATTACAATTTTGAATGGCAAAGAAAGAACTTAAATAGTAATTCATGATAGTATTTTTGTATTAAGGGCACGTCAGCAAACACATTAATCTTAGCACTAGCATTGCTAACGCTAGCTACCTTTTTTAATTGGTCATTAAACCTGGTGTGTCCAACTCCAATCCGATTAGGTTCAAATCTAAAGCAGCTCGGTTAGATATGGTTTATCCAGTCATTGATAAGAAACATTATCATTAAGCTAAATATACAACACAGTCTCACGGCATTTCGTGTTATAGTCACGAAATGAACCTATAGATTCGTGTTCACCAACACGATTTCCCCATAAAAGCAATGTAAATAATAACAAATTAGAAGGAAAAAGAGATTTAAAAAAATACAGATTTCAGTATTCTGACACAGAACGATTTTAGAAGCAATGTATTTATATTGGTAGTATGTTTCGTGTCTGCACCAAATAATAACAAATTAGAAGGAAAAAAAGATGACGAAAAATACAGATTTCAGTATTCTGAGGCTCTTCGCCCCATTTATTTTCCTCACGGAGGGCAAAATAACTCAGACATTATACTATTTATAATAAAAGGGTTAGGCTTAGGGTAAGATATTGAGTAAGAACATGTTTTTATGAACCAAACAGCTTCCGGTATTCCAAGACCCGACCGGACAAAAAGACGTGGTGCAGGCACGAAACATACTACCAATAGAAATACATTGCTTTTAAAATCGTTCTGTGTGACACGAAAAAAATGCGAAAATCATGTTGGTGAACACGAATCAATAGATTAAATTAATTTTGTGACTATAACACGAAATGCCGTGAGACTGGGTTGAAATATATTGTATAGCATCAACTGAAAGTGATTCTAACATAAAACATGAACATGCTACAGCTCTGTAGTGAGGAAACATGGTGAGGTTATCATTTATTTAAAAAATCCTTAGTGAATGTCTGCACCTTCTTCAATGAGCTGTGAAACACTTACACAAAAGGGTTGAGGCAGTTTGAAGTTTTTATTGATGTTGTAAACACTGGTTTTTGTTGATTTAGTTATATGGTGCATTCAAGTGTGGTCCATTGTCCTGACTGAATGTTTCAAACCATTAATTGATTGTATGCTTAGAACGGGCCAAGAGAGCAAATAGAATCTGTGTTTAAATCTGTTTGACCTTTGAAGAAACTTACCGATGACCATTTAGGAAAACATTCTCCAACAGAGGGCATTGTTCTTGGTATTAAATAATTTCTCAATTTTACATGTTTTGTCTCGTATGAATAAAGCCGCTGTCTCCCTGGGGACATTTGTGTAAGATGCACAGGCATGTCTTATCCTGTTGTGAAAGCTCAAATGCTTTGGAGAGCTTTAGTCTCACCCCCAATGAGTGTGTGAAATGGGGGTGCCTTTTTATCCATACCATGCCTTTATCATACTGCATCCGAACATAGACCTTTGTGATGGTAATGCTGTTAGTCTGCCGCACTGCTGGTTGCATTCTGGGCCTGAGGGACTCGTTAGTTAGCCGCATGAATAAGGACATCCTTCTGCAGCCCCCCCCCCCCCAATATACAGACCCTTCCCCTCCACAATACACAGAAGAGAGACCCACCTGCTCCTTAACAAGGCATGCACCGGCACATCCTGACCTGTTTTCCCCATGAACATAATGAGGATTACAATGAGACACAAATTGCAGGTTGTCAAGCAGGCACAGTTATTAAAAAGTTAATTTTCTACATTTCTGTTTATTTCTAGTCTTTTTAATTTGTATTGTACAATGCCATGTCTTTTATGCTGCTGCAACACAAACATTTCCCAAATTGGGATCAATAAAGTACTATCTTATCTTATCTTATCTTAAAACAAGGCAATGTGTGAATTCGTACCACAAGGACCAAGAACAAATGTATTAATGGATCAAGAACGTAAACAACAAATCATCGGTATTCTTAATATTCATGTTTGCAACATTTGCCACACACCAATGAGGTTGGCAAAACTTAAAAATACACTACATCAGATCATGCTTGGATGATATTTAATCTGATATCACTGATAGGATTCACCAATGTCCATTGAGTAGCAGCTCTGGAGCAGATGGAGTTGCCCTTTAAGGATTTATTTAAAGAAGTGCTTAGTAAAGGAAGATCGTGTGATACAATCAAAAGCTTGAAAAAAGCTTCTGAATGGACTTTGTAGTGATAATCTTTTGTTAACTGCTGTTTCCCACGACAGCCTTTTAATCTCTACTTTATAGATGCAATATCATTAGATTGAGACCCGGTGGTGGACAAAATTGTGTTTGGTCAATGTGCAAATTAAATGATTAAAGGGTGTTCAAAAACTGTCTTACCAGATGTATTGTCATGGTGAAGGCTCTGAGAAAAATGCTAATTTAATGCTAATGAATTTACTGGAATGTAAAATTATGTAATCTTTAAATTAATTAAGATTATCTCATAAATAGTATATTATCATATACATGTATTATTAAAAAGGTACAGCATTAAATACTCGGGCAGTAATTATTTAATTTAAATGTATTTGCATCCCAGGGGAGTCGTGGTAAGTGTCAAAAGTTAGATTTAGCATATATAGTCCAGGCAGGGATTCAAAATAAAGTAAAGCAAAGAGGATATACAATGCACATTTTCAGGTTTATATTTGTATTTTGTGCTTCTACTGTGACTTTAATGTTCAAAAAGCTCTTTATTGTTCTCATACTGCCTGTGCTACAGCACCTCTTTTCACCCTCTGTCTGAAACCAGAGCCCAGTCTGCTCTGATTGGTTAGCTGGCCGGCTCTGTTATGATGTCCGGCCCCTTGGCTATCTTGTACAATGTGTTGGAGCACTAGCTAGCGTTACATAGTGATGTCACCTTGTTAGGGAAGTAAACAAAGGTTACATTCTGTATGGCAGCTTTTAAGCATGAAATGTAACTGAGAGGTTGTGGGTTTTTCCAGGTTAAGCAACATTTGTTTGCTAATATCATTAAAAAGGTTTGTAAACTTAGCTCCTTGCTTATCAGAACATCACACTGACAAGTCAAACATGACATCTCTTCCCTTTGACTGTCATGTCGAGGTCAAAAGTTCCCGCTACTTTTCTCTTTCGTATAGCCCGTTCGTTCACACGAGGCCGTAACGGAAACGCACCCCGCAAACGATAACGGGATCCCAAGGTGGATAGATCTGCAACCGGAACGCTCTGAGGGGCAAACGGCTCCGTGTGTACGCCCTATACGATCATATCCTAATAACGATGAAGCCATAGCCCCGCCTCTCCCCACCTCTGCTGCTCACTGCTGTAGATGTAACACTAACATCTGTAACATGGTCAGTAGCAGTAGCTACTGACCATGTTACAGATGTTAGTGTAACATCTACAGCTCCTCTACCACAACCATCAGCAACAAGTGGACATGGAGAACTACATGAACTACATGTTGCTAAATCCACCGCGGGGCATAAACAGAAGGGCAACCATGCTCTGGGGTCTTCTTCGCTGCTTTTGGTGTATTTTGTGGCGGAAGTACAGCGCCACTTACAGGCCCGGCATATGTACTGGTACTGCACTGACCTCACCACCTTCAAAAAACTCACCTCTTCAATCTGGCTTTTAATGTGTGATTGTTTTTGTATTATTTGACTTTAACTATATATTTATTTGTTGTTCCTTTCTTTTCTTTTCACTATATCTGTAAAGCGTCTTTGAGCACCTGTAAAAGCGCTAACAAAATTAATCTATTATTAATCTATTATTATGTACTACAGCGTCTCCAGCGCTTTCGAGCGGTCTCGTGTGAGCGGAATACTTTTTTGATATCGTATTCGGTTCATTTGCGTTTCGTGTGCGTTTGCGTGTAAATGGGGTCTAAAAGGTCTCTGGTCTCCCTGGGATTGTGGCAAACGCTGCATCCCAAATACGCTGTGTACACACAAGTTACAAACAGGCCCAGGAAGAGGGGTGAGGGATCACATACTATTATGCTCTCCTCTCTGTTTCTGACAGCCAGGAAACATCCAGGGCTCTCTGATGCGGTCATAACCTTTAGGGAAAAAGAGGGCATCGTTTCATCGAGTCCCCTCATGAGACAAATGAATACTGATGATGGCGGTGAAGTAAACATGTTTAATCTACAGACTGAAGTAAATGTTGCATCCATTGTTTTTCTATACTGTAGCTTAGTGTGTCAAATACATGTTCATCCTATAGTACCTTAGTAACATCTCCCATTAGAGATGTTTTGATTCACACACTTTATCAGGGTTAATGGCCTCTAACTTTATTGTCGTTGCCTTCCTGTGCTCAATTGAAAATGTGAACTGTAAATCCTCAGTTGGATCAAACATGATGATGAGGATGAGTTGAGCTTTTCTATACCCAAGTGGCTAAACCCTCGTCACACACATGACTGTGATTTTCAGCATCCAGGCAGCCCAGTAGGTAACCCATGAGCCTTTCATCTACTTTTCTTAAAAGCAGCCTCTTTTGGTGATAAATGACAGTGTGCGGGATGAATGGTGCTTCTGGTTTGACCCTTTAAAAAGGGACCCCCTCTTTTTTTCATTTCTCATGAAGAGGGGTAATTACCATGTTCTGTAGAGGAGCCATTGAGGTCTTATTTAATTTAAAAGCAGCAGAGAGGTTGAAATAGCCGTGGAAGGGGGAAACAGGCCTCTATTTTTTTCTTTGGTACATGGGATCTGTTATTAAATGTAGGCCCCCATTGGATTTGGAAATCACATTCATTTTGGAAATTCACTTTATTCCGTCTCCCAACCTAATTGTCCACTCCATTAACGCACGCATTTTGGAAGGATAATAAGCACTGCTGACAAAAAGAAGAGTTTTATTTGTTTGTTCTTGCCTGTAGCAGCTTATTGCATCAATGCATAGCTTGGCGAGCCAGCTGCTCTTTAACTACATCAGCTCTTCACTTTTTAAGAAAATGTGTGCAGGCTCTATGTGCACCTACCGTGAAATGGAGAAGAGAGGTTTTTGGCAAAATCATTTAATTAGTTCAGAGGGGACTGGAGGCTGCTGAAAGCTGGGATCAGGTGTCGGGGTTTGACAACAATGTCTTCCTGGAAAAGTGGTGCCTCATCACTGCCAGCTCCTTTCAGATTAAGAAAGAGGGGACGGGAGATGTGGGCCTTACTTGCTCATTAAACAGCTTAAGACATTAGCTCTCCAAGTGACCCAAGCAGCAAAGTGTGGTGTTCATTCTGATTTCCGTTTTTCTAAACTACTGTACATGCGAGATACAGGCTTTGGTGTGATTCATGAGAGAGTGGGAACTCTTACATCAGCACTGAAGTACTCAGGGGTTAAATAACTTGACCCTACAGGGGGCGTTCTTTTCAATGTTCTCTCTTTACAGGTCGGCCACAGTGACAGGCATTTTCAGTTTTCCTTTTTTCTCATCGCTTGTTATTTTTGTTGTCACTTTTTGCATAAATGAAAGCTGGAGGAGGGTAGGGGATCATAAATGGGACAGTAATGTAAGGGACTAAGAATGGCTCTGAGAACCTGAAGCAGCTTCAAAGCAGAACTAAATAGCCTGTTTTTTTTGCATCTTTAGTGCCCATTCATTGAAGTATTGAAAGCTAATAATAAAAGCTAGACCATGATAGACTGTTTTACCAGATGAGAACTATTCGAACAATTTCCTAATGTCATGTTTTTTTAGCAAAGTTGCAGCAGTATTGGAAATGTTAGTCCATCACTTTGATCCAGTCTGATTTCACACGGCTTCCATAATAATGACTAGGTTAACTAGAGATGCCCCCTACAAATAAATGTAAAAATTGGACATAATAAGCTTCTTGCACATGCTCATAATCCGGCAGTTTGTGAGGATGGTCTTGTTTAGCCTTGCAGAGGACAAATACCACTTGTCGATAATACTTTAAGGTCCCTCAAGAAAACATTCTAATGCCTTTCTTAGCCAAAATCTAATTTCACCAATGCCTTGGTTTAAGAAAAATAACATGCAGTACCTACACAAGTAAGCAAGGCAGCCCCTCCCTACACGCAGATCACGCAGGGGCCTCATCTAGCGGAGGGAGCCTCAACTGAGCCTCAACTGAGCCGCAAAAGCGGCGCACCTACAGTATGCGCTTATGCGGCGCAATAAGTGTAGATGCGGCAGTTTCGCCGCTGCGAGGCTCCACTAGCACCCCTGACGCTCGCGACGCAGAGGGCCTCATGATATAACTTTGCGTGGGGCCACAAGTTGGCCAGAGGCGGCCCTGCAAGTAAGCATGCTTACTAAGGGTTGACTGAGTGAACATAGTTTAGTAGATGTTGAATAACTGCATTTTACCATAGCTCAAATCACCACTGTGATCGGATGAACCTCACAGGTCCACTGGCATGACCGTAGACTTGTCGTCTAGTTTTATGAAGTAACATGATGATCCTGTGGCCCAGACTGAATAAATCAGGACTGCACACATCTCACACTGAATAAACCAAGTTTGCATTGACAGGTTCTAAAGAGTTCCCCTTACAGTACATGTATCACAGAAGGCACTTTACACCGAAGCGAGTGCTATTGATTTTGTGATATTTTATGATGTCATATATGTACTTGCACAGGGGAATGCAAGCAGTAGGGCACATTTCCTCCTTCCCATATTAGATATGATCATCTCTGACTGCTCTGGCTGAGAGATTACACAGACAAAGACAAATATATGTTATGTAAAAAGATTTTGCATAAAAATGTAAACTAGTTGTAATAATTATTTGAAGAGCCAATCGTAAGTTTGGCTTCCTTCAGAGGCATTCTTGTTGAACTAATCCAAAACACTCAACGGGTGACCTTGGATTAGGGAGTAGTCGAAGGGGCAGGTTCTGCACACATACAGTGTGTCAATTTGGCAAGACTGTGTGAGAGAGTCTGTGTGGGTGGGTGTGTTGTACATGCATGCACGCATTTGCTGGATCAGTCGATTGGTTGATTATGTGGTTGGCTGGAGATAAGAGAGAGGGAAAGGATTTGGGGCGTAAACACTCTTTGTTAGACTGTTACCTGTATGCATGCCTTTGTTGGGTCTCAGTGCACCTGCACATTATGTAATTTACAAAGACATGAAGAAAGTGTCTGATGTATGAAAACTGGTGTTGTTCATATCTGAATAAACACCATTTAACAGAAAATGTTGCTGTAATTGTGTTTGCCTACAGTATGCTTGGTGTTCTCCATTTATAAGGCAAATGTTGTGACTTATTGAATGAGGCATGATAGAATTTCACCATAGGGGTCCTTCCTTTAGTTTCCCATGCCAAAAACACTCTGTATTATCGTCCCGTTGCTCTCTATTTTTTCTTCTGTGTGTTTCCTTCCAGCCTCTTTGTTTATGGGCTGGGCTAGCAATGGCTGGAACTGAGTTGAAAAGTAATCTGAGATGTTTTACAGTAATTAGTCGTCTTTGTTGCTGCTGTGGAGACTGCAGCACTGACTCTGAATGGGGAAGGGGGGGGGGCTGGAAGGGGGTTGGGGTTGAATGTGTGAGTGGGTGGGTGGCAGGGTGGGTGTGGGTCTCTTCTTTTGTAGCCTGCACTTCTCTCGCTCGCCATCGTGAGAGGCAATGGACTGAGGCAGCTGTCACTTAACATGTGAATGTTCCAAGGGCGGCACAGGGGTCTTTAGAAAACTCTCCTTCTTTTGCCCCCCACCCATCCCATTTTTCAAGCAGAAGCAGCATGGAGTTTCTGAGCCGAAGTCGGACCCAGAGGAGGGGCTTTGTTGGATGAGAAGGGGTAGAGAGAGTGAGAAAAAGCCTGGGGAAGGTAAAAGGGGCACTTTGCCGCCTCGCTGCTTGGTACAGGAGCAACCTGAGCAGCAGAAGTGCTGGTGAGAATACTACCGGCGCCTTCTCGTTACATGGAACCGGTTCAATCTGACCTCCATGCAAAAACTGGTCTTGGCTGGGAACTGTGGGAGTTCAACTGAGCCGTTGGAATACATTGTCTCCATCTGGGTGCACTATCCCATCGGCGGCGATAACAAGGAAGGAATTCCTCCATCACAGCTCGCACAACAAAGAAGAAAGGGAGAGGAGCAGAGCTGGTGGGAGGAGAAGTGAAGTGAGGGGAGGGGTGCACTGAGAGGGGAGAGGAGGACATTGTTTGCCTGTGACTGTGGGCAACGGAAAAGCATGAGTTATCAGGGCATGTGTGAGTGTGTTTAGAAAGTGTGTTTGTATGTGGGCATGTGTGAATGAGTGAACTTGATTGAGTGTGAGTTTGGGAGAGTATGCATGTGTGTGTGTGAGGAGCATTCATGTTTGGGATGTTGGAGCCGGGAGGCCGTTCAAAGGATGCTCAAACAAAGCTGGATTTTTTTTTCACCCCTTTATCCCCCTTTTTGAATGGTGACTGAGGACTGGCTGGATTCCTTTACTCATGCTGTTTGGCTCAATCGTGCTTCAGGGTAAGTGTGGTTCACGCAAGCTTCAAACCGCCAAAACTGCCAGTAACACAGGATTGGATATAGAGAGTCTGGTTTTGGACATTGGAGCCATGTGAGTTGTGTCTTCAAATTTGATTTTCTTTACTTTTTCGAACGGAATGAAAGATACAATTGTGAAAGGCAATGAAATATTCCAGTAAAGGCGACAATAGTGTGAATGGCTCATTTGGATGTAACTATTTTATTCCGTTCAACAGTTTGTTTTCAACATTCTTCTAGCTGCTTGGATTTTTTTAAAGATTCAGATCAAAATACCCCAGTAGGCCCTTGCCACTTTTCCCAAAACCATGCTGACATTTCACTCTACACTGTAGCTTTATTTCGCCTGAGTAAAGCCTGTCTTAGAGAGAAACGTGTGACCTTGTACAATATCCACCTTAAAATGTTATTGGTCTCATGGGTGGATGCACAGCTGCCATCCTTGATTAGGGACCACTACCATGATTACTACTTCAGGACCTCCCTTAACAGAGGCAGATGCACAGCAGTGACACAACATTATGGGGCTATACTGTTGTGATTGATGATTATTGTTCTTCTACTAATTAAAAACCCACACTATGCTTTATATATCAAGTGTGTCAATCAATGCAATACGTAAGACATTAGAGCTTTTCATTAGTCTCATGAAATATAAGGTTATCAAAATATTTAAAATGCATGCTTGTGTGTCCCGTATTGGAATTAAGATAAGCTTATAGATCAAATATGGAATTCATGTGTCGACCAATTATTACAAGGAGGATTTTCTTCCATATTTCTTAGGCACGGAGAAGACCCTATACCACTCTATTCATCACGAAATGGACTGCGGTTATCTATCGTAAATCAGTGTTGAGAGCAGAGAAAGGTCTGGTCTGAATTAAGGGCCATTTCAAAAATAGGTTAAGTAATGGGATGGGCAGGTCACCCGCAATACGAGTTGAAGTGGTTCCCTGGTTAGCTGTCTAGTATCATTATGCTAGAAAGTGGGGGTGCATATCAGATATCAGGCTTAAAACATATTGTGAAGGTTTAATTTGATTGGAGGATAACTATTTGGTAGTGGCATCTAATTTATGTCAGCTAGAGTATGGTTGCAATGTGTTTGATATTAACTACCCGTTCTGTAAATATGTTGTATACAAGCATCTGAATGGCCCAGTCTTATGGAAATGTTTTTTTTATATTGGCATATTATCTTTCAATAACATATCCTTGGTAGTTCGCCATGTGCTCTCTAATAATAAACATACATTGCTGTGAGATCACTGTGTAATTTAGCAAACGACCACACATGCGCTGCAGTAACCAGACACGGCACACCCTCTCTCTTGAATAGTTAACCCATACGAACACGGCCACAGACACTCTCTCTGCCCTCCTCAGGAGACCGCTGGGCAGTGATCTGAGCTAACTGAGTAATCATTGATCCTGGGCCTGGGGCTTTGTCTGGGCACCACTTTCTGATCTGACTGTGTTCTCCCCTGTGGATCCATTGACTGCATCATCTGCTCTACAGAGACGTGCATGATGTAGGTAATTACTAGCCTAATGCACATGGAGCCATCGTATCAAACTAGGTCATTCTCAATTACTTAAAAGCTGCGTATCTAAATTATAACATTTGATTCAAACATGTTGTTGATATTGACAGTAGCACAATGCTAAGTTCTCCTTGGCTGCTGACTGTCTTTGGGTCTAACCTCTGGCAAAGATGAGAGATCTGCATATTCAGCATTATTTGTGGCTGCTTACAGCAATACTAACATGTATTGGTAGCCATACAGCAGTATTAATATGCCTCTTCAAACCACAAAAAAACCCTACTCAGGTAGCTTAAGGAGCCAACCTCCCAATTCCCCCATTGTTGACCCATATTGCCCCCCCCCACAGGTCTTTAGTCACCAAGCATGACCTGAGGTGACCTGTATGATTCTGAGTGGACCAGTCCAACCCCGCCTCAGAGGGAGGACTCGGCCTCGACAGAAACCCTCCCTGTGATCTCCTGATGGGCTCACCTCAGCTCCTCTAGACCAAGATAATTGCATTCACCTTCAACCCTTCTGTCAAAACAATGAAAGTACTGAGCAGACGGGCAGACACAGTTTGAAATTGTCACTGTCAATGAGAGTATTTTCTGAGACATACAAATATTTGTCAAACAATATGTTGATGACATCATTATTTGATTACAAAATGTAATTTAACAATTTAGAAGAGAGAGAAAATCCCTGTATTCTATAATCTACAATTGGCGATCATAATGGAAAAGCATTTTGTTAAGCCTTTTTGTCCACAAAAAGACAATGTAATACTGCACACTATGCTGTCTATTGCTGCGGTTATCCTAACTACTCCTGCCCCCATGCCACTGTTTGATCCTACTCCCCTTCGTATTAACACCCCTGAGAAATGAGGCTGTGTCTGCGTTTTTATGGCTGTCATATTTGATCAGATTCTTAGCGGGTTTCCCAGGACTGGTCCAGGCTGAGTGAGAGAAAGAGCTGGCTGTCTGCCACCGCTTCTGCATGCCAGGCCCAACAGTGGGATCCTCGACAAGCCTGTCACACTGATTTCCAAGCCCAGAATATTTCAGTTGGTGATGTGAGTTAGATGGGGGGCATGTGTGTATGTGGTCTGAAGGCAGACAAAGGAACAAGGAATATCCAGGCCAAGTATCTCTGCTGTAGTTTCCTCTGGTCTTTCGGTGCCAAGAAAAGGGCAACAATGGCACAGAAATTTAGCAAATGAAATATGTGAGGGACTGGTTTCATTTAGTCTTATATTGGATGTTAGGAGGCAGTGGGGGTTACATCCAAAATAATGTTACATGGCTATCAGACCATTGGGTTCAAATCCAATATCAGTGTTTGATTTAAAATCATGTTTTTAAACAAATGAACTGAAGTGTTATTAAGTGAAATAGTATCCGACACCACATTGGCACATTGTCACCAATAACAAAACCAGCTAGTCAGTATCGGACTGATATCAAATATCATTATTGGTGCATTTTTTCTTTAAAGCAAGGAATTTGTGCTTTAAAAAAGGAAGGTCTGTTGGATATATGTTTTTGTTTATGTACACAATGAACATGTGTTCACATGATGACTCAGAGCCCCCTTGTCTTATTTTAGGTAGCTGAAGGATCTTCCGCATGCATGGCCGAGGGGCCTTACCTCACCTTTTACCTCACTAGCCTCTGGGCTGAAGGATTATGGGTAACCTCATCAGCAGGCCCAGCTGCCTGGGCCAGAAATCCAAGCATGTGAGGTCAGACGAGGCTTTCCTGAAGGAGTGTTACCAACGACGAAGAGAGTGGCAGCCCCAGGAGCAACATGGCGAGGTCAAACCAGAAGTGTCAATACAAGTCAAAGACAAAGCAAGGGAGGATGCAATCAAGGAAGCAGAGGTGGAGAGTGAACAGGAGTTACAAAACATTGATCATAAGAGGGAAGAGGGGACTCGTACTCCCATTTCGGACAAACCCCTCCGCAGCTCCCCAGCTTCCACAATCAGAAGCACCAGTACTCTTGACTGGCGCAACAGCCCTTCTCCAATAAAAACATCCCGAAATGGGACACTTACAAGAATAACAGTGCCTCCGGAGTTCACCAGATCCCCCTTGGCTAACCCAGACTCAAATGCTGCAGAGAGAAGGGCCAGCTTCCAGAGGAGAGACTCTAGAGAAGGAAGCCCCTGGTCCTGGAAGGCTCGGGCATCACGTGAGGTCACAGAGGTGACAGAGGTGACGGAGACGACCGTTACGGAAATTGTGGAAGTGGTAGAGTTTCCGTCTGGAGATAAGGGAGGGGACCCCATTGTCACCAGAACTGTCAGAGTCCTGAACGGTGTCGCTGATGAACTTGGAGAGGTTGATAACAACTCCGATTTTCAAACACAACAAATCTCATCTATCTTCCATATCATCCTTTCTTGTTCTCATGTGAACTTTCTAACCTTTTCCCATCTAGGCTCTATCTTTAGACGAAAATGTTTTGAATGTATAACATCATGGTGGGTCCTGTGACTTTATGAATCGCAACAACATGCTGACTGTGTTTATTTTTGTAGCTCCAAAGTGATGGACACTCAAGCTCAGACCAAGATTCCTGCATGGATAGATGGAGGGTATGTTTTACCCCTTAACGTTGTCTCTCTTTGTAACGTTATAGTTCATCAAGTTGTACCTGGAATCTTTTGCAAACAGTACTTTCTTTCATTCGTACTTCAGCTAATACTTTGTAATGGTCTCTCTCAAGGGAACAAGATCGTCTTTGGCACTGAGGGATATGTCAACAGATCCTGAGACATTTCTCCAAAACCTAGAAGCTTTGCTCTCATGGGTCTGCGAGATAGAGGAGCTCACAGCCAACCAGAAACCCCCATCCTCAGAGGTCAAAGTGGTGAAAGCACAGCTCCAAGAACAAAAGGTCTGCTATCACCAAAATCACATCACCTAATTTCTTGTCCTAAAAATGCTTTAGAATATTATAGCGCTGTGTCGACACCTAGAAGGTATACCTATAGAAAGGCTAGCTCACAAACTGAACTGCTTCCTTTAGAATTTAAATACAGTTCTATTCAGCGGTGAATAGGTGGTGTTCATAGCCACAATGAGCTTCTTCAGTAAGGCTTTGTGTACATTTCCTGGGGGTATGAAAAAAGCGGGGACGTCTCTCACCTTTCAGCTGTAATCACACCCATTGTGAGCTGTTTGGATGAGGTGAAACCTGCCTGGCTCTTGACAATGTAAGCTTGACACACGAGACAGGGCTTCCTTAACTCTGACCCAAAGGCAAAGAAAATAACAATGGGGCTTTGATAACTGAAATTCTTACTGGAAGCAATGTCATTTCCTCCGATACCTCAAATATAAGGTAAATCAGTTTTCTGTAGAACTGAAAAGGTCTAATCTGATTTAACACAGAAGCGTCTTCGCAAAGGCCTTTGAAACATTTCTCCCTTGTCCTTAATCTTGATTTGTTTGTCTTTCTTGTAATAGGTGTACATATTATATACTCCTGCTTTTATAAATACAACTTTTCAATTTCATGAGTTATGGATTGATCTGAGCTTGGTTTTGTTCTTTTACAGCTCCTGCAACGCCTCCTAACAGACCGAAGGCGTAGTATGGACTCCATGATGTTGGAGGGCCCTCGGCTTGTAGAGGCCCATCCAGGAGAGGAGGGGGAACAGGAGAAGGTCATGCTCTCCACTCTCAAACTGAAATGGGAGGCCTTACAACGGGGGGCAGAGCAAAGGTCAGCTTCCTTTAGCCAATTGGCAATGCCACATTTACATTTGGCAAGGCTAACTGTATATCACAATTCTTCATGACCGAAAGGGGTAATCAATGAAAATGTTTTTGTTGCAGGAGAGCGAGTCTGGAGCTTATTCTACCCAGAGCTCAACGCTTCCAGGAAGGTGTAGACAGCTTGCAGCAATGGCTCATATCTGTGGAACAGACCCTAGCTGAACTACGGAATGCAGAGAGAGTGATGCTACATGTCTCAGAGGCCACAGACAGGGCCAAGGTTAGAAATGTTCCATGTATGGTTCAACTTTATTGAACAGAATATTAAATGTGCATTATGCTGATTTAGAATAACTTTGATGTGTTTTATCTTTTCCTTTAGGCTGTTGTTGAAGAGATTCAAGTCAAAACTTCTGAGCTAGGGAAAATACAAAAGTCCGGACAAAATCTGATGGAAGCAATTGCAGGTAAGGTTTTCCACATAGGGTAAAAATGACAAGGGCTTAGAATGGTTAACGGTCGCATATAAATACATAATGTTCTATAACTGCAGCATCAGAACTGAATTTCACAGCAAAATGTTAAAATCTATTGATTATAAAAGCCTATACGCGTTAGATTTAGTATGGATTCTGATTAAAATGTCAAAAAAAGAAATGTTTGTCTTACCTACAATGTCAGCTGACATGCCCAATGGTTGTGGTTTTTCCATTCTTTCAGAGGAGGAAGCCGAGCAGGTGCAGGAGAAGATGGATGCTCTGCGAATCCGTTGCTCTGTGCTAAGTCTAAGCAGTCTGGACATCCTGCAGAGGCTGGAGCAGGCCCTGGAGGCCTCCAGTCGCTGTACCTCTAGCCAGGAGGACCTTCACCTGTGGCTGGGCCGCATCGAGAGGGAGCTCCTGGGGGCAGCTGGAGTGCATACACATGCTGGAGATGCAGTACTATGTGCAGCTGAAAAACAGAGGGTAACATTCTCACTCCATACTAAAACAAACACTTCAGAAGCTTTGGAAATGTTGCTTACTATTTCAATGAAAAGTACCTGAACTTACCTCACTCCAACTAGCTTGATCATTAGCATTCACGTTGTTTTTTTTAAAGATGCTATCTCATGAGACCCAAGTTTGTGGAGGCTAACATCAGGTTTCAGTATGAGTTTTAGAAAGTAGCATGCTAGCTAGCTACTAACTGTGCCTGAACAAAAAGTTACTCAGAATATGTTATTAAGCAAAGCCATTGCATTGGTAAACAATACACATGCTAATATCTATGTACCTAGCTTGCTATCCAATGTTTTATCATGCAGCAAAAGTTGCTGACTAGCAAGTAACTTTTTTTTAAAGAAAAAGCTAGAGGGTGTAACACATGGTGTAACATGGTAGTCCACACGGCAGCGTGCCGTGCGTTGAAGGTGGGCATGTCTGGCATGCGACCAATAACCAATCACATGAATCTCCCGCCCTGGACACACAAGCACGCGGTTTGATTAGCTAGAGCTTGTACTGGTATATGATTTGATTGGCTGGAGCTTCCGTCGACGCTTGAAAAGTTGAACTTTTCTCAACTTTCGAAGCGAGCAACGGAGGCAAAGCGATGGGACCACAATGTAGTTCGGCAAAGCGTGACGTCACCCCATTTAAAGTGAATGGGAAGCGTCTTCGTTGAAGCACGCGACGCGCTGCCGTGTGGACGGGACGTAACGTTTAACCTAGTTATCAGATAGGCAAGGACTTAGGCTCCAAATCAGCAGATGCATCTCATTTCTATATTTCTGCATATTTACATGGTCGCTCATATCTAGCTAAGTGGACTTAGATGGTTCCTGCTTTGGTTATAATTCTGCTGTAAAGTAATGTTATTATGGCAGATATTGTGAAGGAAAAACACAGGTGTGATTAATAATGTTAATACAGGGGTGGATCCATAATTAGTGTGAGTTACACCTGTGTTTCTCTTGCACTGGGTAGGCTAACTATTGGCCAATTGTTTTAGACCTGCTATAGCATACACAAACATTAACATCTGTTTTGTTCTCCTCTTTAAGCTATAATATTTATTGGGACATTTATATTATAACATACTATATTTTCAAGCAATGTTTTTTACTAATAATTTATTAGCCGAAATATCTCTCTTTTGTCAAATGTATTTAAATGTCATTCCTTAATTCTCTTAATATTAAAAAAACACATACATATTTTTCCTGATATTGTTGTGTATGTTCGATTGCTGTTTTTATACAGACAGTGGTTTATATATTAAATGTCATTAATGCTTTGCTAACATACGGTATATACTTCATAGCTGGAACAGGCAGTGGTGAAGGAGATGGCTTGGTTAAGAGACACAGCGCTGGGTCTTGAAAAGCTGAAAAGTATTCATCTGGAGCCACAGCTCATAGCAGAACAACTCTATGAGCAAAAGGTCGGTATTTTTCCACGAATAGAAAACATAACGTTCATGTAAGGTGTAAAGAAGTTTTAGAAATGAGTTTACACAATGTTTCGTAATGGAATTTAATTTCATGATTATCTCCTGAATAGATTTTAGCAGTGGAGATTCTGCAACACAGGTTCAACATTGAGAAGATGGTGAAGATTGCTGAAATCTTGCTGACATACAGTGATGAAGGAGAAACATGCGATTTGCAGGTATTTAATTACACTTCCAATGCATGCGACCAACATTAATAATATGAACAAATGTACGTTTAAAGTCCAAAAATGTTGAAAATATTCATTTTTTCTTTCACCTCACTCTGCAGACCCCACTAGATGCCTTACAGGAACAATGCAACACCACCTCAGCCACCAATTCCCATGTGGTGCTGCAACTTGAGCACGCTCAGTCGCTTCTTCTCCAGTTCTCAGAGGGCCTCGCTGAGGTTTCGCCCTGGCTTGAGGAAACTAAAACCCTGATTGGCCAGCTCTCCCTAAGCACAATTAGCTACGAGGCATTTCGGGAACAACAGGACCTTTTACAGGTAGAAGAAACCTGCCTCTCCACAATAGAATGCCAGCTTTTCCCTATCAACTTTTGAACCAGTTCAACAAAGAAGTCCTTTTTATACTTCACAGTCGGCCACCATTTCCCTCTAGCTGAATGAGCTGTTCTGTTCTAGTACAGGTCCTTTGTCTAATCTACTTCCTGGCATGGTTACTTTTCCATGTGTACTACACTATAATGACATTTCAGTTTTGTCAAGTATGCCATGTAAATTGAGACCACAGGATTTGTTTTTTCAAACTTCCTCCACTAATTTTAGGGATTAAACTCAAATCAGGTACTTTCTGAAGGATGTCTGCTTTCTACATTGTTATACATTCTTTATTTTGTTCTCTTTTCTACAAAGGGGCTGAGGGAGTCTGTAGCTGAACACAGACCCTTGATAGCACGATTATGCTCTCTGGCGAAACGCTTGTCGGAGCTAAACCCCGTTCAGGGGGAAGAGTTCTGTCGAAGGGCTACGGAGGCAGAAGAGCAGCATAGAGCCATCAGAGACCGGGTCAAAGAGACTGCTAATGTTCTCGAGGAGTCCTTACCTCGATTCACACAGGTAAGAATATCAGCAGTGGACATTTCTATAAATGCAAAGTATGACAACATTTGTCTACAACTTTTATTTCCATGACCAACTGTGACAAAATCACAAGCATTATCACTGCAAAAAGAGACTGAATGTAGCTTGAAATTAAATACATTTTTTTCCCGATGCAGCTGTTCTGTCACCTGTGTTGCTTGTGTGAAATCTAAACTGCAGCACACAATAAGAGCAGTCATAGTTATTTAATTGCTTAATATAAATGTAACTTTTTATATTGTATCAGCTGTACCGCACAACTTAGAATGAAAACAGGGGATATTAGGACAATATTAATCAGATGGCCTGACATTTTTAATACAATTTCATGACAAAAGGACTAATATGACAGGATTTCATTGACTTACTACTGAAATAGTTACTGTTTTATTTGACTAACATTATACCAAATTGTCCAGACTTTTAGTAAATTAAAACAGAATGTTAAAGAAAAACAACTAACAAGACATTTGACACAGGAATAAGAATATCTATAATATTTCGTCACAAAACTAACACTTAATGCTTGGATGATGAAGCAAATGCTAATGTTAACACTAGTAATACACTACGAATACACAACAAAAACTAAACATCATGTATTTGTGTGTATCTATAGCTGAATGAGAGGATGAACCTCATCAGAGAGAGTCTTGAGCGCCTGCACAGTCGCATAGAGACAGTCACCTCTCTTCAGGGCCTCACCCCCAGGATCCAGGAGCAGCTGCAGGACAACAAGCACAGCCTGGCCGAGCTGTCCAAGCTGCAGCTGGGCCTGGGCAGCGTCAGGACACAGGCTGACGAACTGCTGGCTAACACTCAGGCAGCTGGGGATGGATCTGTGGGCACAGGTAATGATCTCCTAAGAATCGATATTGTTTGTATACAGATTGTATGGAAGCCAAAGACAGCAATTGTGAAAATAATGATATTGGTGATCTTTTTTCAAAGTCTGATTGAAATTGTTTCTCTTCTGTGTTTATTATTTAAACTCAGGTTGAGTAAAAGCTTTTGCCAGGCCATTTTCTTTTTTTTACCAAACGGGAAAATAAAGTTTTACCAGAATAATTTTTCCTTTACTATTAAAATCTGTAATATGAAATGTATTTATTGTTGTAATATTGATTTTAGCCACACAAGGCTGAAGAGCACCACTACCCCATTATACAATGTATTACTACTCGTGTTTTCTTCTAGGTAAGTTTAGAATTTCTCAATGCATTTTTAACAAATATTTGGTGTGAGCATGTAACATTAATGCCACGTCTTTTATTTGAATTTTAAATAAATATACCTTGTGTTTGGAGTGCATGGAGAATTTCAAAATTAAATGATAGAAAACATGAATGTTTTTGGTCCTATATAGTACGTGGGGTATTGGTGCATTTGAGCTTCTTGTGGTACAAAATGAGTATTACAACATCAAACAAGATACATTTTCTTGACAGAAAAAACAACAACTCACCTGGCAAGAAAAACATGTTTTTAATGCAAAAAATAATAATCAAGGAACTTGAAATGATCGTCTTCTTTTAAGTCATCAGCACGGGAGAAAGAACAATTTAGATCAGATTTTACACAAAAAATGTATCAAAACAATGTATCACCATAATTTATTTTATCGTACTCAAGGGTTTCCTCATATGATACTGTCCTGGTACACAATGGACTAAAAGTAGCATTGGTTATGCAAGATTCTAAAGAGAATTCCTGTTATATCCTTGTGATCTTAGCAATCCAGGAGCGCGTGTCCAGCCTCTCCCAGCTTTGGGATGACACACATACTCAGGCCCAGGAGAGAGAAAGCTGGCTGCTCAAACTCTTGGATCTCGCCATGAAGTTCTGGAGCGACATCAGCGATGTCACGGCAGCGCTTAATGACGCTCAGCAGGCAGTTTTAGATCTTAATGCCAGTCGGAGCGAATCAGAAACAATCCGACAGAGCCTTGAAACCATGCAGGTTTGTCCGTTAACTCTAACTTTAACAGATATAAGAAACAAAAATATTATTTTTATATATTTATATTCATATTTTCAATCTTTTCAACTTATAGACTCTCAGAGAGGACATTGACAGTTTACAGGGAGATCTGGACACCCTTGGTGTTTTGGGAATGGACCTGATGTCAGCATGTGGAGATACTGACAAGCCAGATGTCACAAAGAGCCTAGATGAAGTAAGATATAGGCTACATTTAAATACAAATAATTTCAAACTCATGATGCTTTGTTGACTGACTTAAAACCTTGTTTATTTGGTGTCTTCTAGCTTTATTGCATTTGGAACAACTTGAGCAAACTATGGAACGAATGTCACAAAAAGCTGGAGGAGTCTTTGCAGATGGCACTGCATTATCAAGACACCATGCAGGTGAGTGAATATACAACATATCTATATTGTATAACTTATAAGCCTACCCATATACTAAAACAATGTCATGGTCTGATCATGTTGGCCACCCAGGCCCAACAGAAGCAGTGTTTTGGCATCCTGCCAAAGACCAAGCTAATCTTTTTTTCTGACAATAGACTCTTACCCCCTGTAGCTTTACTTTGAGTAACTGACAAATTATGTGGTCCTCCGTCAAGGAAAATGATATTAATGGTGGGAATGGTGTAAGACAATGCAAACAAGATCCATTTAAAATGCATCCAACTTTATATAGTAACATGGCAACTAATGTAGCTGTTGTTCGATTATGAAATCATACAATTCAACAAAAATGCAGTTACATGTATAAGGGAACAAATGTAGCTTTTAGCTACTACTCTCCAAGACTTTGGTTCACCCTGCCCAGCTACATTTAATATACAAACCCTACTCATTCAGACAAGATGTAAGTTATGTTGATACATATGTATCTTCTTTTTTGTTTCTTTGAGGACTGAGTGGTTTACGGTATAACATTTGTCGTAATTAAAAGCCTGCTGTGTTTGTCCTGCTTAAAGGGTCTTTTTGAGTGGTTGAAGTCGGCTGAGCTGAGGTCTACAGAAGAGTTCATGGTTGGAAATGACCTGGAATCAGTCAAAGAGCAGCTACGTGACCTCAAGGTGAGTCAAGTGCTGTAGTACACCCCTAAACCTTTCAAGGTTGTTCTTACTAGGTTTCATATATACAGAAATATTGCTTCTGGCTATGTAGGTTATTATTTCTGATAACAGAAAACACATTAGTTATGGCAATGTCTAATTTCTAAAAAATGTTTCTCTGTCTTCTTTTTCATCAGGAATTCAAGCGAGAACTTTACCAGAAGAAAATCGAGATAGAAAGCCTGAACCATCGCTTTGTGTGCCGCCTGTCTCCAGGCTCGGAGCGTCCGGGCTCTGTCTCGCCGCTGTGTGACTTCAGACAGCGCTGGGACAGCCTGGAGTCAGAGACCGTCAGCAGACAGGTGAGAACATGGAAGCATATATCATGTAATATTGATAATAATGTCACTGGAAGTCACTTATAGCACAGTGTCACCTGCATTTACCCTGAAAAGTAAATCCAAGTAAAGAAAGTTATTAACTTTTTTTATTTTTCTTGCTTTCATCTGTGTAAAAAAATAGCATCAGCTGGAGTGTGCGCTGCTGGGTCTTGGTCAGTTCCAAAACACGCTGGATGAGCTGCACACATGGCTGTCCCGCACTGCTGAGCAACTGCAGGGCAACCGACCAATCAGCATCGACCTTCAGGCCTGTGAAATAGAGCTGGCTAAACACAAGGTTGGTGGCTTAAATACTATATTTAATACTAAGTGTAATGGAGCTCTTTCTGACTCTTAAGGTCTCAGAGAGCAGTGAATCCTACAACTCTTAACTCTTGATGCAGTTTAATCTTGTGGGGTGGCTAATAAAAATAAACTAAAACATTCCCATGCCATGGAAATACAATATATTGTCACTTTAATTTAGTTCTATATCTCAATAGACATCAGTCCTGATGATAACTTCCAAATATGTATTCATTTTAAGAATTGCAACACTGTAAATGCCAGTAGTTTTTTTTACAAAATGTCAATGATTAGCTACAACATTGTTATTGATAAATTGCATCAAACACATTTTGTAATACAGCACAAATGACCGTACTGGAACAAGGAAATGGGCATGTATATGATCCATAGAGCAAACATGAAAAACGACGTGACAAAACTTCCAACATTTGAAAACTAAGAAACCCACCCTACTGAAATGTATGTTATATTCCTATAGTCTCCTGAAAGTGGTTGACATGGTGTCTACCAGTGTCTGTACCTTATGCATTATTATTATTACCAACAATACACACTGCTAGTACCCTCTCACAAACATGCCTTTTCTAAACAGCCAATCACTTCCAAGCAATCATTTTCAATCTTATTCTTTGTATTCTTTCTCCTACAGGTCTTGCATAATGATGTCATGTCCCATGTTCGCACAGTGGAGTCCCTGAACCAGGCTGGCAGGGGGCTACTGGAGGTCGGGTCAGGGGACAGCCCACATGGTCTTCAGTCTCAGCTGGAGCAACTCAACGAGAGCTGGGAGTTTGTCCGCTGTGAGACTGAGCGCAGGCAGCTGGAGTTAGAGAACAGACTGAGTCAGGTGACGAGAAACACACATCTGTTATTTGTTACACATTCTAACAATAGTCACACAAAAGTATAGACAAATAGGAACAGTACGTATACAGTAAACTCTTACGTTATCTTATAATATGTCTCAGCTGTGCTGCATTTACTGTTTCATTCAATTCACTCAGTTTATCATGGCGCCCCCTTGTGGTGATAGTAGGGTAACATCTATTAGAGTCCACATTTAAACTGGTGGTCATAAAGAAAGGTAGTTACAAAAAAATGGTGTTATATTTGTTTTCCTTTTTTCTCTTCTTCTGTAAACATTGCTATTACTTTTTATTGTTTTGATATTTGTTTAATCACTTTGGGCTGATACAAATACAGCAATCATATTATTAGTATTCTTATATCAGGCTTTACCTGATATGTGCATTCATCTTTTTATGTTTGCAGGTACAAGATGTTACAATGGAGATTCAAGATCTCCTGCAGTGGCTGGAGAACACAGACCTGAGACTGTCCTCCTATAAAACCATGTGGGGTATGCCGGACTCTGCCAGTGAAAGGCTCAGTGCACACATGGTAAAAAGGACCAGACTATAAACTCTAAAAGAGATACGAGAAAAATCTGTTTCCCTGGAAAATAAATAATAAAACCAATTGTCCTTCTTCTCGCCCTCAACAGGAGCTGTGCAATGAGATGGATTCAAAGCTCCACGCCTACACTGACGTGAAGAACGCCATCCACAGGATGCTGGAGAGCAGCAGCGTGATGCGGGGATCGAGCACCGAACACAGCTTATCTATTCTGGAACAGAAGTGGGCATCTGTTTACAGCAAGGTCCACGAGCGAAAGGTAAGTCAACTCTTCCTCTTGTGGATGTATCACTCATTTTGTGCGTTATTACATCTGATGGCGTCATTATGTTCCCACAGGCAAGGCTTACAGAAGGATTGGGTCTGGCCAAGGACTTCCACAGTAACATCCAGGAACTTCTCACCAAGATGAGCAAGTGTGAAGAGTCCATCGGGCTTCTTCCTGCTCCCAGCTTTGTTCTGGATAAAGTGTGTACTCAACTTCAGGAGCACAAAGTAAGTCCTACTTCAATTATTCTATTTCTGATACAGATCCAGAGTTACAGATAGTTTCTGTATTAATGTTTTGGTTTTTATTTGCACAGACCCTGCTGAACGAGGTGAACGGTTACGGTGAGAAGAAGACCACAGTGGAGAACACGGCCCGCAGGCTACTAGAACTGAGCAGGAAGGAGGACTGTGACGTCATTCATAATCTAATCATGACCGTCCAGGATCGATACAAAAAGCTACAGCAACGCGCTTCAGAACGAGGCAAAACACTGGAGGAGGTCAAAAAGAATGCCAAACAGGTATAACATCATATAAACTTCACTTAAGACGGATGACCTCAAACTAGGAATGAGGAACTTTTGTTTAGTATCTGTCTTTATTTTTCATATTATAGTTTAATGAATCATGGCGCCTGCTAGTGGACTGGATGACGGAGGTGGAGCAGATTTTGGACACACATAGAGAGATCGCTGTGTCCCACGAAGAGATTAAACAACAACTGACAGAACAGAAGGTGCAGTAAACCAAACGATGAATTGAACTTGGTTTTACGTATTTATGATCACTTGACAGATCTCTTATTCTTTATAATCAGGAGTTCCAGAAACTGCTGAGGTCCAAGAGGCCCATGTACGAGGCGACGATGAGGAATGGACGCAGCCTTCATGAGAGAGCTCGGACTGGCTATGATAGACAGCATGTGGAGAATCTACTGGCTGAACTAAAAGACACCTGGGACACCATCAGTGGCAAGACTATGGAGAGGTATGGAACATTGGCTGGATACCAACTGATAGGAACCCATTCAAAGTTAATACGGTTTTATTATTAAGCATATTTCTTTGGCCATAGGTGAAATAAATGTATATTCTCTAAGATTGAGATAAGGTCAATCCAACCTGTCAAATTAGCACAAGGGGTTTCTTGACAAAGTAACACGTTTTTTCAGTGGTTTCATTTTGTAAATATATACATTTATGACTGGTTTCTCGTAAATGCATAATTTATTTTGGAAATCTTAGATTTTTTCTTGGAGTTATTATTATATATTTGTTTACATAATACATATTTTCTTTGTTTATTCATTAAAAAAAAGTATGTGTATTTATGATAATTTTTCTAGTACATGTATCATTTTATTCTTGTTAATTTATATAATTTCTTCACTTAAACATATGATTTCATTTCTCTTTTACTTACCACTTTATCTCAGTGAATATCCACATTTGTTTTAGTCGTTACTTAACGAGTTAATCAGGAAATATTGAGTTTTTTCATGGAATATAACCCCTAGTTAATTTGCTTTTGCAGACAACACAAGCTGGAGGAAGCTCTGCTGTTCTCAGGGAGATTCACTGACGCTCTCCAGGCTCTGAATGACTGGCTGTACAGAGCGGAGCCTCAACTGGCTGAGGATGTTCCTGTTGGGGGAGACAAAGACATGGTCCACAACCTGATCGACAAACACAAGGTAAAACACCCACAGTAGCATGTAATTGAATTTTGGGCCTTAATAGTTAAACACATTGGCAAACATACAGTGTACATATACTGCATAATATGTCATTATTATCTTTGTTCAATTAGATTCCAGTGATGGCTGCTTAGGACATTGGTATACAGTAACTGCTATACAAAGAAAATATGCTCATAATCACAATGAAGGCTTTGGTGATTGTCATATTTGTTTACAGTGATTTTCCTAATTTATTTTGATATTAGGATGCTATATGTCTGTCTTTGCATGGCACATTTTGCGCCAGCTTCTTCACAATTGCAGTTTCTTAGCAAAGTGTCCTTTCTCGTAGGCCTTCCAAAAAGAATTAGGCAAGCGAGCCGGGTGCATCCGGACCCTGAAGCGCTCTGTGAGGGATCTCACCCGGAGCAGCACGGCCGACGCTCACTGGCTGCAGCAGCAGATGGACGAGCTGGAGGGCCGCTGGGAGGCCGTGTGCAAACTGTCCGTCAGCAAGCAGGACCGACTGGAGGCGGCACTTCAGCAGGTAGGTCTTACGATAAACTAAGGTCACAATAAAATATTGTTTCATTTCCATTTGGGTTTCAATCAGAATTGTACTACACTGAAATCGTCTTAAACATGGCAAATGACAAGTCTCCACATGAAAATACCAACATGCTTACAATTCTGGCTGCAGGGAAAAATGTACTATGCAAAAAAATTCACCTTAAAGCAAAAAAAAGGTTTGATGTGATTCGAGCAAATACAGATTTGGAAGACGTGAAATAATCTGCCAGTGCACTTACTTTTGGGTTCTTGAAATAAAGAAGTTATCTGGATGCTAGAAAAGTTGATAAATCTCTTGAAATAAGATGAACAAGGGAATTTGGTTTTCTTTGGGAATTGTTGTGTTAATTTCACAATTTCACTTTTTAAATAAATACAAATCTTACTTTAATGGATGTAAATTCTTACAGCTAAAAATAACTTTTTGTAAAGCGGTTGCAGCTGAAATCAGTGTCTTTGACAGTTATTTAGCTGAGTTTGTTAAAATACATATTTTAAGATTTGCTAACCATGCAAGAATGGAAAGTGTCTTAAAACAAGCTTCATCAAGTTTTTCTGCAGTGCATAATAGGAAAGGATAACTAATATTTGACCATAAACAGGATTTACCCTACTCTTATCCTAATCGTCATCTTTTGTTGTCTTCGTTAGGCTGAAAAGTTTGACAGCCTCGTCCACTCTTTCATGGGGAGCCTCACGGAGGTCGAGAGGGTCCTGAAGTTTGGAGTTATACCAGAGGAGGAAGAGGGCATGCTCGCTTTCGACAAACAACACGAGGTCAGTATAACATGATACTTTATAACTCCTACAGGGGAATACATTTTTGCTGCAGGGGAGGTCATAGGTCAGGGTCTTAAAATCTACAAAACAACAAGTTGGTGCTAATAAGGATTCAGTATTATCAAGGGGTTGTTTAGCGGGGGGATATTTGCTAACTTATGTGTGAACCCATTGAACCAGTTAACCTGTTAAGCCCTGAGCCTGTTTTTCAGGTCTCAGTCTCGAAAATGACATTCCCAGAACACATGACCATATCTTCACTTCTAAAAGGGGTAAATTAATCATCTCAAAGCAAGGTTACATCTGTGAGTTGGATGTAGATGTGTCAGAATCAATATAGATGTTTTTGTTTTAAAGTAAATTCAGATGAAAAAAATAAATGATAGTGTCTGTCCAAAAAAGAAAGATTACTTATAGTGAAAACCACCCTTGAATGATGGGATGGTAGACTAAAAGCTTTAGGAATCCAAACTATAACATATAATAAGTACCCTGTATCAAGATTGATGCAAAACAAGTGAAATTTGACTTTTTTAGACAGATTTAGAAAGAAAAAAACACTTCTGGGGTCATTCGGGATTCGCTGGATTGGATGTGCAGTAATAAGGGTATTTATACTATATACTTGCGTGCGCATTTTTTCGTTCAGGGCTCATTTAGACGCTTCTTGTGAGACTTGTGCTTTTTTTCGGTAAAAATTGTTCATATCTTCAGTTAGCTGAGTTTCTAACCGTTAAGTAAGTATGACACATTAATAGGTTTTTAAGAAGCCCTGAAACACAGTTTCGTGAAAAAACTACCCACAAGTTCCGGATTAGGGTCCTCTCGGACTTAACAAGTTAAAGAACGAACCCAATGACCATCAGTTAGTATCCTGCTGCCATAAACTGTTCAACACTTCTAAAAGATAGAGGTATATGAACATGTTTAAAATGCACGATGTAAATGTGAATCAAATCCTGACTTAATGCTTTTTCTCCCCCTCTGAAGGAATCAATGGGGGTCTTGCAG
Source organism: Gymnodraco acuticeps (assembly GCF_902827175.1). Lineage (NCBI taxonomy): Eukaryota > Metazoa > Chordata > Actinopteri > Perciformes > Bathydraconidae > Gymnodraco > Gymnodraco acuticeps. The sequence continues at coordinate 4,836,190 of NW_022989810.1, forward strand.
GCTCAGGCGGTGGACCTACAGAACATCCAGAGTCTGAGTGAGGAGATCCTGGCCTCCTGTCACCCAGACTCCATCATCACCCTAAAGTCCTGGATCAGTGTCACCAAGAACCGCTATGAGGAGGTGAGCACTTTCATGACAGGCAATAGCAAGCTTTTCTTAGTGATTAACCCTGGTGCCTCACTATGGACATTTTTGGCTTTAATTAGGGCCCACGCGCAGACAGAGTCGGAGCGGAGGACCTATTGATATTGCTAGGGTTTTTATTATATCGTACACAAGATGAATTACATTTGTGAGGGCCTTAACATGCTTAGAAGCTGGAGACCTTTCGCACACTTGTCAGGACTAATTAAAAACAGCTCTATAGCGCCCCCTACAAATGTGCAAAAAAGCAGCCTCTCGTTGTTATTTCACATACAAGTCTGACATTTGGTAGGCATATGTAGCATGAACCAGAGACAAAAAAGTATCTTGGTGATTTAGTGGATTTTTTTTCTCTGTAAACCTAAAAGGAAGTCAACCATTTTATTTATTTTTGCAATGTTTGGCATATAATCCTCCTAACACATTATTCAGATGTTTCTGACATTTGGTCAGAATAGCCAACCCAGTCTCACGGCATTTCGTGTTATAGTCACAACATGTAATCTATTGATTCGTGTTCACCAACACGATTTTCCCCTTTTTTTCGTGTCCCACAGAACGATTTTAAAAGCAATGTATTTCTTTGGTAGTGTGTTTCGTGCCTGCAACACGTCTTTTTGTACGGTTGGGTCGTGGAAGACCGGAAGCTGTGGGGTTCATAAAAACATGTTCTTACTCAATATCAAGCCAAGACTATTGTTTTTATTTTAAATCGTATAATGTCGGACTTTTTTTGCCGTCTGTGAGGAAAATAAATGGGGCTCAGAGCCTCAAAATACTGAAATCTGTATTTTTTTAAATATTTTTTTCCTTCTAATTTGTTATTATTTTCTAAATAACACACTGAAAGAAAAGGATATGTCAAGCTACATGTATGTGCTGTATCAGAAACAATGCGCGGCGTGTTTTGGGAGTAATATGCTGTGTGTTTACATTAGCAAGCATGCTAACACTCAGAGCTTCCATTTAAAGCAGAATCAGCCTGTTTGGAACAGGGCTGCAAAAGAGGGGTATGAGCAGTATGAGGCATGGCTACAATGGGTGATCTGTTTAGTATTTTAAGCAAAAAACAGTTTTGTATAGGTATGGCGCTACACTATACTGTTCAAATATAGCATAATAGGTCCACTTTAATATCTTAATTTTAAAACAGTGCCTTTGAGAGTCTGAACAGATCTAGTCCAACTCCTCCATGTCTTCTGAATCAGGTTCAGACCTGGGCTCAGCAGCAGGGCCAGAAGATCCAGGCCACTCTGTCAGCACTGCAGGCAGAAAGAGAGGAGCTGCAGAGGCTGCTGGACTGGATCTCCTCCGCAGAGGAAGCCCTCACCCTCAGAGACCAAGAGCCTCCGCCTGAGACCTGCCAGCAGAACCAAGAACTGATCGAGCAGCACGTGGTACGATATGAATATACAACTGATGTGATTTCTATAACATTGTACATTTCATTATACCACACCCTATTGAGAGAACTTCCGAATCAGAATACCTGTATTAGTCCCACAGAGGGGAAATGTACGTTGTTAAAGCAGAAAAAGAGCCACAGACAGCTTAATGTTAAATATGTTACATGCATTAAAAAGTATTAAAGCTAAAAAAAAAAACGATATAATAAAAAATATAATACAAATAAAAAGTTACACAATTTACAAAATACACATCCTGTAACAGTTCTTAGGATTTAGCAGCCAGGTATATCTTGCACAGTTATTAACGGCATATATATTGCACATATAGCAGTTGGTTGGTATTTAACAGCAAGGGGTGTTATAGAGTCCGTGTTGTTGTGTGTTAGGGGTTTTATACTGGGAGAAAACAGAGCTGTGCTGGTTGCATAGTCTGACCGCTGCAGGAAGGAAGGACCTGCGGTATCTCTCCGTGAGACAGCGGGGGTCCAGAAGCATCTTTGATGTACCACGTTATCACTGATCCTTCATCTCTGCAGGTTTTCATGGAGGAGTTGAATAAGAAGTTCCCAGAGGTTGAACATGCCACAAAGGCCTGTAAACACAAGAGCATTACCAAACTGCAGATTTCCCCCAGCAAACGACCAATCACTAGTAAGCCTAATAAAGAAAACGTTATATTTACATTCTGCAATATAAAGCCATTCTTTTCTTTATCTCCCTGCCATTGAAATGAGCAATGAAACTCAGACTCCCATGTTGCTTTTTCTCCATCCAGAGAGGAGGAGTACTCTGAAGCTGCAGCCTGTCGTACCGATCCCCCTGGAGCACCTGGACCCCCAGACCCCAGAGCTCAGTCAGCTGGTCGGTCAGTGGCAGAAACTGTGGCTACTGGCTGTGGCCCGACAAACCCGCCTGGAGCAACAACAACAAACTCTCAAAGAGGTTATTGTAGTTATAATCTACACATTATAGTAAAGGAAAACTACTTTGAATTTCATTTCTCTAACATTTTTTCCAATTCTTGACAGATGGAAGAATTTGCGAACTTTGACTTCAATATTTGGCGAAAGCGCTACATGCTGTGGATCAGTCATCTGAAGTCACGGATCTTAGACGTGTTCCGCAGCATCGACCGGGACGAGGACGGACGCATCAGCCAGAAGGAGTTTGCTGATTACGTCCTTAACTCTAGTAAGACTCATTGTAATACATCAGTACAGTACACTGCAGTGTTTTGACCCATGAAGTTAACATAACATTTAAAAATACATTAGTTTAAAAAGTGATAGCGTGCTGATACATGAACCCTAGGGAATGCCATTCAAGTCAATATTAAATTAGCACATGAATCCAAGAATAAGTCTATTAAATAAATAAATATGGCAGAAATATATAAATACATGCAAATACAAATATTTAAAGGAGTCCATTGAAAACTTTTTTTTTTTGTATAAATATAAAACAAAAATGTTTAGGATGTTTCCAAAAGTCTACTTTGATTTATTGGGGGGTATTTTTCTCCCATGATTCCACATTTAATTATTATTATATTTTATTACTGATTTATTACATTTTTGTTGTATTTATTTCCCTATTTGTATATTCTAGGATTTTGTTCATTGTCCTAGTTATTCATTGTATAGACATATATCTATATTTTGATATAATACTGATTTAAACGGCATTTAATAGTACTCCAGCCTATTAACATTATTTAATAAGAACATTCTGAGTTTTTAAATAATTCTGCTACAAAGGATTTCTTGTATACTATCAGTGTTATAGTCAAATGTTTCTTTAACATAATGTAATAAAATAATCTCCTCCTCCACATGTAGAATTTCCCACCAACTCTCTGGAGATGCACGCAGTGGCACACATCTTCGACGTGAACAGTGACGGCTTCATTGACTACTATGAGTTTGTGAGTGCGCTTCACCCGAGCAGAGATCCCTACAGGAGAACACTAGATGCAGATCAAATCAATGAAGAGGTATGAACAATTTAAACACAAGAAAACACAAACAGTCACATGATTTATTACAGTGTTTTATTTATTGTGGCACTGTGCTTTTGCCCTCTTTAGGTGAGTCGACAGGTATCACAGTGTAACTGTCCAAAGAGATTCCAAGTGGAGCAAATAAGTGCCAATAGATACAGGGTGAGTATTTTTTAAAGGACAATGATTCAAATACATGAGATGCTAGGGCCACAACTGCTTCCAAAACTGTAACTAACAATATGTTTTCATTTGCAGTTTGGAGAATCCCAACAGTTGCGGATGGTTCGTATCCTGCGTAGCACACTGATGGTCAGGGTGGGAGGGGGCTGGACGGCTCTAGATGAGTTCCTGGTCAAGAATGACCCCTGCAGAGGTCAGTACACCACTCAATTCAATTCAATAGCTTCATTAGCATGACCATAATTACATACAGTTTTGCCAAAGCTCTGTACAGTTGCAACATCCATACACAAATACATTTGAAACAAGCTGCTAAATTCTGAATATAAGCAAGAACATGTTTTATTTTTGAAAACTATATTTCATATTACACTTTGACAAGTCGTCAGCACCTGGCTTGACTAAAAGTGATACTAACTGCTCCAATGGACATAGCCTCTGGGACGGAAAAGTAAAGCAGGGGGCTGGCCATTGAAAAGATTGCAAAGTTAAGACCTTTCCGCAGATTTATTTTTGTAACCAGTGATGTCGCAGGGGGCGACATCACTGGTTACAAAAACAAATCTGATTGTATAGCAGTCGTTGAAAACATGATTTATTACCACATTAAATATGTTCCTTATAAATGTACTGTCTCGATAGCTGGTTTCAAGTACTCTTCAATACAGCATGATGTTAATTTGGTAAATGATGGTCCTGTTTAGACTAAAACAGATGTTGAAGCAGGCTATGCTTTAGGACAGGGCCTCCTTGTGATTGACAAGTTGCTAATACCGCAAACTTTGAGTCAAAACAGAGGCATAGCAGTGCATTTCCCTACCTATAGCTTTACCCTCTTATCCAAATACAGTCACTTCTTGCTACCAAAAACCAAGATGGTGATGGCAAAAGTGCCAAACCTGAAGCCTCAAACAGCATTTAGGAAAACAAATGGGGGGCGGGACGGTAGCTACATCTACTTCTGTTACACAATCTATTCTCCACTCATACAACAGATCATAACCTCCAGATCATAGGTCCCCTTTAAGGTATTCAAACAGTGTCCCTTGAGCTAAAGACCTTTATGGTATCAGATTATTTTTTTACAAATATATCAAGACATCCAGCTTTTGTCTTAGGTTGTTATTTTACGTTGGTGCCATGCTATTTTACAGTATAGTTGTAGCATTTTTAGATGATTAGGGTGCATAATAAAAACTGCTCAAACATGTCAGCGTGTTCCATGACGTCTATAGTTAGTTTTAATAGAGAGGTTTTGCTTTTGGAATGAGAGTGGCTGCATCCTGTTAAATCTCCCTGCTGTGTCGCCAACAGTGAAAGGCAGGACCAACCTGAAGATCAAGGAGAAGTACTTGTCTCCTGGAGGAAGCACTTCTAAGGGTTTGACTGTCAGCAGGTCCAACTCCAGCCTCAGCCTCTACAGCAGCGCCTCGGCCCCCACCAGCCCCCTGACACGCAAGGCAAGCCAACCGCTACGTCCTGTCATTTATCCAGCTCCTACATGTGGTATTTTGATATCAAAACATCACCTTCCTTCTGAGACATTGTTTTGACCATAAGCATACTTTTAATATTTATCATTGTAAGATGTGGGGACTTAACTAGCAAATGTACGGAAGCCCTGAGGCTGATAAATAAGTACAAATATCGTACCGACTTATTTTCTAAGTCTTGTCTACATCGTTTTTTACCCCGCGTTTATGACTTAAAAACAGGTGAAACATTTTTTTGCTATGATAATCTTTATTAGTTACTTAAATGTTTTTTTTCATCTGGATCAGCCGGAAAAGTTTTGTCGGTTGAAAAGAAAATACTTCGACAGGAAAATGTTTTAAGTATGTTATTTTGTCATATATATATATAAAAAAGAGGTTGAACAATTGTTTTGCCACAACTATTTATCTAACTTACCTAATTTAAACCTTTTTTTACCTGAGTGACCATATTTTCTTTCTTTCTTGCCTTTCAGGGCTTCCGTACAATGTGCTATTTGTTTATTTTCTTTGTCACTGTCCCCCTTTTTTGTTAAGTTATTGCATCTTGAAATATAAATACTTCTTTAGGTTTACATGTACAACCCAACTTCCTTTATTGCAGTTCTTTTTTATTGCAAAGTTTCAAGATGCAGAATCGAATTGGATATCAAATAAAAACCAGATCAGTGGTGCCAACCTTTTTTGGGCATAGGCCATTATGACGTATAACCCTAACTAGTCTCACACGTCTTGCTTCAGGCGTTACTCCGCAGAAGTTTCTCAGGTGACCGCTGCGTCCGTCCCAGGAGCTCCATCGCTGCTCTGAGCCCCGATCTACAGTTTACTGCGCCAGGGGAGGACAATACACCCTCGCCAACAGGTCAGACAATCAATCACTTTGAAGGAAATGTGCTGCATCATCCATCTTGCAAATCTCAAATACAATGCTCTTCCTGTTTTCATTCTTGTGCTCCGTGTAGACGAAGCTGAGAGGTTACCCACATGATTACCTCCGCCTCCTGTGTATGCTGCACTGCTGAACACAAACACAGCCTTGGGGTCACAAACCGGAGTGATAAAGACATCCAAGGGCCAAAAACAGATGCATCAGCCCCAACTGAAACAGAGAAGGTTTGAGAAATCTGTTTGACGATCATGTGTGCTCTTTGTGGACAAAAATGAGGTCAGTCCGGATGCAAGACAAAGATTTGTTTTGTGCTTTGTTGCATTGCATACAGTAGTATCTGATTATTTAGAGAGTAGACATGGCGAAGTTCTGCATGGATGATTATTGCATGATAGCCAGGGCCATGCTTTAAACAGATTCCTTTTATTTCTCCCAGTGTTTTTTGGTAATAAAAGTTCTCCGTGGGCAGTAATGAGATGTTAAAGTGGCATACAGGGACACATTTGTATGTAAAGGTTTTGTACTGCCGCTACTAGCGTCCAAAAACACATATACCAAAACCATAAATACATGAAGGGTAAATGATTCTGTCCTTCAACTTTGTGATATTGTTTTCATTTCATTCCATTGAGATTACATTGTTGGCAGGGCCACATTGGTTTTTTTGTCTTTTTTTTCTACACCACATTTTAAAAATAATTATGTATTTTGTATAGTTTTTTATTGTACGGATGTTTTCAACACTGGTGATGATGAAGAATGCACTGGAGTACGACTGGTCATCATTGTTTTGTAGAGATTATTTTTTCAGGATTGTTTTTGCCTTTGGATGTATTTGTATGGAACATTACTGTGAACATGTAGAGGTGTTTTCTTTTATAACAGTCCTGGGAATCATTTTGTTTAGCACATTATTTTCATAAAAACGCACTTTCTTTCTGTGTCCTTCTACTGTATATGGGTTGTTTTGCTAAGTGGGAAATCTGGCATTTGTCATGGTTTAGATAAATCACTTTTCCTTAGAATGCAATGAAGGTGATAAGTATGACTCCTTTTGTTTTCTCCATTCCATTCATTTCCTTTTTCATTTTTTTTTTTACCAAAAATCTGTATATTTTCTTTTTCTTTATTTCTGTCTTGTTTTTGTCAGATTTTCTCTGATTTGATTCCAGTCAGAAATCGTCAGATATTTCTTGATAGACGCTACATCTGTTTCCTTCAAGGTTCTACTCTTGAAGTTACCAATATTATGCATTTTCTTATCAAAAAATACTGTAAAAATATTTTCCCTGAGTGAGAAAAAACTACCTGGCTTTGACTCCGGTTCTATTATAGAGCAGTTAATATTTCAGCAGTGTAACGTCACTGTATTTCTATGTGTACGTTTGTGATAAATCTACCTGAGGTCGAAGACATTCTTATGTACCTAATTGCATTTGGTCTATGCAGTTTGTCAAAAAGATTTTTTTAAGTAAAACAAAAAAGTGTTTACATTATGAAGTACCTTTTCCTCTTGGCCTCGATGTGTCTGTTGGAGAAGTTGGACATTTGACTGTATGTAAAAACAACAATAGCCAGATTTCACATGTGTCGCTATGCACCCTGATCTTTCTGTACTGTAAATGTTTCTATACCCAGCACTACTTCTAATGTCCAATTTAGGGAAACTGTAGATGAATGTCACTAATACTTTTATGTCAACTTGTATAAAAAATCTTTTTTGTAATAAGACAAATATTTGCCATGATTGGTCTTCTTTTTATTAGACAGATGTAATCCAACTCTAGCAATTCAAAAAAACACAATTTATGTTCGATGGTTCAGTTTGGCTAACTAATATGCGTTGCTGGTGTTTCTGTATTTTCTTATTAATGCAATAAGTGCATTTTTAAAGATCACATTTTATGCAAAATCCACTATTCATGTATTTCTACATAAATGTGTCCCCTCTGTTTAAAGAGATTATCTTCTTTTTGTCCTGATCCATTTATATAAAAACCTGTCTGAAAATGAGCTGTCCAGATTTTGGCCACTTTGTGATGTCACACTGTATTTTTGGTTTGTGCATCCATAAGCTAATAACCAACCAAGGTAACTACTAGGGCTGTGCAATTAATCGTATTTTAATCGCGATTACGATTATGGCTTGCGACGATTAGGAAAACAGCATAATTGACAAAATACGATTATTTTGCTGGGTGCGCTTTCGCCCCTCCCTAAAAGCCCATTCGGCCACGTGGGAGTGACATGTGTTGTGAGTGTTCAGCGCAAGCGAAGATGTCAGAACAAGAGCAGCAACTAGTTAAAAAGAAGGGTCGCGGGGAGATTCCCAGTCGATCGCGAGATGTGTCTAAAAATAGAACAACAATATTCTGTTTTATCGTTAATGTCCTGTAACATAATGTTCCCGTGCCAGAATAATGCACTTGAACGCATCAAAGCTTTGTGATTGGCCGGCCTCACCCCATGTGTCCGGGCGTGGCTGGTGAGCAGTGCACTAGTTCTCTGACATTGTCCGTGTCAACAGCATGGATGGTCAACAGGAGTGACAGTCCGCACACACACAAGACCGCAATTATGGCAGAAGCAAAAAAGCCCAAAATATATAATTTTCACTCCAAGTGGGAGGATCATTATTTTTGTATCTATTCCAATTCAAAGTCCATCTGTCTCATCTGCAATGCGAGCGTGGCTTTATCGAAGAAGGGTAATTTAGGAGCGGCATTTCAAAACAGTGCACAAACGCTACGAGACGGAATTCCCTCCTATTCTGCCCTACGCGCCCAAAAGGGGAGGGGCCTGAGAGCACAGCTAAATGCACAGCAGTCCATTTTCACCAGGCCCAACAACAAGAGCAAGGCTGCGACCATAGCATCTTATCGGGTCAGTCACGTTCTTGCGAAACACATGAAGTCTTTCGAAGACGGCGAAGTTGTGAAAGAAGCTTTCCTGGAGGCTGCTGACGCGCTTTTGTGGGACAGTAAAAATAACAGCAGCATTTCAACAGGTTTTTGATATAATAAAAACTCAATTTAGATACCGTTATTAATCTGCTGTAAGTTTTAGTTTGTTTGAATTTATTCATGATAATTATTGTACAAAATGGTATAAGAATGCAAACATTAAGATCTGTTCTGTTTAAATTGATTATAGTCTATCAGTTCAGAAACTAGTGTTGCTTGCATCCTATTTTAAAGGCATTTATTTTTATACTCTAATAAAATGCAACAACAAATGGGTTTGATTCTATTAATGTTGTCTTTTTTTATTGCACTGTTGCTGCAGCAGATTACTGTGTAGCTTCAGATCTGAGTTGTCTTATTAGTAAGCCTAATTTATACTTTTGTAGCAACACTATTTTTATATAATGGCAAAGAAAGGGTTCTTCAGAGTCTTTTCTTTTTTTCCTGTGTCATATGTGGCAGCACTGCCACAAGTTCCTCTTCAGAGAGGGTCTTCAGTACAGGTGGCAATATTGTCACCTGCCTGCGCTCATCTCTGAAACCAGACCATGTCAACAGGCTGGTATTTCTTGCAAAAAATCTTTAAGAGATGACATGAGCAGCCCTACCAGCATTTGCCATGGTGGCCTAAACATTTTTATTTGGTCTTAAATTGTAGTTCAACATTTATTTCCTGTTACTTCTGGACCATGACGGTTGGCCAGCCTTCAACGTTTAACTGAGTGGAATATGTTGAATATGTTTTACCAAAATGTTGGCTATATGTTAAGGAGTTTTCAGTAGGTTGTGACAGTGCACTGCAACATGTTTGATTTCATTTATTTTGGTCTAATTTATTTTTATTTATCATATTAATATATGTTTAGTATTGTTTTGGAAGTGCGCTCCAACACATTTATTGATCTTGTTTATTGGTAACATATTATTTGTTTTAAAGTTCAATAAATGGTCAATGAATAATCGTAAAAATAATCGTGATATCAATTATTGACCAAATAATCGTGATTATGATTTTTGCCATAATCGCACAGCCCTAGTAACTACCACCCACCTTATCACCTGATCTCCTGAGCACCATTGTGTTTTTTAAACAAATCATCTCGTCATCATAGTTGGTTTAAGCATATACATGTTCCTCAGATTACTAATTTGTTCAAATGAAACATCAAGGTAAACTGTTGAAATAATTTCATGTTTTAAACTATATTAATCTGCATGTTTAATTATATTCAATATATATTCCTTCATTCCACATGTATTTAGTTAAGGTAACTGTAAACTTTAAAAGATAGGCCTTACCAATCACTTATAATGTAAGTTTATATCAAAAGACACACATGCACTGGGAACAAAGCTTTTCTTTTGTTGTTGCGGAAAGCTGATAGCTAAAGATTATGTAATGATAGCAATAACCAAAACCACAAAGTTGCAGCTTCAAAACCAAAACAAGGAGCTAAAAGAAGCTAAAACTCTTTACAGATAAGGGGAGCTGCTGAGGGAGGTAGTGTTTTGCACTGGGTTCGTCACAGATTCATACAATAGACATTTACATTTTATCAATTGTTATTCCAAAGATATTGATGATAAGGAGAACACTTTTAAATACGTTTTTTTATAGGAAGATGATTCCGTTGCAAGAATGCTTCACCATAATAAGAATGAGGATAAAGGTCAGGTGTACATAGTCTTATGTTTGGTGTCTTATTTAAAGGTAAATTCTCTATGGTACAAATTCACCCCGTGGATCCTTGGCTCATGTTGCTCTCCTGTTGATGTCTAACAAGTGAATCTTTCAAACTCACACTCAGCATACAGGCAGTTCCAAAAACACAGACAGATTTGTTCAAACACAGAGCTCAGCAGTTTGGGGAAAGAAAGCAGAGTATTGTACTTCTACACAAATATTCAGCATGACTAACAGTTGTATCAAAACAACACTGTCCTGTGACTGGATGCCAAGCTTGTTTACAAAATACACTTAAGATGAAGCAATATCTCAGGGATAGATGAGATCATGCAATCCGTGGTTATAAAATGTACTTAACAGCAGACATGTTTCTGTGTGATTCGGACATTATGTGTATAATATAAAAATGCATAACAAATTAAAGGGGCCCCATTAAGATTTGTGGGGTTTACCTTTCCTGCAGTGTTCTGTATAAGCTTTTGTGCATGTCTGCAAAGGCTACAATGTCAGAGTTTCTCTCCCACACACTGCCCCCCCCCCCTGCCTGAAACACCTCCATTGGAATCCTTCTACTCCTACTCAGGCTTCTATTGGCTAGCCCTCCGACACATTGTACATGATAGGCTAAGGGGCGGGACATCTCTAAGCGGTTGACCAATCACAACAGAGCTTTTCAGCTAACCAGCAGACTGGGCTCTGGTTTCAGACGGAGGGTGAAAAGAGGTGCTGCAGCACTGGCAGTATGAGAGAAATTAAGACCTTTTTGAACATTAAAGCATGCAGACATGTCACATTAGAGGCACAGAATACAAATGTGAACCTGAAAATGAGCATTATAGTGCCCCTTTAAATGGATAATGCAAACATCATGCTTTTAGAGCAGAGACTTTTTATGTAAACCAATCGCATGACTGATCTCTGAGAGACACATTTGAATTCATTCAAACGGATAACTTTGCTTTAATGTGGTGTTTGAATCAAAACATTTCTGGGGCCAATTCTCAAACAACAAATCAGAATGTACTCATTAGTTCAATTAAAATAAATGTAATTGTTTTGGTATTCACGTTGTTGGTTAGTCCCAATCAAGAAAAGCTCAAATCATATTTATTTACTGAATCAAAAGTAATTAACTTTACTGTCACAAGCCTGGAAAGAAATGTTATTATTCAGGAATGGAACATGTGGCACCAGTGGTGGGTGCAAGGGCACTTAAATGAAAAACCATGAAGTTGGTGCCAAACAGGGGTCATTAATCTGGGCTGGAATTCAAGCTGAACAAAAGCCAGACTGACCCTGACCAAACACCCACTCAGATATCACAGAAAGCTGTCCAAAGTCATCTTCTGGTTGGCTAAGCGGCCCCCACTTTCCTTCTAGAAAAATGGAGAGAACCTTCATTCTCATGTTGGTAGACTCATCAGTTTCCTTTTCTTTCTTGCAAACTTTTTCTACACTTCTTTCCTCCTCCATCTATCCCTTCTGACATCCTCACTCCCTTCCTCCACCCACCCCTGCTGCGGAGGACATTGGTTCCCAAACTGGACCCCTGGCTCAGCCCTCTGCAGTCACATGACACAGCTTCAGAGATCCAAAGTTGTAAAGTACAAAGCCCCAGACTCAAAGTGCATGCATAGTCTACACACAGTTACATCAGAAGGCCACTGTGCTGTTGTCCCTCTGAATAGAAAAAGCCTCACGAGAGCTGCCTCTGCACGTCCTTTCACACAAACAGGTAGGTGGTATCTTGTCTAATTTAATATAATGAAAACAGGGGATTTTAAATGATGAGAGGATTTGAGACAGTGTGAGCTTATAATGAGAATTTAGTCATGACTTGGATATTAAAGTAAAAATGTATCAATTTGCACATTTAAAAAAAAAAAAACGTTTTTACAACCAGATCTCGCAGGTTTCCACTGCATTTTTGACCTCGTCCTTAGCAACCATGGTCATCTTATACAACTCTATAAGATCAGCATTGTATCAACCTTCCTTTCTTTCCAAGTACTATGCAATATGTATTTTAGATGCAACTTAAAATTAACATTCACTGATAGAAAAAGTCAAAATGTGAACTTCGTGCAGTTTCATTAGGGTTGTTTAGGGGTGTAACGGTTCACAGAAGCCACGGTTCGGTTCGTACCTCGGTTTGGAGGTCACGGTTCGGTTCGGTACGGTCGGTACAACAAGAAAAAGCAAAAAAAAGTCCCAAATGCATAATTCCAGGTTTGTTGTTATTTATGTTTGAACAGTAGTGCAAGTTTCAGCTTAAAAATAAAAAACTCTGACATTTTGAATAATTAACTGTATTAAACAGTTAAAAACAAACCATACACAGTACACTCAGATGGCCATATTATCTATAATGGCTGATGTCAAACAAAAAGGTTTCATCAAGCTGTAAAACTAAAAAGAATGTCTTGAAAATATTACATCATAAATAATAAGAAAGTGTTTCAAGAGCGCAAAGTCGTTGAAAAACATATGCCAAAAGCTTCTCTCTCGGCTTTCACGTCTCTTGGCTTCTTAAAAACAGCGGGGATCAGCTGTTGAACTGCTGTTGTCTTTTGCCGGGCTCCGGTGATTGGCAAATCTGGGTGATGCCTTCTGATATGATTTAGCATGTTTGGCGTGTGTTACCATTAGCATACCGCACCACTGTAGAACAACGCCGACACACCGTCCTCGTCCGATCCACCACTCGTCAGATCCACCACTCGCACACTTAATCGTTGTTGTAGTCCACAGGGAACCCGAAATGTTCCCACACAGCTGATTTAAAAGAAGCAGGTGGGTTCTAGCTCCTGTGTGTTATCTGAAATCGCCATACTAACTTTTCTTCTTCTTGTATTTTGTTCGTTTTGTTGTTGTGTTTCTTCTTGTTCTTCATTTGTTGTTTATGGGCGGCTGGTAAACAGCTTTTAGGCGCAATACCGCCCCCTGGATTATATATAGTGTAGTGGATACTGCCCTGAATGACAGACTTTTTTCCCACTGGTAAAAAAAAAAAGGCGTATTCGTTGTGTGACTGCGTGTGCCGAACCGTGACGTCTGAACCGTGACGGTACGGGACGAATACGGATACCGTTACACCCCTAGGGTTGTTTGATTATTATTGATTTAGGCGTAACTTAATTACATGCTAAATACAATAGTCACCTTTTTCTTACCAAATAAAAGAGACCCTCTAGAGTAAAATACACTGTAAGCCAATTAATGTGTATTTTGCATTCTGCTACAAAACACGGATCCTCTCACATTCTCAGCCTTGACGAGGCAGTTCTCTATACTCCTGTTTACAGCTGACAACCTTGGCTAAAGGTATTGCTTTGACTGTCTGTAGATAATAATAATATAACAGATTAAGGAAAGCTTGTGGAAAGGCATTCTGGAGAACGTTTCAGATGTCTGATGCCACAGTAATTTGGTTTAAAGGTCCCATGTCATGGCCATTTCTACTGATTATAATTCCATTGTTGAGGTCTGCTAGAATAGATTTATATTGTGCAATTTTTCAAACTCACATTGGTTTCTCTTACAGCATCTCTGTAAAGTGTGTGTATTCACTGGTATTCACTCTCTGTCCTAAACGGCTTGTTGGAGCTCCGCCCCCCCCCCCCCCTCCCTGTGAGCCTAGTGTTCTCTGATTGGTCGGGACGTTGCGAGGCTTGCTGTTCAATGATCTGGCTTACTGGTGTGGTTTCCGGGTCGGCGATACAGCGGGACAGCGCGAAACTCATGAGCACACACAAACACTCACAGCCGAAGTAAAAACAATAAGTGTAGCTTGATATTGAGTAAGAAAAAGGTTTATAAACGCTGTGAGAATGGGTCTGCGGAGAGCATTTCTCCGCAATCCCAACTCGTCTATTACCAGGGAGCTCTATGCAAGTCAATGGGACTCCCTGTTAGTTGAAAATGTACGCTAAAGGTCCTGGTGTGTGAGGAGCTCCGAGGATTGGTCCATTTTGGTTCCGGGAACCGCATGACGTCATGCGGTTTCCGGAAGAACAAATGGAAAAAGAGAAATCTCCATCGAGGCGTTCTGGGGCAGCATAGACAGGTCTTTTCTGTGTTAGAGTTTTACTCGCTACAGGGTGTACTTTGAGGGTTTGTGACTCTGCAGACCGTTTACATGCAGAAAAACCTTCATAACACACAAGGGGACGGGTAATAACCAGAAAAGCATGACATGGGACCTTTAAGTGCCTTCAACATAGTAAAGTTTGACCATTTTGTTTGCATATTTCGAGACACTCTACTTTGTAATTATTTGCATATTTTCGACATTACCAAGTCGTTTTTTTTCATATTTTCGACATACTGTAGTTTCTGATATTTTTGACATAATATAGCCTACTATTGAGTGTTTTCTGATATTTTCGACACACTTGACTATACTATGTAATTGTTACTATGTTGCTTTCCACATGCCTCTTTACACATAATATAGTATGTTGGTTTTTTTCGGATTTTTTTCGACATACTATTCAATGTATTTTGTCATACTTTTGAGGTACGTAACTGCTTAATTACTTCCACACTATACTATGTCGTTTTTGTTTACATATTTTCCACAGAATAAAGTATGTCAGCTTTCTTTTTCACAAGTTATACAATATACATTTATTTTCTATTTTTGACATGTATGTTGATTTATTTTAGATTTTTTGAGAAATTAAAAACAACATATTTTAAAACGACATTAAAGTATGTCGAAACGGGAACAAATCACACAGTAAAGTATGACGAAAATATCTGTAAGAACGACACAGTTGTATAGTTTGTCTAAAATATGAAATAAAAAACATAGTATGTTGAAAGAAACGGGAAAAACTACATAGTATAGTGTGGAAAATATAAAAAAATAAATAACATAGGATATTACATAAAAAAACACATTAAAATTACACAGTATAGTATGTGGAAAATACAAAAAAACAACTTATAATAGTAAATCGATAATATCAGATAAAAACACATACTATAACGAAATAGTTTATTTATGTTGAAAAAAACAAACAACAAAATGGTATAGTATTTCCATAAATATGATTTATTATATTTTAACATTAAATTATAAAATAATAGTAGCCTATAGTACGATGCAATAACACATGTCAAATATAAAGTGTGACACAATATCATGAAAATTCAAAGTAGGTTATGTGAAGAAAAATATATATGGATACCAGAATACCACTATACTTGACCTGATAGTAATTTTGTAACAACTGTGTGTGTTTGAGACTATCAAATCAAATCAAGTTTTATTTATATAGCACATTTATAAACGATTTTTGGTCGAGCCAAAGTGCTGTAGCCTACATATAATAAAAATAGCCTACAGTAGAGACAGCAAATACAACAGCACAGATTGTTCCGAATATCAGTATGAGAAAAACGACACCCTCTATCCTTAGACCTATATGCTCGACATGTAGCCTATACTTTACATGCTGGTCTTTTCAGATATGTAATAGTTTCATAACAAAGATGATGCAACCTACTCGTTTATGCAATTGTACTGCTGGCACAGTAAGAGGACACTATAGGTTGAGCAGGCCATTCACTTAGGCAAGGACAGCGAACACGAAGGAAAGTCAGTGTGGGATTTCAAATATCTTGTCTTTATTGAGTGTGAAACCAAAGCCGGTGCACTCATTCAACTCACTCTGTAGCCTGTGTGTTAGTGATGTGTCGGTCGCGAACGAGCCGATTATTTTTGAACGGCTCTTTGGTACGAACGATGGGAACCGAGTCGTACTTGGTGAGAGCCGTTCTTTTTATCGTTCAATCGTTGATCCGCACTCACTGCCTGCCAAAATCCACTCGCCTTTTAAAAAGCTTGATTTTGCTCCCCAAACGTATTCTGTGAAGACCCGCCCCTACTCTGGTAGGTTTCAGCCATAGGTTTCGGTACGAGGAGTGAGATGGGCAGATTATTTGTTGACCCTGCTTTAAAGGATATGTTGCCTTTACAAATGGTGCACTTTATCACTGCCTGGATTTTGGTTGAAGTGCATCCAAATGCTGCTGCGTTTGGCTCATTTTCTATCCGAAAAACACGTCGTCTACCCAGGGCCGCCCCTCCCTACAGGCCAATCACGCAGGCTGCCTGGGGCCCCGCCTTGCGCAGGGGGCCCCGCCCAGAGGGCCTCAGCTGCTGTGCGCAGTTCTCCGCGCAGTTCTCCGCGCACCCCCCGCTGACACGCGAGAGTGAGATGTGACAAGGGGAGCACGCAGGGTCGGCGTCATGGGGGGTCATTCGCGGGCCATGCCCCCCCAAATGAGTCACTGTGCCCCCCCAACGCAGGGTGGGCAAGCCTTGTCACTTTGCCGATTTTTTCTTTTTTTTATCATATAGGCTAAGTGAAAACGTTTCCACTAAAGGTTTTTTGTGTGAAATACATCAGAAATAAATAATACAAATATAAAACACAGCCTGAGGTGTGCTCACTGCTGCTCTCTGATTGGTGTGTTGCTTGACCAATGACCCCCGACCTTTTTTTTGTTATCATTACGTGACTGAGTGTTTAGATGAAAGCCCAGTGGCGATCTGTTCATCTGTTATACTGATTATACAGTAAAGCCATCGAAAATAATATGATATACAGTACAGTACAAGTACATGGGTCTCTGTGTTTCATTCAAGCTCTGTGTGTGTGTGGCACGAGCGCATTTTGTGAGTGCGCGAGCGGTAACGTGGAATGTTGTGGTTAGCATCTGGTTAGCTAGCTATGCTAACGGATATAAAGGGCTGTTTCTACACCAAGGTGGAGGAGAGTCCTCTCCTGTCAGACTGAGAGGATCTTATAACGTCAGCTCAGTGAGGTAAGGACTCTCTCAGTGTTTAGATAGTTCACTTTAGTGTAAGTTATCTCAGTGGGTCTCAAACGGTTTGGTCACCATTTATGTAAGTATTTTCGAGGAATACCTTTATATGATCATTATAGTTATTAAAGAGAGAATAAATGAAAAACGGGTACGAAATACTATAGGACAGTAACAAGAATACAGTTTAAAAGGGGAATGATTAGTGAAATATCCATAAAGAAAAAGTAAATCTGTGTACAGTTCTGTTTCATATAGATGCTGAGAGATGTAGGCTATCCATAGATCTCTTCACTTTGCTCTCAAAGTGCACCAGATTGATGCATTTAACTTCAATATTTTAAAAATAATCTTCCCGGGGGAGCATGCCCCCAGACCCTCCTAGAGGAGGTTAGGTCCACCCCCACCTAAAACATGTTCACATGGATAGGATACTAAATACATTTGCACACTTTTTATATGATGGCCTATGTCCATATCAAATCAAATCAAGTTTTATTTATATAGCACATTTTTCAACGATTTTTGGTCGAGCCAAAGTGCTGTATATACAGTATAATACAAAAATAACCTACAGTAAAGACACTTTACAGCAAATACAACAGCACAGTTTGTGCAGAATATCAGTATGAGAAAACGACACCCTCTGTCCTTATATGTTTCTGTTTTGGTGGTCGTGCCACAACCGTGCATGTATGCACAAGTCATAGGTGCGCTATACAATAGCACTACACCCTGCAATGTGTGTGAAAGACAATAGACTTTACAGCATGTTTTTTTAAATTGAAGTTGCGTTGGTGTTTGTGTGTTGGTTGTTGACGGCAGTGTGTGCCCCCCCTTGGTAAATGATTGCCCCCCCATTCAAGTTGTTCTAGAGCCGACCCTGGGAGCACGTCTGTAACCCAACACCGTTGCAATGAATCGACATCTGACCAATCACGGCTTTGATACGGCCACTAGTGCAGGTGAAGAGATGTCGGCGAAAAGACTGTTTCAGTCCAGCGCAAGCAAGAGGGAAACAAAAAAAAACATGAAGAAACTAGAGCACCACTCGAAGGTGGGTTATTGTATGAGTCAAATGTACAACTTGCGAATGTTGTATAAGTCAAATTGCCAATTGCCATATTAAAACATCAGCTGCAATTCACGACATGAAGAAGGCAGTCTCTGCATAGCATATAGGCTAATGGAGATGCAGTTATTTCCAGCATTCTTTATTTAACATTCATTCAAGTATGTCATGCCTTTTATCTGCTAATGTACAGGAGGAAGAGTGATAAACTGTCTGTCTAGTTGGCTTACATAACAGTCAAAGTTTACAGCCTAAAAAACATGGAGCATTTTTTCCCCTTTTATTCATTTTTATGTCAATTTTCACATTTCATGGTGATGCAGCCTCTCCCCTTAACTCCTAACAGTCATCATCATGGTGACGCTCAGCCTCTCCCCTTAACTCCTAATAGTCATCATCATGTCAACCACAACACAGATAAATACTGATAGAAATGTGTGTGTAGTTGTTGACACATTGCTGACAGAGGGAACTACATTTGAATACAGATTTAAGAAATATCAGTTTTTGAGCATGTCATAAGCATGTTTTTTCTTGACTATATTACAACTATATTATAATAAAATAATATAGTATTTATATTATTGAATTGATTATGATTATGTTTATTAGTAGAAGTAGTTATTTGCATGAATTATATTTTATAATCTTTTTGAGGCTAGTATTTGACAGACGTATTCACCTGTAAACGCAAACTGAACGACATACATGCACATTTACTATTGACCTCACTGTATAAACAAGTAACTCTGTTGATAATAATAATGAACAGGAATTATATTTGCAAAGTAGCCTACTTTGTTTCCAAAAAAAATGTTTGCACTCCTGTCGGTTGGGGGGGGGGGGGGGGGCCTCATCTCACAATGTCGTTTGGGGCCCCAAGTTGGCCAGGGGCGGCCCTGCGTCTACCCCTACTTGTTATGACTTCTCTCTCGCGCGTATTCCGTTCCATCGCCACTTAAATACATAGTAGGCCTATCTAATATTAAGAGTTGCGTGAATTTCATTCAAGGCAAGGCAACTTTATTGACTTTTCACATACAGAGGGTAAATTCAAAGTAGTACATTAATAGCCGCTTTCACACCAAGTATTACTGACATGAATGACATGGATATGGCGCCACCTTGTGTCATGTTTACAATGCAGATTATTGACATTAGGTCTGGCAATACAGTCAATCATTGATTGATTGATTGATTGAAAAGTTTATTAACAGCTTGTATATTGGGTACAGTACAGTACAGCTCAAAACATACAATTGTTAAGGGGATGCAGACCAGAGAAAGACTTTCGTCTTGTTTACATCAGGGTCCCCCATTTCTAATTCATCATGTCATTTAAGACATATAAGACATATTTGACATACAGATGGCTTATTTACAATTTACATACAGGTGGTTTTTTACATACAGATTGCTTATTTACAATTTTCATTTTAGATTTCATTCTAATACATCCTAACCGGACATTTAAGACATACCAAGTCTACAGATATACAGTTAGTAACAGAGTCTAAAATGCGAGTATATACATAGATGGGGGGGGGGGGGGGGGGGGGGGGAAGCTGTCCATTGAACGACAGGTTGAGATTTGTCATTATCCTGGTGATTATTTCGCAGATAAATCTAGTAACCCCGCCCCCTTTAAAAAAACGGCTCTTTTGAACGGCTCTTTGAAAGGAACGGAGCCATAAGATCCGGCTCCCTTCAAAGAGCCATAATTCCCATCACTACTGTGTGTTTAAAAGAGGGCTCAGGGCAGGCCACAAGGTCGTAAACCGGTTGGGGGAGGGAAAGGGAAAAGGAGGAGTTAGTCTCACTGATCTCTTTCTCCTCTTTCTACACCCACAGGCACAGAGCACATGGTTGCCTGGTTTTGAAACCGACCTCCAATAGAAGGCCGATAGTATAGGGAGATCAGAAGTGTCATGGTGGTGCAAGGCATGTGCGCCTGTGCAGTCCCTCCCCCTGTCAAACGCAGCAGAAACAGGGAAGCAGAATGTAAGCCTGTGAATGCTGTGTGTTTGGAGGAGAATAGGGGGACTTGCGGTGTTAAAGAAATGATCACAATGGAGTGACGGTTTTTGAGAGGAAAGAGGGAATAGAAGAGCTTTCTGGTTATATTCTGAACAAGGTAAGATGAGATAGTCTGAGACCTTGTAGACATTATGAAGATGACCTGTATGTATGAAGGTAATATGGGTTGTTGGATTTTCTGGTTATCCTAGAACTAGATAGCTTATAGGGGAATACACGTTTCGCAATTATGCCACATCAAGGTGGAACGCTCTTCCCACAACTGTAAAGGAAAGTAAAACTATACTTACCTTCAAAACCTCTCTTAAAGAGCACCTTCGGGGGAGAGCATTGCAAAACTGGCCCCGGTAATGGTACACATCTCAACCTGTCGTTCAATGGACAGCTTCCCCCCCCCGCCATCTATGTATATACTCGCATTTTAGACTCTGTTACTAACTGTATATCTGTAGACTTGGTATGTCTTAAATGTCCGGTTAGGATGTATTAGAACGAAATCTAAAATGACAATTGTAAATAAGCCATCTGTATGTCAAATATGTCTTATATGTCTTAAATGATATGATGAATTGGAAATGGGGGACCCTGATGTAAACAAGACGAAAGTCTTTCTCTGGTCTGCATCCCCTTAACAATTGTATGTTTTGAGCTGTACTCTACTGTACCCAATATACAAGCTGTTAATAAACTTTTCAATCAATCAATCAAACAATCAATCAATCAATCTTCTCCTCCATTATGCTAACCTGAAAAGGATGAAAAAGGACAAGGGTTTTACACATATACAAATATTTAAAAGCAGGACACACTTTGATCATGTTTACCTCACGTAGTCAGCACTTCTTCATTGGTTCAACCATATTTAGGATAAGCCTACAGATCAAATAAAGGAAGTCTTGTTCTTACATGTTTCTATTAAACCTAGTAGCAGTGTGTCAGTGTGTGAAAGGTCAGGCATCGCTTCGAGAGGCAGAAAACAGAGACACTGGGAAGGTCGTACTCAGTAACACTATGTAACACTATTAGCCCTGCTATGGTGTATTTACTGAAACTTAATTGAAATATGTTTGATATAATGTAGTTAGAACACTAATCCTGAAACACTTTTAATGTTTGCTAGATTTTTGTCCCTAGGGATGGCACAGTCAGCAATAGGTCCAGACTAAAAACACTCAAACTATTATTGGATGGATGGCTGTGAAAGTTGTTTTTAGCATGCTAACATGTTAAAATACAAGATGGCTTAACAATAAAGTGGTAAACATGCTAAACATTACAGATAAACACTTTCATTCAAATGTTATTATCATTAGCATGTTAGCAGGTTGAACTTGCTAACATGCTAATGATAATAACATTTGAATGAAGGTGTTGCACTGCTTTAGTTTGTGTGTTTGATAGGGCTGCACAATATGAGGAAAATATGCAATAACTACAATTCCAAGACACATTTTACAATGTTAAACACTACAATTATTCGGGGAAAAGTTGAAATGTCTTGTTACTCCAAGTTTAGCAAAGACAACTAATGTATTACATTTTTTTAACACATTCATAGAGTTTTTGAAAATAAAAGGCTGCTATTCCAATTTTAATAAAATATTATCTCAATAAAAACATGGGTATTTCTCTATTTCCATTTTAGTGAAGATTTGCAGTGTACTAATAAACTGTCCTATTTTGTGTCGGTTTTTAGATTGCGAGATCTGCATTTCCTGATTGACCTCATTCCAGCCTCCATTATGTCGCTGCTGACTCACGTGCTGGCGTGCCTGTTCGGCATGGGCTCCTGGGTGGCCATCAACGGGATGTGGGTGGAGCTGCCTCTGGTCGTAACAGAGATCCCAGAGGGATGGTATCTGCCATCGTACCTGACAGTCCTCATCCAGATGGCCAACATAGGTCCCCTCTTCATCACTCTGATGCACCGCTTCCGCCCAGGGGTGCTAGATGAGCGTCCAGTCATCTACTGCATTGTAGGGTTGGGGATCGTTGCTACATTCCTGCTGGCTTTCTTTTGGAGGCAGACAATGACAATAGGGGGCTCTTTGCACAGTGTGCCCCTGCTGGTGTTAACCTTCTTGCTCTCTGTGGTGGACTGCACCTCCTCTGTTACATTTCTGCCTTTCATGATGCGACTGCGTCCACAGTACCTCACCACGTACTTCGTAGGTGAAGGCCTCAGTGGGCTGGTGCCTGCTTTGGTGGCTCTCACTCAAGGTGTTGGGTTAGTCCACTGTCAGAATGCCACTTTGGCTGTGGTAGCCAATCAAACGGCTGATAATGCTACTATGGTTGGCAGTGGAGAGCTGCAGGCCATCTACCAGCCAGCTCGATTCTCAGCCCAGGTGTTCTTCGTGTTCCTCAGTGTCATGATGGTTGTCTCCCTGGTAGCCTTCATCCTACTCAACCATCACCCATCTGTGGCTCGAGAGAGAAAGAATGACTTGTACTTCAGTGGGGATCTGGCTCCTGGCAAGAGAGAGCAAGGGTTGTCTCTGCACGCCCAGACACCAGAGCAGAAGCCTATGATCAGCCACCTGGAATCCAAAAGGGAAGCCAAGAGCTCTTTTGGGAAGGGGACGTATAGCAATCTGGAGGTGGTGTTCATCTTTGTTGTACTAGCGTGGGTCAATGCTCTGACCAATGCAATCCTTCCCTCAGTCCAGTCCTACTCCTGTCTGCCTTACGGGAACAAAGCCTACCATCTAGCTGCCACAATGGCAGCTGTTGCCAATCCAGTGGCCTGCTTCATTGCCATGTTTTTGCCGATTAGGTAAGAATAATTACTAGAACCATCTTTTTACCTAACATTTGTATTTTATATAGAGGCTGAGATTTGTATGTCTCTTCCAGTAACATTGCATTTAAATAAATACAACTCAGTCATAATTGAAAATGCCTAGTTATCAATGCACTGGGAACCCTTTTAGCATCATTTTTCAACGTGCCGGGTAGCCTATTAGACATTACTTTGTAAATTAAAACAAAACTACTATATTAGTTTAGGCTAATACAAACAAATCTAATTGATACATTTTTGTAAAATATCATGGTTGTGGTTTGAATAAGTTTGGTTGCTATGTCACTTAAATGAAAGTCTAAATTGAAGTTTAGCTTGATACAGGACAAGGGAAACAGCGACCTGCGAGAACCTCCTTTGTTTGTCCCTTCCTCTGCAGACTTTGTTGAACTTAATACTACATCACCTGATGTCCTCCATTAATCATAGTTTGAACACGTTGCTCCTACAGGTCACTAGAGTTTGTTAAGCTTATAGCTTATTAAGCAAAGTGGATCAGTGTAAAAATAAAAGCTCAGTTTTACCATATGTATTCATTTTTTGTTTCCAGATCTCTCTTCTTCATGGGTTTCTTGACCATGTTTGGGACAGGATTCGGAGCCTACAATATGGCCATGGCTGCTCTTAGCCCTTGCCCCTTGCTGGTCCACAGTGCCTCTGGAACTGCAGTTATAGTAGGATTCTTTTTTCTAACGAAATTCACATAAAAACTATGTCACCTAATAGCTGTTAAATGTGGATATCTTGCTCTGTCTTGTAAGTGCTACACCTCATATAAGAATGAAAGTACATTATGCCTGTCATAATCACATGCATGGTCAGTTCTCAAACAACTTGAGGTGCTATGTTATTTGCAGAATTACTCAACCTTGTTTGAGCTGATTAAGACAAAACTATCAAAACTTGTTTGCCAATTGAACAGTAATTTGTTGCAGACTGTATTTGCTTTTGATGACTATGTTACTGCTATCAGGTTGATAGCCTTACACACTATAGGTGAAAAAGTAACAGCAAGTGAACAGGGTACAAGTTAACATGTCTTAGCATGGCTTTTTAAGAACCACTTTCAGTAATCAGTGTCCAAAAACTATAGTTTAGTATAGTAGCTTTTAAAAAGACTTATGGTTGGGCTTGTGGCCTATCAAATCAGAATTTCCTATGCTAGATATTTTTTAAACTAAGTTTTATTAGTTTTTCCTAACAAATATAAAGTTATTCACAGAAAAACACAGAAGACTGAAGGCTAACATAGCTACAAAAACATGTTTTGGGTTTGAGATTTTTGTAATGTATTATATTGATACATTGATAACTGTGTTGCAGGTGTTGGCCTGGATCCTCTTTGTCCTGTCGCTCTCCTACGTGAAGGTCACCATCGGGGTGATTCTCAGGGACGAGGGCCACAGCGCCCTCGTGTGGTGTGGAGCAGTGGTGCAGCTGGGCTCCATGCTTGGTGCTGTATCCATGTTCCCATTGGTCAGTG
Organism: Gymnodraco acuticeps; assembly: GCF_902827175.1. Classification (NCBI taxonomy): domain Eukaryota; kingdom Metazoa; phylum Chordata; class Actinopteri; order Perciformes; family Bathydraconidae; genus Gymnodraco; species Gymnodraco acuticeps. The sequence goes on from NW_022989810.1 coordinate 4,861,192, forward strand.
TCTATGGCCTCTTTAGGTCAGGTGATGCTTGCAACACCAAGTGTCCAATGTAGTGAACAAATATGTTTAAGTTAAACACTAAAGAATAATTTGCACTTATTGTAGATGCACTGAGCAGTAGCACTCCCTGATGCCATTTAACTAATTTGCTCTTATTAGAGTCGCTATATGGTAGATTTATTTTTCAAAGAAAATATTTATTGATTTATGGAGTAAGCTGGCCTTAAAATGTGCCTTAACTTGACACTCTAAAATATGTGTACTTGTTTTTGGTGTACATGCTTTGTACTGTATTTGTTACTTGTATGGAGAACCTGTTCAACAATACCAAATAAAACACTGCTGCATTATTTTGCATATCATTATAAATATTCACTTTATCTTCAGTTGGCTGGAGAAGAAGACTTTATGCTCATGAGTTGAGGGGTTGACGTATGTATGATGTTAATTGTATTTGGTTAAAGTGACATTACTAAGAAAGATGTTGAAAAGGGGCAAATGTGTATACAAGATAAGAGGGGATTGTAAGACGAAACAATAGCAAATAATAAAGACAGATAGAATGAACAAAGTGTTACCCATTCCTCTTTCCCCCTTTTCTACACAGAACCATTCAAGTATTTTCCCATACTTAGATTGAGTCTCAATATATACTAATTAAAATGTTGCATTACACAACAGATCAGGAAACTCAGAAAAACATTGCAATATGTTCCAATAGATTTATGATTGCAAAGGGTTTGACTTCATCTCCGAGTTGATAAATAATATCTATGAATCATTTTTGGACTGGTATATGCAGGGATTAAAACTAAAATTAAATATCTATCTATATATATATATATATATATATTTAGGGTAATATGTTCGGAAATAATTGTCTATATTCTCAAATGAATGTACACACCAACACTTCACAGTTTTATACACCTATATAAACATGCATTTTTATAGGAAATGTTAAGTCAAATCATCCTAGAACTCAACATTTAATTGATAACAGTGGATGTCTCTTATTCATGAGAAGACACTTATATTATATTCAAGTTTAAATATACAAGTATGTTCTCTTTGGTTTGCTATTGAGAGAAAAGATGACTATACTTATAATACATAACAATTAAGAAATATTGGTGTGTGGTTATACCTATTTACCACCTATAAATACTGTTTCGCATAACATAGTAAAATAAGGAGGTTTATATTTGAAGCTATAAATGGAGTCTTTATATGATTTGTAGTAAGGTGGGGATCCTGCACAACTTTGACACTACCACTAGATGTCGCTGTATGATCAGAAAATCTTCATGGGTAACTGAGGCTGAGTGCACATCTCAGCTGCAGTCGAGCTTCAAGATTCTAGTGGTAGTCGAAGTAGACGTTTGATCTTTAGGACGTTTCGGAAGAATCCAAATGTGTTGGATCAAGTCGCATTTGTTAAACAACTCATAAGAAAATATATGGGTTCAATAAAAATGTGATTTGGATGTTGTTTAAAATATACAAAGCTTTATATCCTAAATATAAAGTAATACTGAACATAAACATAAACTTCTGGACCATTTTCATCTTGATATTGGATAATTGCTCAACCTCATTTTAGATGGAGGAGATATGCATGTCTCTGTGGAGTTTGCCCAGGTCAACAGAGTCATGTCTGCATCATATCCTCCTCACACTAAATCACAGAGACAGTGTCTTATCCATGTAGGTGCATCAATGTGTGTGTGTGTGTGTGTGTGTGTGTGTGTGTGTGTGTGTGTGTGTGTGTGTGTGTGTGTGTGTGTGTGTGTGTGTGTGTGTGTTTATGCTTCCTCCTCTCCATAGGGAGACATAGGAATGAGGAACTCATGACCAGTCAGAGTCTGATTCAGATCCCAGTGGTTCTTCAGAGAACATCTGGGGTCATCATCATGTCCTGATGTCTCACACTTCACCTATTTTCCTTATCTCTTCCCGTGGCTTCTATGACTTATGGTGTGCTAAACTTAAACGCAGCAGACTTGCTTGGAATTATAATTTAGCTCAAATATGAGGAGTCTTTCAAGATTTGTTTTTTTTTCTTCTCATAAATGTCATATAAAGTCCCTTTAAGTATTGTGAAATTATACAAATGTACTGAGATAAAGACACTTGGACATTCTGCCTAATACAAATGTGGGTGGCAGGATGACACAACAGGAAACGTGTGAGAAAATGGGATTCCTTCTTATCTTTCTGCTTGCCTCTCTATTTCTCTCCTTCAGTCCAACTATTTTGATATCTCCCTTTCCCCAAGCTTCTTGTCTTCCTCGATTCACGCATACAGTATGGCAGACTTTGTGACCGTAATTTCAATTTAAAACACATGAGGGGAAATCCTAGCCCGCGCTGCTTTTTAATGGGCCGTCATGGGATTGGAGTATGCGGAGAATGATTGAATATTGTGTGAGAAGGCCAGGAACGATCACGTCTCGCCTTCCGTTATGCAATCGACCATTCCCCCCTCACAACGCGACGTCTGGTAAAACCCTGAAGGGGGGGGGGGGGGGGGGGGGTTGAGTGCTGGAAACCTTAACGTCTAGACCGTATGACAAAAACATTTTTTCTTCTAAATGACTCAAGATCGTATAAAATATATCATATATAAAAAGAGCCAAATGAGATGTGATCCACCACAACAAAGGCAGATTTGGTGAATTGAAGCTGCTTTTAATGGTTGTAAATGAGTCTTTTTACACTGTAATGCATGACATCCTATACATATGGCTCCCATACAAAGCCGGCCATACTGTTTTATTTATATGATTGTGTCATGTCTGTTTTCTCCCTTGACTCGCTCCATCTGCTCAGCGCACTTTGACAATGTCAGGATAAAAAACTTCAAGGCACTGAAATGACCACTTTGTGAGAGCTTTTTCACACCCACTGTGTTGGATTACACCGCTGTGATATTTCGTTTCGATGAAGCAACTGAGACTACCTTTCCCGTTAAGTCCATTATATTCAAATGGGCCGGGACTTTTTTCTCGTCTTCACAACAAGACATAAAGTAATCAAAAGTTAAAAGCAAACACTCAAGGAGGCACTTAGCAAAAAAGAAAAGCTTTTATGATAAAACATTCATATACAGTGCAGGAGACAGGTAATCTTTGAGGATGATAGGGTTGTCTTGTGGTCAGTTTCAGTATAGTATGGCTTGGGGAGCCTTGTAGATGAATTCTCCTAATAACATCCCCGCCCACCCATCATCCAGCAGAGCACCCAGGCAGAAGAACTAATACCTGAGTGTATTCCTCCGGTGGTGTGAAGTAGGCCTTAAAGAGCTGTTGGAGGCTGCAGTAAAGTAGTGTTCATTACCTTGACAGACTGATGACAGCCAACACTGGCTGAGATGCAGACATATACATACTAAAATAAAAAGTATAATGTACAATTGTAATCTGTGCTACTTGTGCTATGCATACACAGTAGAATCTTCAATCGAAAACACCTATACTGTAGTTCCAGACTAGTTACAGTTATAGGAGGAAATACATCAATGTTTTCTGGTGTTCTAAGATGAAAGATCACTTTCTTGAATTGCTTCAGGCCCCGTTCACACGGAGACGATATCAGTTGTATCGGAGCCGCGGATACGGAGCCCGAATCTGATACACTTTGATAACGGCTCCCAAAGTGGGTAGGTCTGGGGACGAAACGCTTGCGGCTCCGTGTGTACGCCCTCTATACGATCATTTCCAGAAACGGTGACGCCATAACCACAACAACAATGGCGGATCACAGGGTTGCATTCGTGCTCCAAACGCTACTGACAATTATACAGATTTGAGTGCAAAATCTACAGCTCCTCCACCACAACCATCAGCAACAATTATAATATAATAATAATAATAATAATCGTCATCAGTCTTCTTCGCTGCTTTTGGTGTATTTTGGGGCGGAAGAACAGCGCCACTTGCAGGCCCGGCATATGTACTACAGCGTCTCCAGCGTTTTCAAGCGTTTTCGTGTGGACGGACACGTTTCTTGAGCCGATTCCGTGTGGGTGGAAGACTCATTTGAAAACGACTTTGGTTCGTGTGGATAGGGCCTCAATGCCTTAGGCTGAAGGAATCCAAATCAATGTGTTACAAATACTGCTGCTGGTGTGGATATTATAATATCTGCATTTGAAAAAAAGTTTAGTGGGAAAAGAATACCACTCTGGGTGTTAATATTCATTGATACGAACAAGTTGGTGATGTTCTTGACTATTTATTTAACCGTATCACCCTGGGACTTGGGCACATAGAGCATCCACACGTTCGTTTTTGCTAAGCACTGCCTCAAATCAACACTGACGCGGTTGGTCTCCCGGATAAGGAGAGAGAACATAACTCTGGATTTGTCTCATTGTGCATTGTACAACTTTTAGGATCTAATGAATTAGAAAAGGGCAATTCAACTGTTCTTCCTGGGTAGTTTAATTAGTAAAAAAACTAAAAACAGACACAAGAATTGTATTAACACCATTTGGCCACTATGAAATATTGTTTCAACATCCGGCACACTTTCTGGGGGCTTGGTATGGTCCATATGAATGGATAAAAATACTATGCAGAAACAAAGCAATTTATCCAAACTAAAAATGTGTTACCCAAACTATGAAATACATAATAATAATAATCCTCACTATGTATTGTTGTTTAAATTCCCATTGTTATCCACCCGAAGTGTTAGATAGCGCTCTCTGGGCTGGTGCAGTACTCTTTACCAATCATACATCTGGTTTTCTGAGACATAGGCCTGGGCGCATTGACTTCCTGCAACTTTTCTAAAAGATATAATGAATTATAGTGTGTTTGTGTGTAGGCTATATAGGCATATTTTATACTGTATCTTTCAAAGAATGTTTTTTTCAACATGCCCCTCGTAAAAGAGGTTCCTTTATCAATGCCTTAGCAACAAAAACGCAACAGTAGTTTCTTAGGTACTTGTCAGTAGAGACTTAAGGAAAATACTTGCCCATTGAAGAAATAGTTTGGCACGCAAACCCCCCACATAAAACCAGTACTTCTCATTTTTAGCCTCAAGTTTTTGGTCACATTAAACAAACAAGATATCATATGTTTAATTAGTGGGCTTTTGTGGTGCTGGCAGATTATGTTACCTTTGGACAGAGCCAGGCTAGCTGTCCCCACTTTTTCCAGTGTTTTTGCTAAACTAAGCTAACTGGCTAGCTGTAGCCTCATATCTACCTTACATAAATAAGAGTGGTATCGATCTTCTGAACTAAGTCTTGGCAAGAAAGCAAATGAGCTCATTTCCCAAAAATGTCAAAATACTGCTTGAGTTATTTGAGTTGAAAAGCCTTCCCAACAAAAAAGGCAATAGCTTCAGTGACATACTATGCTAAATCAATATTTATAAAACACATGAAATCTGTGGTTTTATCATGATTGCAACTTCTCCTTCTGTTAGGTAAAATTATAACCAATCCACTAAAAAGAGTGAAATAACTAAAGCAATACTTTCAATCCTTGATGTCGGGAAGTCAGTTCGCATAGGTTGCATGCGGGGTCAGCTTTAGGTCATACTGGGCATCCATTAGTGGCCTTATTTAGAGTCTTATTCTTTTAAGGGGAGTGATTGGCTAGCAAAGACAGAGAATCATTACCTTTGCCCGCCCCCTCCCTGCCAGAAGTCAATAATGAAGGATCATTAAAATGAATAGATGGACATTCCCCTTTTCTCCGGATCCTTATTGCAAAATCAGTGTCAGGGGAAATGAAGATTGAGCTTGGAGAAGGCGTCTAAAAGCCTCACAGTGATTGTCGTGAACTCATCTCCAGTGCCAGGCCCCTTTATCTACTGTAAGAGTCTGCACCTGCCTGAACTCTTGACTAGCAAGGGCTTTTACTGTAGCCCATTAGAGCATCCCTAATGTGCGCCACAATGTACTTCAACATAAACATTCTGTGTATGTACAGAAACATTTACAGCAAACAATAGAAGAATGATGGCTTGGGATGCCTTGGAGTGTTTTTCTGATGAAGAAATAGAGCTCTCTCAGAGTGAACTAGAAAGGGATATTGAATGCATCAGGTTTGATTTGGAGAATAGAGAAGTCACGTGTCGCGATCCCATAAACAGACTCTTAAAGATAATTCTCACTTTTGCACATTTAAGCTTAAGCTCAAACATCTGTCCCGCCGCTAAATTTGTATAAATCCTTGCATAACATTTCACGCATCACAAAAGAGAGGGAGAATGAAGCTTGAATGATTGCAGATGGAGAATAAAAGACGGCACAAGATTTTCCAGGCCCCATCTGGTTGCTTTTCGGAGCGTCCCCTTAAAGTGTCTTTTAAAAAGGTGATTTGTCTGTGCGTGTGCAACGATGTGACCATGGGTCATCTGCTGGTGCTGTCACATGTGAAATGCTCCCATGAAATGAGTACACCTGTGGAGCCCCACAAACCCCGCCCTAAACAGATAAAAAAAAACACATGTAAACACGTGCTCGAATCCTCACATATGTTTCTCGTCTTCCTTCTTTATCATGCTGAAGGTAATTGATAACGGTCTGTTTATAGTCATCTGACACATGTCTCTGGAGAGCAAAAAAACTCAAGGGACCAAAAAAGATCAAATGTACTGGCTCATGGGACAAAACTATCAAAGACTCCTTAGTATGGCCAAGCAATTATCTCTTAAAGCATCTCTTGAAGCCACCCCCATGGTTCTCTCAACATGCCCTTCATAACAGAGGCATATTGAGGATTTACAGCTTGCAGATGGCCGACGAGAGACGAGGGCAGGAGCTGCAGCACTGTGCCTATGCACTCACTTTATAAAAGCTGAAATCAAGGGCTCGCTGGGAATACAATGGAGGAGGAAGCAGGGCCATAAAGACTCTATAAATCCGTACAATGAAACTTCTAAGTCGTGCCCTCTGCCAGGTGCTGTGAGCATGCAGACCCTGGGGAGCAAATGGCACGCGCTGGAATCATTATGATCAGGGAATTCTTTTTGCATTCTCTGTGCTGTTGTCCCCACTGCAGGGGTTGCTTTAGCCATTGATTGGCAATGGCTGCATCTATCAGTTATTTATTCAGTGTGTCTGGCAGCAAGTCAGCTTGTGAGTCCGATCATTTGATCTTGCAATCATTGGCATCTCCACCTGAGTTCAGTCACAGCTCCTTTTTGACGATATTACTATTATTAACTGTCACTTTTATCCAAAGCAACTCATGATACATGTATTCAACCATAAAGAAACAACCACAAAAAGCTAACTTCGTACATATTTGATTTCCGCAAGTCTTTTCACACCACAGCAATATATTATGCTTGGAGCAAGTGCTTGGAGCAAGTGCCCCAGAAGTCTGGTGACAAAGATTTCACAGCAAGAAAGTTTGCATGGGCACCTAAAGTCAGCTGCTGATTCCTTTACTGTATGTTGAAACCTTAAGTTCAAACTTACTTTGAGTAATAAACATAGTTATTTTAATCCAAAACAGGATTTTCCCCGGAATCGTACTAAGTAGTTTAGTTTGAAATGTGATACAACTTAGCAGCTATTGAGCTATCTGCGGTTAGCAGTGCTTTTCCGTAGTTAAGTTTCTGCTCAGGGTAATTAACAAAGCAGATATACAGTATAGTAAGTAGAAACAAAACCAAATGGAATTCATACAACTGGTCCAGGTGCTGGAAGGCAGATTTAGTTACCTTAAGAAAAAAACCAAGCTACATGTTTCTTCTGGTGCTAGTTATTTTCTGGTCAAAGCATCATATCTAACATACAGCTATGAGGGTGGTATTGATCTTCTGGTCTAAGCCTTGGAGCAATTGCAAATACCAATGAAATAAATGCAGCTCATTCTGTTTAAATTAAAAACTTTAAAATGTTAGCTTATATTCTCTAAAGTTAAGCAGATACATCTTGGTAGCATTCATTGCAGTTCAGTGTTTGAACCGGTACAAAATATAATGCAATGATGTAAAAAGCTTGAACTCCACAAAGTATATTCACAAGAAAATGTCATCATCTGGTCATCAGATACAGACCTTTCAACAGTTTAGGTCAATAGGTTTTGAAGCTCCATTTGTTTTCAGATCATGAATATTCTACTGATTTAGTTAGCCCCCCTGCTTGACTGCTGCTTCGTGGAAACTACGGCCTGGAGTCATCTCTCAGCTGTGTCAAAGGGTATGCCGGCATCAGATGAAGAGTAAGGTAAAAAAGACAGGGTGCCAGGAAAAAGGGGCGTGACTGCATCTGTAAATAGTGGGGCTATTTTGGGCTTACCAGGGCCGTACAGGGGAGCGCCGCCTAGGCCTGCCTTCTGTCACTATGGGGATGGGCGCTTCATAACTTTGCTGGGTGGAAAAAGTCTGGAGGACTGGCAGGTGGTACACAGGAGCGTGGCAAAGCTCCCATGGCGAGGTGCTATTTTACTCTTAACTACCCACCACTAACAATACTCACTGGAAAACACACAGGCCCCTGCTTGTACTTGGCATATCAGCAGCTTGTTGCTTCTTATCCTGCTAAGTGTAGGGTTGTTTTTATTTCAAACATAAGGGGAAGACCAAATACCATCTTTTGATAGATTAAGTGCCATCTTGCTGGCAATGGCGTAGGAAGAATGTACACCTAGCACTATTTTGTGGCAATTTAAATTGTAAATATTCATTGCAATAAGAGTGTGGTGAACTAGCGGTTAACAAAACTGTATTTTCCCCTCCTCTTGTCAATGTCCAACTGTCTCCATTTCAGGTTTTATGAGGGATAGGTGCAGGTTGGAACAGTCAAAGGTTTAATAAGGTCAGGCCGTATAACACACAGATATCACACAGACAAGTCAAAGACAAAGCCTAGATCTAAAGCATAGCCATATGGGCCATACATGTAATAGTCAAAGAATGCTTTTAGAGGGGAAAAGGAGAAAAAAAGACAGAATCTATACCAAATGTAAGATTATTTTTTTTAGCGAAATTGTATTTTGCATTTTTTTTTTTCTAACCCTTAAATGGGCATTTAATATTTTGGAAAATTAATTGATTGTTATTTTCTACATTACACATATTACAATTTAATACACCCCTATTCCTCCTTATCACCAATATTACACCCGTATTAAAACAAAATGACTGTTACACCCTTATTATACGCATGTTACACTGTTAATTACAGCTATATTCCACTGTTATTAGACTCATATTTAACCCATATAACACCAATACTAATCCCATATTTCACTGTAATAACATTGTTATTACACCCATTTTACACATGGACACAGCCTGTCAAATAAATGTACCCCCCAGGATCCAGAAACCATTTAATGGTTAATGTATTTTTCCAAAAGCATTTTGAAAAGGCTCACTAAATCAGTAATGATAAAACAAAATACAACAACAATAACTGACAACTTAGGTTATGTATGGTCACCATTATGCCATTTATTAATTCATTGTTTAGAACATATTAAATGCACTTTAAACACATTTCATTTTTCATAAATATTTCATATTAAAGAGAAATATGTTTCACCTTGTGCCTACACAGAAACGCATTATAGAGTTGCAACAATCTTGTAACCAAGAAAAAGAGTAAGGCACAAAATAGAAACCTTATTTATACAGTTTAGTCATGCTATATACTATATGTCCAACAATGTATTAGGAAGCTATATTGTAAGCTACTGTCAGCTAAATGATCCTCGACTTTAGGTACTGTACGATGTGCATGCTCAGAAAGACCGATAACATGGAAAAAGACTGCAGCTGTGTGGAAAAAGAGTCAACGAAGGTACGTTTGTGAAGCGACAGTGGAAACTATGTTTGGTCTGGAAGCCAGTTTCTATGGTAAAGTGCATAATGTCTTTTTGTACATGGGAACCACTCAATGCTTTGACGGAAAAAAAGAAAAACTTGGACAATAATTTCACCAAAGTTAAAATCCTTTGGTTTACTCACATCAATTATTGCCAGCTGTAAGTAACAGTCCTGCCATCTTCTCAGTGGAATCACCCATGAGTTAAACTGAGCCTGCTGAAGACTTACATTATTCTGCCTATTTAGGTGCGAAACCTGCAGTGCAAGATGTTCAAATATATTGTCCAGGAGTATTCTCATTGAAATTCAGCAGGTAAGCATACCATTGTTCAACTATCTTATAGCTAGGGGAGGATTACACCTGCCTTCATAAGCCCCTGCAACCAGGAACTGTTGTCATAGGATATGTACTATATATTTCTCTGATTGTCTGTGCATCGTCACGTCAAATGGGAGGAGCGGAAGACTGGGACAGGATGTTAAAAACAAATACAAATAGGCACTAAGGTGAAAAGCATAATGCAGGGTAGTAGAAATGGTACAAATGATATGGAAACAAATGGAACAAAAGAAACAGGGTTGATATAAGCATAAGGCATATGTTTTTTCAAATACATGTTTATACAAAAGAATATCATACAATAACATTCAGTATAAATGAACAATGAGATAATAAATGAGGAAGCGAGAAAAAATACTAATCTATTCACATACTCCCTACATATTTTCCAGCCTTTTTTATTCTGTTTCCCTGTAAACAAATCATTGAAATGATATAAAACGGTCATATAAAAATGTCCAATTGGGTCACAATGAACCATTTGCATTTGTGTGACTGTTGCTAATATTTGCTGTCAATATTCCTGCAGTAAGGCACCAATTCGGTTGTAACAGATTGACTGCACAGACAAATGAGCCAAAGTGATGTAGCGTGACACTTATTTGTCCCATTAGCTTTGTCCATGCATTAGCATACAGTTCACACACAAATTAAGGATTGTCATTTTGTCAACGATAGAAGTAATTCAGTTTCATTGAGCCGTTTGGTCCACTAAATAACATCTGCTGTGTATTAAGGCAAGTGTAGTCGGATACTTTGCCCCTGATATCACTTCCCTTTTTGTAAATATAACATTTATTTGTTTATTCAAATGGAGCTTGCCAGTGATTGTCAATGTGAATATGCAGCAAGTCTTTGAGTTAGGAGGAGCTGAAGGCGATGATGGTCAGTTGGGAGGTCCTCGTCATAACTTTATTCTTCATCATCTGGATCTCTAGGTTGTTTTTGGTCCTCTTTTTGTTGATGCTGCTGTTTTTGTGTTTGTGCTGCTGCAGATGAGTTCTTGGAATCTATGCATGAGTGTGCACGGAAATGCTGGAGAGGTCGTTCCTGATGATCTCGTTAACTGTAGAGAGAAAAGAGACATTTGGAATCATTGATAACTAGTCACAATAAATGTCAATGGAGGATATTCAAATACTATTATTAAATGTAATGAAGAGATGTGACCTGGAAGGTACAGAGACTTGTGATAAAGGCTTGTCAGTTTATATTCCCTGCCAAGGCCGTATTTCCAACCAGGCAATGTGGGCCTCGGAACTCCAGAGGTTGCGGTTGAATAATCGAAAAATGACATCCTATGTCTGTTACCGACCACTTTCCCCTAGACTTCGATGGAAAACGTCATGAGGTCATGGAAAGATGTGAAGGAGAATTCTTAAGAACTTAGGAAAAGACAACCGCGGATCTAAGAAGTCCCATTGCACATACACTATGTGCGACAATAAACGTTTTTTTTTCTTTTACAACAGCTTTATTTAATAAATAAATATCATTAACAAGTTAAGACATAGGAAAACTGGATGAGCGTGGCATTGTATTGAAGAAAGACAGTACATGTTGCACAACCCTAACCTTAAAGTTATGCGATGACCCCAGAGGTGAAAGAAGTACTTAGATATGTTCAGTATCAGTATGAAATTAAACCAAAAGTACCAAAACTAAAAGTACCTATTATGGTTGTAGAAAAATAGTGGATGTCAGTAGCTGCAATCCAAACATATTGTTGTCATTACCAGCCTTTAAAACTGGTATCGGCCCTGTGCACATATCTCTGTTTTGAAGTCATCGTCCTGTCCTTCCTGCACTAGTTCCTGTGCCCGCGCCTTTCCCACAGTCGGGCAGACACAGAAGTCCCCTGCCTTTATCTGCTCTGTGTTCTTTGGCAAAACAGAGGGAAGTGACTGTGAAGATGGCGAGGACCCCGAGCCCTGAAGCTCAACGCAAACAAGAAGTTCCTCAGTCCCAGAGCTTACTGCGATAAAGTGGGCTGATGTAGACAGAGAGAATGAGAGAGAAAGTCTGGTTGAACCACCATCCCCAATGTAAGGAGCCGACACAGGAAGTCCACCCACTCTGAGGCCCAGAGTGGGCCTGCAGTGTGTTATCACCAGATACTGTTTGGTGATCGAGACCAAAACATCACTATTCTCTCTATTATGGGAATCAACAATGCGCTATTAACAGGAATTACATAAAAAACACTTTTATAATATACAAACTGATCCATTGGAAATGGAGTGGAGAAAAAACTATTACAAAATGTACATTTAACCTTATTGTTGAATCCCACTCAATCAAATATTGGTGGTGTGCGTCCAATTATTGTCATTATTAGCATAGGTAATGCCTCTTAAACACTTTATACTATGCCAAGGGTTTATATAGTCTTGATTGGCCCAATGATATTTCATTGTGATGATTACTTTAAAATATGTATAAACATGTCTTTTTCTTCAAATTTAAAATGTTTTTATTTGCGTTGAACTGTGAAAACAAGATGGTTTTTCTTATCTTCGTAAGAGACCTAACCACCACCGAGCAACAATCGGGGAATATCATAAATCAACTGGTACTAACGAAGAAGAGGTTGAAAAATAATAAATTGTTGTTATATATTGGGAATAAACACACACACACACACACACACACACACACACACACACACACACACACACACACACACACACACACACACACACACACACACACACACACACACACACACACACACACACACACACACACACACACACACACACACACACACACACACACACACACACACACACACACACACACACACACACACACACACACACACACACACACACACACACACACACACACACACACACACACACACACACACACACACACACACACACACACACACACACACACACCACACACACACACAGCACACACACCACACACACACCACACACACACACACACACACACACACACACACACACACACACACACACACACACCACACACACACACACACACACACTTTTTTTACACCCCTCCCTAATCAGTATTAACTCCCATTTGGAAAGATCCCACCTGTGCCAACACTGCGGGCTGTTTTCAGTTTTCAACTCGATTCCCCTCTAGGATAAACAGGCATTTACACGCCGAGGTTATTTTTAGCTCTGCCATCATAAAGGAAGTGTAAGCACATGTAACAATTAGATGATCAAACTTGAATGTCGCTGCTCTTTTCTGTTTGTGAGAAAACGGCTGCGGGAAATTTCAAAGAAGGGAAAACCCAACTGTTTGGCAGCAAAAAGCCACAAATGTACCTTTTATTTTTCTCTAAAGGAGAGCAATGGCTTCCTTTCTTCTTTTCAGTCACTTTCTAAAAAATAGTGACGTCTCCGTCGCCCACATATCAACTGTGGTGTTATTTTGTTGCCTTTAACCATCTAATATTTTCCATTGGCAGGCCTGACGATGTTCCATTCTGAAGAAAAGAGTGATAAAGAGAAAGGAAGAACTCTGGCCCGGGTGTTTTTCTTCGATGTGTTCTGTCAGCAATGTGTGAATCTCAGAAACAGGATGTGGCCAACTGTTACACCACAAGACAACACCAAGCTGCTATTTATAGCTGTTTAATGGGGTAGCTTGTGGCATTATTTACCTGCTAACTTCTTGGAAACTAAGACATTTGAAAAGAACAGTTGATGAAACTTGACTGACAGATAAACAGGTAATGAATACATCATGTGCATATGCTATATGTCTACCAGTTAGATGTTTGGCTATAGCTCAGAAAAAACAATTAACATTGAGAAAAGATCTTGTGTCACACTTCTGCCAATGCCTATTTTTCAGCTTTCCATTTGATCTGCCTCACCTTCCGTGAAGTGACTAGATAACCACAACAATGCAGAATTATGGGAAGACATGCTGGGGAACATTTTGTCCAGAGTGGAATTTTGCTCCAATAATTCAACCAGTTGCATAATATAAACAGGCAAGGGTATATAACAATATCTCCTCTTGTAAACTAAGCCCTGGAAAGGGGGTTGCAGTGTTTAAAAAATCCTGCCAGATGATTATTTTCAACTTTCCTGATCTCTATACGCAATTGCAGTATTATGTTATATGATAATATGTTTATTGTTAGATATGTACAGAAATGAACTCTCTGTGGCCTGGCATCCCTTTGAGGAGCGTTGGAAACTTGTGTCAGTTGCCCAGGTTAATAATGGCAAGCTGTTACTTGTAGGACACATCATGAATAAACAAAAAACAGCGGAAAATTTAGCTCAAAATATTCCCCTGATAAAAAAGAAAAGAAAAAATAGCCGTACCCTGCTAGCCTTAGTCAAACAGAATGACAACCTTTATTAGCCGTAGTGCCAGTGCAATCATTGAAGCGCAGTCAGGACCTGTCAGGACTTATAGTCAGGGCAGGGCTGCTGGGAGATCTTAGACAGGTGTGAGAGGGACACGAAAATATGACTGTATGATGCCAGACATATTCACCAGTGTAATGGACACATCAGCTCCTTTTCAAAGGCAACCAGTGTGTCTTGGCAGCTAAACACCCCCCACATCTACATCTTGTGTGACTGCTGGCTGAATGAATGTCGACATTAATTAAATAAACTGTCTGGAACCTGTGATGCATAAGAAATGATTTTCTTCTACCTGCTAGAGGGGTGGTGCTCCAGTACACATGCTGCCTGTGTAAGTGCTTACATTAACAATGCAGTGCAGGTCAACCTATACAAACGGCTTATTCCACCAAATATGCAGAGGTGGAGCAACAATGTGTTCATTATGTGACAGGTTGTCTAAAACCAACCCTAGCAGAAAGTCCAGACCAAAAATAGCACAGCTTTGAAATAACATGAGGGGCTGAGTAATTGTGGGCATGTCGCTACAGGTACTGGTGGGAATATACAATGTACTCTAGAAAGTCTACATCACAAGGGTTAACATACACAAAAACATTGCACAGCAGGTAATAATTCCTTCGAAACGGAAATGTAATACTCTAAAGTTAGAAACGGAGATGGTTCGATAGAATGTGCAAGATAACGTTTATGTAGCATTTTTTTATTGTCTAAATGATGACATTTCGTAACGGGATAAAGTCAAAGTGAATGGCCTGCTGCTGAATGCATGGGCCAAGTGACTGGAACAAGTTAAAACAAGTTATTACATCGTTTCAGATAATAATAATAAATAATAAAGATAATTCATTCTATTTAGAGGCGCCTTTCAAAGCACCCAAGGACACCTTACAATTCATAACATATTCGAATGAAAGGTTTTAAGACAGTACAAAGAATGCAGTCCGGGTGATGTTTTCTATGTGGGGTGCAGATGAGAGAGAGCTGTCCAGAGTGACACCAAGATGTCGTGTTTGAGTTCTTGATAAGCCATTAAAACAGTCAAATACGTGTCGCCATGTATTCAGTAGTATGTAACTAATTACATTTACAAACTATCCCTCCCAACCCTGGCTGTCATTTGGATCTTAATGGATCCTTCCTTGACTCATTCTAAACAACGAGAAAAACACCACACCCATATGAAGAGCTGCAAGAAATTCGAAAACCGATCTTACAAAGACGCGTTGTGATTTGCATTGTATGATGAGAAGAAGTTAAGGTAGTGCAACTTTGGCCTCCATATTTTTTAGTAATCCATGCATTGACTTTATGATTTAATTTGACTACTCTGAGAGTTCAGTGTAAACCTGACCTCCACTGGAGATTTAGTTAGCATTGTTAGAGGAGAGCGCTTTGCACTGAGGTTGTATTACAGCCAGGCTTCCTCAGAGAACAGAGGATGCCCTGTGGTGTGTGAGATGCGGAGCCGCGAGTCCTGAGAGCCACTTGGAGGTTCCTGCTCACGTAACACGATCTCCTTCAGCTGAATCAGGTCTGACTGGCAATGACCTGGCAGGGAGTGACTTCGCCTTCCCCTGGCTTCCCTCAGCTGATCATCCAAAACACGACCTTTGAACTCCAGGTTGTAACGGAGGCTTCCTGCCACTTTCCTGTTCTCACTTGAAGTCTCTTGATACCAAAGCAGTGGAGGGGCACCTTCCTCTCACTTTCACTACATGAATAAACGGCGGCTGTGCTGGGGTCAAGGACCTTCACACTGTAGCAAAGGGGGGTGTTTCCTACGCTTACCTTCTAAAGTAGCACATTGGGTTTGTGAGAAAGAGGAGGTAGCTTCCTTCTATTGTGGCTCCTAGACTCTTTGAGGAAGTAAGTACGAGTCATAAAACCGCCTTCATTTAAACACTAGCCTCAAATCTGTGCACTGGCTGCAAGACAGACTCAGAGTTAAACCTCATCTAAACTGTGACCATGTGATTTAGTTGTGAAGCCAAAAGAAAGCTTAAACTTGCTGGAGAGATACAATTGAATTTCCTGCTGCATATGACTTTTGTTTCCCCACTATATCAAATCTTCTCTCGGCCTCAGCAGAAACACTTAATGGACCATTTGCTGCCTCCCACGCACGGCTCAAACGGCTGGACGGAGAGATGCTCAGACAGCGTCACTTATCTTCCACTGATAACCAACAGCGTCAAAAAAAGGGAGGGGTCAGGGGTCAGAACGCACACACATATGACACGCGGGGAGAGGGAAATAAAGATGAAGAGACTGAGCGAGACACAATCATTATTCCCACATATAAACACAAATGGAAAGAGACAAAGTGTTCCACTAATGCTTCATCATGATAAAGTGCTTCATAAATTCATCTAAGCCTCGCAGGTAGACAGCTTCTAATCCATCGCAGGCATCCCTTTGGGCCTAATGATGTGATGATATGTACAGACAGCATATTTCATCCCCGCAGCTAGGCTGATGTGTGAAGCTCTGGGCTTTCCCATGTGGAACCACTCAGTCTCCACCACTGACAGAGGAGATGGGGAGAAGAAGAAGGAGACAAAAAGGAAGAGTGAAAGAGATAGGGCTGCAGAGCCACAGTTTACCCTGAGAGCTGAGGTTGAACAACTGCCCTGCAGCAGCTGTGTGCTACGTTGAAAACAAGCCAATCATCTCCTCACACAGCTGAGGTGAACAATGACGCCATTAAATACAGTTGATAGATAGATATATTTCCACTGGGAAGATTCTTTGTCTTTCTGGCTTTTATAGTTACAGGTTGATTCTTTTTGTAACATACTGTTGAGCTGAGGATCTGTTTCAAATCATTAAGAAGTCGAGAAAGTTTAATCGTTACCACAAAGCAACAAGCTTAACAAATAGTGGCCCTTTGCTTTTGTATTTGTTGCCCTGGGTCTTGCCTCTCAGGACCTATACACTTTTAAAAAAAAATATTTTACTCTTAGTTTTGTCCTCTTATCCGCACGGAAATAAGGTTTTGGGTGTCTTAAGACACCTTGCGTATTCAAACTGGTTACTTTGTACCCGTGTTTGAAAAAGGATGATGTCATCTCTTAATTAGTGCAGCACATTGTTGCTTTGTGTAATGAACATTCGCCAAAAAAAGTAATAACGTTTTTTTTTGCAGTTTACGCCAGTAGAAGGACAGAAATAGT
Organism: Gymnodraco acuticeps; assembly: GCF_902827175.1. NCBI lineage: Eukaryota > Metazoa > Chordata > Actinopteri > Perciformes > Bathydraconidae > Gymnodraco > Gymnodraco acuticeps. The sequence goes on from NW_022989810.1 coordinate 4,878,885, forward strand.
ATTTTCAAAAAAACCTGTATATGTCTAAGGCCTCAGGCAACCCACAGCCTGCCCCATCTTTACCGGTTATGTTCTTTAAGATGGCTATTCAGCCTGAAATGAATATCTGGGGATGCCCTTCATGGAAGTCATGGAAAACAAGAAAGCAAGAAGCAGTTGATTTGAAAAGAGAGGGAAATGAGAGGAAAGAAGACATAAGTTGTTGGACAAAGGTGACAAAGATGGACAATGACACTAATATACTGTGTGGAATCGTGTTTGTGACCATATTTGAAACTTGATTCAACAGCACATAAGAGATGCCAAATAAGTTATACAATTCCTCTTCAGGAGAACTGAAGAGAAAAAGAAGAAATAAAGCATGGAGTGTAAACAGTGAGTGCTCTGATGTCACTGAAGAGATTTCCGATCGATATGTCTGCTGCTGTTTTTAGACAAGGGGCTCCTGGCTCAGTTGGATAAGAGAGCTGGAGCTGCCCGGAGAAACCAGAATGACATACTCTCTGCGCCTCATGTGGAGAGTCAAAGTGGAGCTGTGAGTCTCAATGTGCCTCACTTCTCAGAGCACATGGTTGATGGCTCTTTGTTGTCAGCTCAATCTGACATGTTGCCAAAGATTGAGAGTTGAGAATTGGTTTTAAATTAAAATCACTCGAAAAACAGCCAAACTATAGACATGCTGTGATCCTGGCTCGACCAATAAATCACCAGTATCCCAAATTAGAAATCTAAAGACAACAACTTTTACTGAAAGCCCCACCACTGATGTGCTTGTTTTGGCAACGGGTGCATAAGCTTTTGTCTTTGATCTCGCATGGTGTACTGTGCCTCTCCCTATCTCACCTCACTCTGTCTCTCTTTGTGAGCCTGCCACTTCCCTCTCCTCCTCCTCCTCTCATTTCCTCCCAGGCCCAGGAGGGGTGTGCTCGCTCGAGGTCGGTCCCCAGGGAGGATGAGGGGGTGGTGTTTACAGGGTAGGAGCTGCTCTCCAGTGCCCTCAGCACTGACTGCTCTGTAATCACTGTGCAGTCTGACTGCATTGCAAACAATAACACAATTGGAACATAAATGAACTTCATTTATTTTGACAGAGTGACAGGTTTACCTTTTCTTATCCGACACAATCAGAATCAAAAAGCCTTAAGCAGCAAGGTACAGATAAAAGGCAAAAGGAAAAAGAGTTACCTACACAGTAAATCAAAAGTTAGCACCACGTTATTCAAAAATAAAGTAGTAGTTTTTTTAAATAAGTGAATATATAAAAGTGTCAAAGTAAGTAAAGAGTCGGTAACACATTGTAACCATTGTATATATAAATATATTCAAATAATCTTGTGAACCTTAAATATACATTGGGACCATTTGGTGTCCAGAATCACAGGATCACTAACCTGACTATCAAAAGTGCATTCGCACATTAAAGGAATATTCTAGATTGGTGTTAGTTACTTATCCATAGTCAGTGTAAAGTAGTTGGCAGTCAGCCAATCACGATGTTTGAGAAACATTGAGTTGTACTTGTATATACTACTGAATACAGGGACAAGAACCACGTGAATTATAGCCGCCTAGGGTAAATGCATGGCCGATACAAAAACAAACAAAAGCAATCCGTAAGTGTTTACTGTATTTAGATTTGTCTCCTGTTGTCTATGCGTTAAACTCCATTAAAAAAAAAAAATCTGATTTACCAATGATACGTTTTTTTGGGGGGGGGGGCAACATATGTATTGCTGCTGCCCTCATCCACAACATTAAAATACTTTGCTTCAGTAATGGTATGGTGCTTTCTGTTTTTGCCCAAGCTCGGGGAGTGCCAACCGCGATACAGTAAGTAGAACAGTTAGTAGGATAAGTACCTCGTACAACCCCACTTGAACCATTCCAAACTATCCCTTTTAACATAGTGTGTACTTTTTTTAACAAAATATGAAAAGGATGCCGCAAGGTCTGATTGACAGATTGCTGTTAAAATGATGCAGTGCAGCAAACAAAAGCAGCAAACTGGTGCTTCCAGTTATCCTAATTACACAGTTCAGTTTGATTGCGTGGTGTAGTATTTATTTAGCTGCAGTGGAGGAATAGCACTATAGAACCCAACAATCAAAGTGTTTATCAAAAGCAAACAAAGAGGAAGATAAAGAACTTCTGACATAGAGTGTGTGTATAGACTGTGAGAAATCGAAAGCTCACTTTCACTGAACTGCTAAAGCACAACTGAATATAGCAAACACCAAAGGCTATGAGTGAAACACACCACTTTGTGATTGAGATATGAGAGGAGACAGATTACAACTGTTTGTATGGCTCATTACCAATAGGTTTATGGTGAAGTAACTCAGCCATCTGATAAGCCCACTGTGATTGATTTAGAATTAGAAACGTATGCTGCCACGGAGGCTCAAGATTTCACTGCTTCTAAAAATGGCACAGATCGAAAAAATATGAGCATATTGAAACAATCATACTTCTGTGGGTTGCAGCCGTCTGAGGGAGAATTTGGCAGCGCACCTTCATGTGATAGGATTTATAACTGCATTTGTATAGCTTAAATCACCTGTTGCCTGTCAGAGGTTACGTGGGATTTCAGAATTGTTGTCTTTTATTTATATGTAGAGCAGAATTGTCCAAAAAGGTTTAGCTCAGTGCAAACTTTATTGTTCACCATCCATCACAGACAGATGGCTTAGAGAGGCGCCTTCCTGTTTTGTAATGTGCATGTCTACTTGTATTTGCACACAGTGGCCTTTGCTTAACCTGTCTGTTTTGCCATCCAAGCATTAGCTGTGCTTGCTGTCATCTGCTAGTAATAGTTTTACTCTTTGAGGAAGCCAAAAATGGTTGGTTTTCACTCAGTTGGCCAGTTGTTTCAAACCAAATTGGTTTTGAGCATAGTTTAAGACTCTGCCTTTCTTCTTGGTTTTCCTCTAAAGCCCCTTTCCCAATGGACGGGGAAAAAAAATGAACATCTGGCTACTGTCTTTAGTGGGAAAGGTTACAATCAGGATTAATTAATGGGTACTAATCGGCTCTATTTCTGACCCACTGTTATGGACCAACCTTTTTCTGGTGATATGCAATGTGCTGCTGTCCTCAAAGCCTCAAAGCTACCAGACTCCAATGAGAGACACCGTATTTGACCTCGCCGGTTATCAAAACAGAATGAAAATGAATCAAAACCGTCTTTGTTAGTCTTCCAACAAATCATCAACTATGATTTCAGAGTGAAAAACAGAGGGACAGATATCAAAAGTTTCTGATGAAAACAATAATTACGGATAAGGCACTGACAATATCTATTACTGTTTACTCACTCTGTTTTCCACTGACGGTGAACATCAAGAATACAATAAATAGAAAGGCAAACTTGTCTATCAACACTCTTTAGTGTGTTTTCTTCATTTAGAAAATCTGCATGTCGACACAAAGTCAACTAACCCGAACTACCACCACCCTGTTTTCCAGTGACCTGGTAACAGAGAGACCAATGTGTCTTCTGGCAATTAGAAAGCAGTTTATCGATCATTCTTTATGGGGTTTTCTATGTAACACTGGGTCCAGGGTTGTCATTGCCTATGGGTTGTCTTACAGCTTTGTAAAGCATTCCCTGATTAAGGAAGAACATTTTTTTTCTGATCAAGAACCCTGACGAGCTTGACATTGGGATTTGGCATCCACAAGTCTCTAAAAGGCACTATGCTAAATCTTAAAGAAAGCTCCTGCTGCGCACAAGGAAATGGCCTCTCTGTTTTCACCTTCCTCGCTGAGCTGTAGTACTGAAGCAGAGTGTGATCTGATTAACACTGTCTGCTGACCTGGGAGTTGCCCTACAACTTTACATCCTTAGCTGCCATGGGGATTCAAAGACACAGGAGGAGGTCGCCTCGGAGCACATCGCGGACCTATTCCAGTCAACCAGTCCAGAGGAAGAGGAGATCTTGGCAAATGTTACACCTATCTCTTTTCTATCAACTTTGCTTTGATATGTTTTATAGACAGACAGACTTTCATACATCTGGAGACTGTAATGTTTTTTTTTTTTTAAAGCTGGGTTGTAGTCAGAGAGGAAGAATGAGCAACTATTCCAGAGATAGTAGGTGAGACAGACACGTTCACTGTAACCTGTAAATCATAGAATTGCATTTTCACCTGCTTCTGTTCGTGCTGTTTCCAATCAAACGGTTTTAACAGTTGGCTGGGACGGAGGGAGTGAACCTGCCATTTAAATACCTTAACAGACACTGGGGTCTGTTATTTCACTCGATGATGCAGTAAATCCAACTGATTTAATTAAAATGTACATGACATTTTCATTCACGCAGTGTTTAAGGGCCGAGCTTTCCAACTCAAGCTCCCAGGGGACTTGATGTGATTGATTTACAACATGAGCAGAAAGAATTGTCTTCTGGTAAGTCCAATGGAACAGAAGGGGATGTTGTTTGTTCATATAGAACAATAGTACCACTTGTACGGCAACTTTAAAGAATATAATGTTAAATGTTTGTAATTATTTGCCATATTAATTGTCTATAAATGACTTTTAAATATTTTTTCAAACAGTTTGTAGCTGGGAATGAATACAAAACACCCTGACCATTGTTGTTATAACTTTAAAGTGTCAGTAAATGATTTAAAATAATTACTTAACACAATAACGGCTTTAATATTTTACTTTAACCCCCTATATTTTGTATTAAAATGAGTACAGTAATACTTCGTAAATTGTTGGTAGCACACTATAATTTAAGGATGTTTTTAAGTGTTTGTTTATGTATTAGCCAACAACTATTAGCTTTTGTAACAATAGTGGTAAATGAACAGGTGGCAGGAGTTGATTCCTAAATATACACGTGAAATGGAACATATACAACAGTGGGTAAAGTGAATTCCATATTATATTTTCATTTGACATCTTTAGTTTACTATAAGATTCTTTGTGAAGTAGCTTGTTCTTTGCCGCAGTTTATTTATATAGTAGTTTGTATCTTGGAGAACGAGCCCATGCATGGATGCAACGAGTCAGTTAGAAAAACCAACATCTGCTCATACAACTATATCAACGCGTTTGCATTTGTTTTTATATACTGCTTAGAAACGCTATAAAGCAGGCGAGAGTGTGGTTAGGGGGTTGTTAGCTGCTATACCATATTTCAGTACTAAACAGCACAGCAGTTAGTTAAAAGCCCCTTGGCCTTCTTCTGCTAAAGACCATAATGGTGAGGTTTTGCTCAGCCTTTCATCGTTTAATCTCTCAATGCTTGACGCTATAAAAAAGGATTACTGAGTGTGAAAGCATTTCCCTGTTTGTTAGAACGTTGTTTTGAGAGAAACTGAGCTCAGCTGAGTACGATCACAAGAGTCGGGGGACCCATTGAGGTTTATAACTGCCATGGGTCAGATGTCAACAGTAGGACGCATACAGTTCAGTGGTTATGATCATTCCCTCCCCTGAAGTAAACCCTTTCACCCACTGCTTAGTAAGTCTCTGCACTGCGAGCAGCCACTGGTGGGAGAGGAAGAACATGTGATCTTTAACTTTCGCCATGTTTATCTTTCTTTAACTTTTGCTGTTTGGATCCGAATGGTTTCAGCGTTGTGTGTGTGGAACAGGGGTAGTGGTAGAAGCTGCCGGGAACAATCCCCATGATCGCACTACTGCTCCTTTCTTCCACTTCACATTTTCCCCTCTTTCTCTTAGCCTGTCTGTGTCTCCTTTATTCCTATGTCTGAGTGGATTCTTCTAATGCTCACTGAATATTACTGGATGTGAGGACATGTCAGAATTTCCTGACCCCAAAAAGAAAAAAGAAAAGAAATACATCTCGGGGCTAACGGCCCTCCACTTTTGGCCTATAAGCCATGGCAACTGATATCATATTTTAAACAAAAAAGATATGTATAAATGCAAACGTTAACTATTGCACTAAATGGTAAAAGAGCATCTTTAAACATATCGATGTTATCAAGATGAAGTACACCATTGTTTAAAATTCTGTCCTGATAAATGAATTTTGGACATTAGTTTGATTATGCCGTCATATGCCTACGTCATACTGTAAAGCCATTTATTCCAACAACATCACGACCTGCCCTTCATGTGAGTTTAAGACCCAGGTGTTGCAAAATAAACATATAAGGCCAAGTCAGTATTATGCTGTATAAATAGGAGTACATTACTTCAAAGATATTTTGCATTTTAAACTCTTATTTCTCCTAATTCTTTTTCCTCTTTTAAATGCCCAAATCACTGATATATATATATATATATATATATATATATATATATCACTGATCAGCTGCTGTAATTATAATTGTTTCAGTCAAATTCATTATTTGAACAGTTGCGGTTCACATTATCCAGCGTGTTTGGAATGATTTGTCAATGGACTGTAACTCTTAAACAGGGGACATGTGCGTGCCGTTTGGTTTATAGTTTTGATTCCACCGGGAATCTCACTCTTTCGAAGTTCATATCTGCATCTGTATTTCACTTTCCTCCTCTCTCTTTCTCTCTTTATGACTATCTCTCCCACCCTCTTCTTTCTAATGTATCTGCACATGGAATTGACGGCAAGCTCTGCCAAGAGTTGCAAAACCCAAAGGCTTTCCCCATCCCTACCGGCTGGATTAGACTTCTCTGTTGACATCCATCGCTACAGGATACTATTTCACTGAGCTAACAGATTTCAGATGGGGAGCTGTTATTAAGCGCTCTGGAGAAGGAGACCTGCTCCTGTTTACTGACGCTGCAGGTATTTACATTCACTAAATACAAAACCAAAAACACTGGAACATCAAGACCAGAGTATCTCAGTGTGGTTATTATGATCAAATGGAGCATCTCCTCTGATCCTGTTCTCCCCGTAGAGAGTCAACACAGATCAAATGTGTCTTTCTGCAAATACATTCTGCTTGTTTTAGTATATCATTTCCCAGTACTGTATGATTTGTCCATGTACTCAGATTTTAATTCCAGCAGGACATATCCAAGATTCAAGGCAACAAAAAAAAAAAAAGGCGTTTGAGGTTCGTAATGTGGTCGCAATAATATCAGCTATCCCTACGGAGGGACAGTGTTTTATGGAAACGCAGTACTGGTGTAACGTTTGCGGAGATTACAGAATGTTCTTTCAATCACAAACAAACCAACACAGTAACCATGATCCAATAATAACCCTTAAAGGGCCAAAGGGATGTCAATTCTGCACATGCCACAGAGCCATGTTTCCTTCAGAGCAGCTGACCCAGAAAACAGTGTATGGGGCCATATACATGCTTAAATGTTCAAAAAGGTCCCGTTTCTCAAACTGCCTTTTTTACCCTCTGTCTGAAACCAGAGCACGGTCTGTTCTGATTGGTTAGCTGGCTGGCGCTGTTGTGATTGTTCAACCGCTTTGAGATGTCCCGCCCGTTATCCCGCTCGAAATCTGCCAGTCCATCATGTACAATGTGTTGGAGCGCTAGCCAATAGAAGTGCGAGCGTTACATAGTGATGTCATCATGTTTCAGAAATAAACAAAGGAGGCCAAAAGAGGCATTTCAGGCACGGGGGTGGTAGTGTGTGGGAGGGAAACTCCCCCCGGAGGAAACCTTTTAAGGAATCCCCCAAAAGCATCACAAGGCCCCTTTAAAACGCGCCCCCCATTAACTTCAATTCATCAAGATTGTTTCCGTATTTGGATTTTCTCGTTCAACATCGAGGCATGCGAGAAATAAATCAAGTTACACGGAGTGAGTTATTTATATTCGAATGTCCATTTTGGTATTGAAGTAGTCCTTAAATAGAAACTTCACCAAGTTACAGGTAACAACCTTACAGCCCTGTTAGTGATCATGCTGTCAGAGCCGTCAACAACACTGACATTTGCCATGTTATGATTCAGTAAAGAGAGTGTCTGGCCCCATGATCACAGATAGTATACAGGAAGATCCCGGCCAAGCCACAGGCCCTGTCTGAGTCCTGACCCGCTGTGATCCGTGTGGCTCGGTGGCTTTTCAACACGTGCTTCCTCAACCTCAGAATGTGAGCCACATAAACCGAGTCTCTAAACTGCTGTGTTGGTAGAAAGTATAAGAAATACATGACGTACGATGAACTGAAGTAATATCACTTTAATGAGTAGATTTCAACTTGGAGAGGGAAACCTTGTGGCTTTACTTTGCTACATTTGATTGTATATCACTGATGTCAATTTTCCTATTGGCAGATCACTGAATTCCATACAATGACAACATAGTGTGGCCACTTTTTAAACAGCTTGAAAATATGGAAGAAAATACAGAAATCACTCTTTACGGTAGCAGATCTGCTATACACATTTGGGCCAAATCAAAAGTCTCCGATCTAAATGTGTGCGTGTATCAAATCCCAGACACAAAAGAAACCCAATTTGTTTAGATAATTTAGTTCTTTAGCAGACACATTCTTTCTCAGTGACTGTGGATATTATGACGGAGCGACTGAAACCAGACCAGATCCTCTGGCTCGCACACGCACGCTTAAGAAGCCAGCGCGCTGCACTGATGAATGGACTGAATTCGTACTGATTCATTTTGCAGCGCTTATCAAAACGTATAATATTTCCAATTGTTCTTACAAATAGCTAAAAATCAAAGCGCTAATATTGTTACCCACCCACCGACCGCCCATTGCCACCGTCATGTGTAACCACTTAGATACAACTATTTGCTAAACTGCCAGCAATCTTAGACAATAGAGTCTATAATTGAGTGGATTTTACGTTAGTGTTTAAGATAAAACCATACAAAAAAATCAAATGGAGGCTCTTATCTTTAGCCAATGGGACAGGGATAAAAGAGATGTAAGAAGAAACAGACCAGAGCATGTTAACTCAACTGCGAAGGTATTCCTCTTCCATTTCAAATGTGCAACTCAATTCTCTGGGTTCCATTTATCGTTACTTCCACATCCAACTAATCTAGTGTATAATCAGACTGGTATTTTCTTTACAAGAGTAACTTCAAGTTTCTCACCATTTGCTTCTATTAGGTAAGGTATTACGTTTTTATTTACTTATTCATTTTTTAATTCTAGCTATGCTTCTCTTTTTCAATGTGATATTACTACAAATTCAGTTTGTAAATTAAAATGTTTGCATTTTGGCACTTTGGCATTTGTGTTCATATCAATATCATATTGCATAATGAGGTCTATCATCTACTAGGGTAACTACACATGCAATACAATGTAAATGCATAAACATAGTAGCATTTGATGAAAAACAAATGATATCAAATACACAACTCATACATGTATCATTAATATCAACGTATTCTTTGTGAACATGTATGAGACTGTTTATCGCCCAGCCCTAAGCTAATTGATCAGGTAACACGATACTCAACCTCCTCTAAAACAGTTTAGAAGAAAACATCCTTTGCAGTTTTTTTATCCGAATGAAAATAAATAATATAAAATATTTTGCTGATCCCAAAAGTCTAGTTGTTGATCTACAGTTTAGGATTGAAATGACTCGTGAGGGCCAATCCTAGAGAGCAGCCATCTATTCATTTTTCCTATGACTATACAACTTCACAAAAACTTGTACTTCAGTGTGTCAAGAGCTGCCAGGAAAACATGATCCCTAATATGAAAATGCAAGCAATGACAACAAGAGTAAAGACAACCCACATCCTCTTTGTAGTCATAAATAATAAAGAAGCCATCACCCTTTGCCTTGCACCCGTCAATATCACTATGTCTAAAAGGAGACTATGTTCTTGGCATTGCACTTAACCACAAGACAGCCTTTCTTTCTGTGCACTAATTAGCTGGAGCTTGACCTGCCTCCCAATACGCCGGAGGGTCAGAGGTGGCGGGTTGTGAAAGCACGGGCTGTCACTGGAGCTTCCGCATCTCACTGATTCCACTAACTAAAAGAGACACACAAATACATACAGCCCCAACATACAGGAGCAGCTCTGCTTTAGTGAGTCCCATTAGACACTTCAACCTCCACTTTAATGAACACACGTCTAAATCCTCTCTCTCTTTGCCCCCCCTCCAATCCCAGAGCCAGCCTTGCGGCACACTCCAATGTTTGCGACTCAGCATGTTTTCAGCGCGGTGCGGACGCGCTCTCAATCATCATTAGAGGTTTTGCGGAGTCCTGGGGTCTGGGCAACTTGCCAGGATGTGTAAAAGTTTCCATGAGGAAAGCCTCGAGTTGCCTTCAGAAGCATTGGTGGTGGACGGAGATCCTCGGGAAGGTTAAAATGCCTTCTTTTTTTTTGTCGCCGGAGGGAGGGAAAGGAGGGCCCGACAACAATCCTGTTTTCATTTTGAGAAAACAAGCTGCGTAGAGTTTCAAATGCACCAACCTTGAATTGGAGGAGGAAACAATCACAAGGGAAACTACGCTGTAACGCGAGGCAATCAGAGCACATATGTCAAATGTCAGAAATCGGCAGAGGCTGCGTTGCACCCTGTGTTTTTCTTATTTTGGGGAATAAGGGCCCTCTGTTTCCAAGAGAGGCAGCTGGTAGAAATCTGGCCCTCTGATTAGCACAACTTCATTTGCCGTGTGCTGCATTCAGCTGCACTTCATGATATCACCCGTCGCACTAGCAGCTAATAAGACCGGACACACGGCAGCAGCCCAATAGAACCAAACTGAGCACAACCAACACACTGCTTCTGCTCCAAGCACACACGTGTACAAAAACATCTGCAGCATAATAAACACCAGGAACAGATGACAGAGTAAACAGTTGGCAATAAAACAAAAAGCCATGTCTAAGTTCAAAATAGTACATGTGTGATGTGTGTGTATGTGTCCGTGGTTGTTTAAGACAAGAGGGGGTATGATGTCATCACAATTGTTCCTTCAGATGTGTGACAAGGCATGCTGTCATTTTGGCATTTCTTTATTTGGCCCAATTAGCAGGCCGTACAAGACAAACTTGGAAGTAGCCAACGCATTTTTCCAATGAATTCTATTGTTATATACACTGATGTCATTTGACTGGCGTTTTGCTCACAGTCATGTGCCTTGTAAAGTGCACATAGCGGGCTGTGAGTAAGTACGAAATGTCTTAAAACTTCGGTTTTATATCCCAATATGCGCTTGTTTACAATGATGAGTCAACAAGGGTGTTTTATCCTCTTCTTACTACTTTTATCTAAACCATGCTGATCTATCGCATTATTTCAGCTATGAGAAGTTGGACGGCCTACATGCCACTGTGTGAAAATGGCTGCCTGTAGATCTTACTGCCTTCTGGATTCTTCCCATAAACACATTGTAGATACCATTGCCTCACATCTTGCACTATAAGCTATAAGGAGGTGTTTTGCAGATTACAATGGAGACTGTGTATGGCAGTCAGGGGGGTTGACATCCCTGAATCCCTCCATACTAACCGAGCTCCTTGTGGTACAGTAGCTCAACGTTGATAAGTTGAGTGATTTCTCAGGGGCTGTGTAAAAAACCTGAGCCCGGCCAGAGAGACACATTTCTTCTTGCTGATGAGAGCCGGAGGCCTCAGCGTTCGAGCGTGGGAGGCGCTCCACTCTTGGGGAAGATCAAGTGTGCTCCAGCAGACTCCAAATCACCGGCCCTGGATTGCTGGGGAGGAACGCTACTCTACATGGCTGGCGTTAAATCACCGCCGCTGAGGTGAGGTCATCCGCTTGTCTTCTCTCTCTAATGGAGCGCTCAGCTCGCTAACGTACGGTCCTAATGCGTGCGGACGGGGAGCGGGATGCCCTGCAAGCTGCCTTCCGATCTTATTTATTTTAGCTTAAGGCTCATTTGAGGGGTTTGGGATAGGGCCGGGCCTGGGCACAGTAGATGCCTTTGGAGTATGCTGTTACCACCGCACACTTACAGGGACTCCAGGAGCTCACCACAGATTCTCGCACAGACATTAGGTGATGCAAAACGGCGGCATATTGAGGTTTTTCAAGGGGCTGCCTTACTGTCCTTGGTCAATCAATACACATTCCTGCGCGTCACTAATGCAGCTGTAATCACTGGCTGAATACATTTGGCCACCGGGTTGGAGAGATCGAGCCTGCTAAAGTGACAGTGGATGGAGTAGCGGGGAAGAGAATAAGATTACATGATTTCACCTTAGCAAGTGCTGTGTACATTTAGTATATCTTCATACTGTTGGTGTAAAAGGAACCCTTGCCAACCTTATTAGAAAATGCAAAATAAAGCTACAGTTTCACTTCATTCAATTAATGCTGAAAGGTAAGCTCCTGCCATAAATATTGAAAACAGAACTTCAAATTTTGTTTCAATTTAGAGTTCCAGAACATTTCTATTGACTCAGAAAAAAAAGAAAGAGAAAAGAAACAGGAAAGAAAACGTTTTTGGGAATCAGTTTATAGAGCTGATAACAGACAGACACCCCCCCCTGTGTCTGTATTGTATGTTTATGAGGTGAGGACTAATGGGACTCATCCGGACTGACATATATGCTGACAACTGCATTTCAACTCAATTACAGTTCCACAGCAAAACTCCCCTGATCCCCTCGTGCCCATCACCCCTCTACTCCCAGAGCTGTTGATTGAGGTTTACACACACACACACACACACACACACACACACACACACACACACACACACCACACACACACACACACACACACACACACACACACACACACACACACACACACACACACACACACACACACCACACACACACACACACACACACACACACACACACACACACACACACACACACACACACACACACACACACACACACACACACACCACACACACACACACACACACACACACACACACACACACACACACACACACACACACACACACACCACACACACACACACACACACACACACACACACACACACACACACACACACAACTCCTGAGTATAGTGCAGAGTTGCCTTCCCCCAAACCTCCATTACAATTTAAAAGTTTTAAACTGGCACGATGCCATAAATGTGCTCGATGAACATACTGTATATATTCATATCATAACAACAAGTGGAGCCTCTGCTAGCAAAGATAACAGCTTGGCGACCTAAGAGACATAATGTGGGCAATAAACTCAACCATATGGTCCCTTGGGTGTAACCGGTTTCATTGCCAGAGGGAGATCAGTGACCCCAAAGCCTCCCCTGATGACGACAGCCGCATGGTGTCGACTCCACGGGGAAAACACAGGAAAACAAAGCCTCTACCTTCCGCCTCTCAGCATCCCTCCCAGAAAGATGTGGGGGGGGGGGGAATGGTTTGGTTCAGGAAACCCCTGGCCATTGTTTTGCTTCCTTCATTAGTCGTTGTGTCAACAGTTTGGTTGGCTACGCGTGTGCCACTGTTTTTGTTCTGCTGCACACCGGCCTGACCTCACTGCTCTGATGTTTTGACAGATTGTTTCAAAATCCCATCAAGGCAATTTACTGATGTAAAGCAAAGCCGCCACTTGGACAACATAAGCTGGACCGCATGTTTCAGCAAAGCAAATAAATCTGCCGTGGTCTAAAATTGAACAAATGTGACGTAAATCTGCCCAGGAAATACTGAGGGGTGCAGCAGGGTGCGGCTATGTGTGGGGGCTTGCAGATAAGCAAGAGGTGTTAAATAAATGTAATGTGCTACGTAAACAGCCATTTCTGGCATTGACAGAGAGCTCATAAAGAGAAAGCTAATTTGAATGCTTATCTAATGGAAAGTTGCAGAAAAACGTATGTACACCTTGTTTTTTGTAACTTACCATCATCTAGGTACATCTGGTCCAGTTCCTGGGGCTCCTGTTTGACGGTGATGGCCATCGATGGGGGGCTGGCATCATCATCAGTTAAAAGGCTGGGCGAGCTCTCTCCGGTATGGGTCTGACCCGGGCCGGGACTGTAGGCCTGAACGAATGGGCTGTCCTCTGTCCCACCAGGAGTGGAAGGCTGGGATACCGGGGATGATGACGGACTGCTGCTGTCGTAGATGGTGTGGTAACCATGGGGCCCTGGGCTGTTGAGGTGGTTGGGGCTGCCCTGGGAATGAAGCATCCTGAGAGGGGAGTTGTGGTCTGGCGATGCTGGGTGGGCGAGGTTGGGGCGGCCAGAGGTCTCTTGAATGGGGGTCACAACAGGGCCTGGTGGTGCCGCATGATCGGGGCTGTTAGGAAAGCACTTGCTGTACGCCACTGGGGACAGGTCTTGCAGGGTGGGGCTGGAGCTGGGGGATGACGATGGCATGGCGGTATGGCGAGGTGGGCACGGGGTGTAGCCACCAACCAGGCAGTCGTCAGGATTGGTAAGAGTCATGATGGGAGTGGGCCTGGGCCGGCTGTAAAAGGGCTTTGAATGCATGGGCAGTCTCGCAGTCCCCAGAGAATCATATTCATCATTGGGTTCTGTCTTTATTATCGGCACTGAGGGGAAAAAAAGTAGAAAGAAAGGTGGAGATATTAAAAAAGCGTGCAGGGCATCCACGTGGCGCAATGAGTGTACGAGTCAGGCTTAATAAAGCTGTAAGCATGGGCCGTGCTACCCTCCATTATCCAAACAAACAACCACCATTCGATATGGGCTTGGTGTCAACTTGGCTGGGCTCTCTAACAGAGAAACCCTCACGCCTTCCAACTGCCACCCCTTTTACCACATCATGAACCGAAAAAAAGAGCAAAGAATAAGGGGGGAAAGAAAAATGGATGAGTCATCAGTGTGGAAAGCCACAGCTGGCTCTAATAACGAATAAGACCTATTTTCTTTGGACTCTCCTCCAGGTCTGATATCCAATAAAAGTTACTTTAAAGCTCTGGGCTGCTGCTGCTGCTGCTCAAGGAGCCCAGGACCCCAAGGTTTTTCTCCACACTCTAGAAGTAATTGTTTCTCTAAGGACTGAAAAAGATAGAGGAGAGAGTGAAAAAAAAAAGAGGAGATGATTTGATTTTGATTAGGCCGCCTGAGCTCCTTAAGAGGCTGCAGAGCTGCGCCTGTGGTTTCAGGAGCTTCAGGCCTCAGCTAATGCAGGAGAGTGCTGTGACCCCACTTGATCATGCTGCCTCCTCTCGTCTAATTTCTAATCCAGTGCAGACCGTCTGCACTATTTCCTGATTAGTTCTGACGGACAGGTACTTCCTGTTCAATGTCAAGAGTAGTTACTGAAAACAACTTTCTATTAATTGGACATTTCAAAACGGACCTATAAGAAGTAGAGGGATCACGTTAACAAGCTCACTGGAGTTATTATATAAGTATTTATGCGTAGACTGTGCCAGCACAAAACTAATAGGGCAGCGTTAAGATACCCAGCTGCATAGCAAAGGCTTCTGAGTCACAATAGGCACACTGTTTCTATTCCTACACATTGTTAATGTCTGTTAATGGGTGTGGTGAGCGTTTGATGCCAACCACCACCATTAAGAGCTTTTGGCAAAAATGTGCTCGGAGTGACATTTACTCAAAAGGCGTACAGATGTCAATATGAATAAGATGTCTGTGTGTTTGCGGTTGTACACAATAGAACCTTTGAATGATCGGAAAAGCAAAGGTTGCAATTTAAATGTATCAAGCGCGAAGTGTGTCTTATGAAAGACGGGCTGTTTTTCAGCGTGTTATTATTTGTGTGGGAGCTAGATTTGAAAAGACATGAATCGCGCCTGTAAGCCTCTGGGGTGCTGAGATGCGGTGCAGTGATAACGCAGCAGGGAGCACATTTACGTCAGCCCTGTCTGCTTTCAGAGCCCAGGGAGCAGGCCTGGTGTCTGGGGGAGCGTCGTAAGGCGAGTCCCATGGTGCACGGACGGGCCTCCTCTACACAGCCTGGGGAGGAACAAGCAAGTCACATGGTCGAAGCTACATCAACAGACACTTCCCTCAATGGTTCTTTTTTTGTATTCCCTGCCAACTCTTCTGTGTGAATGGATGACACAGTGCTATGGTGCCAAGATGCTTGATGCCAGTGCGGTCATGCGGAAAAGCTAATTTGATGATTTTGACATGTTAGCTTCAATTCAAAAACTGCATTGTCATGTCAGTTGAATTTTCACCTAAACTGTCTCGATAGAACCTGAACATTTATGAATGGAAATATCATTGTAAAAAGGATTTGTATTTGTTTACATCGTCATGGTTCTGAGGTTTCACCTATATTATATTCCGAATAAATCAAGCGGTTTGAACCAAGCAAAGCAAATTTAAACAATTTTGAAATCAAGATTTCACTGGAAGTATTACGTCACAAAATGTCCTGCCTGCAAGCAAAACCAACATGATCATTTAATTGAGGGGTGAATCAGCAGTATCTCAGAAGGCATGGTGTACTGTTGCCCTTTGCAGTCCCATTTTGTAATCCACTTAGAGTGCATTTTTGAAGAGCAGTTTGGCTTATTGCAGCTTAAAGTTTGTATTCCCAATGAGGTCATTTGTCAACATTTTTCTTCTGTATGCCTTCTGACTGTGAGCAAGACTGGCAAAACAGGAAATCAAATCACATTGGACTAATGGACTTTCTTTTAAGTTTCAAACAACTCCTCTGCTAGAGATATAAACAGAGGTCTCCTTCAGCTCCGTCCATCTGTGTGTCTCCTTTCTACTTTGCACATGAGCTAAGAAAACAGATTCACCAACCAGGCGAGTCCCAACTTCAGCTGGCTTTTATTTCCTCCCAACCTGTGGGTTATGGCCCACAGACAGCTGATGTTCTGCACATGGTTTTCTCTCCATTTCTGCTCGTATTAAACTGATCAGGTCTGATCTGGTATTTTATTGAGGATTTGTTTCCTCAAGGTAATGGTCAAAACAGGATTTAGGAAAGCTTGTACATACTTTAATTTTCAGTAGACTCGACTACTGCAATAGTGTATTCACAGGGCTGACAAGAAAATCCATCAGAAAGCTGCAGCTGATTCAGAACGCTGCTGCCCGAGTCCTCACTAACACTAAAAGAGTGGATCACATCAGTCCGGTTCTGAAATCTTTACACTGGCTTCCAGTCGGCCAAATAATAGATTTGAAAGTACTATTGCTAGTTTTTAAATCACTAAATGGCTTAGGACCAAAGTATATTAACGATCTCCTGCATAGTTATGAACCATCAAGGTGTCTCAGGTCTTCTGGGACGGGTCTGCTCTCGGTTCCGAGAATAAGAACAAAACATGGAAAAGCAGCGTTTAGCCATATGCCCCGACAATCTGGAACAAACTGCCCGAATCGTGCACGTCTTATTACCAATCTGGCACCACTACATGTTTTTAAAACTCGGTTGGATGCTACACAATCAGATGCTGTTGGTGGATGTACATGTGGATAGATATGTAAAATGTAATCGCTGTAATTAATGCTGTATGATGTCCTTTTGTTGTTCTGTTGTTTATGTTTTTATGTCTTCTTGTGGAACCTACTGCTGCAGGTCTCCCTTGAAAAAGAGATCAATGATCTCAATGGGATTTCACCTGGATAAATACAGGTTTTGAATTGAATTGACGTCTGCAGAAACTCTTACTATTTTCAAATCAAGACTGAAAACATATCTTTTTGCCGCTGCTTTTAATTGAGCTGTTCATACTCGCACTGCAGTATGCCTTTTATACATGTATTGTATATATGTTGTGTTTATTTTATTATCTTTGCTTTTTAATGCCTGTTGTAAAATGCCATTGTATAATGTGTTTTTACTGTATTTATTCTTAAAATGTCTTTTAATTTATTTTGTAAAGCACTTTGAATTGTTGCGTGCTGAAAGGTGCTATATAAATAAACTTGCCTTGCCTTGCCTAATGGGAATCTGGACACAGTGCGTCTGTGCCTGTATTGGTATATTTGATTAGGAAGGGCTGGCAAACAGGGTGATTTTACATTTGGAAATTACCTTGCAAAGGAGACTATCTCTACTTGTAGCCATTGGGCAAGGTTGATCATGAATGCAAACGGTTTGATTCTAATTTGCAACGGTTTGTGGCTGAGGTATGACATTGTGTTGTTATGCTGGGAATCTGCGTTGACATTTAACATGGAGCAGGTGATGCACCTGGTGCACCGTGTCCCACTGTGTAGGCAATCTTGGCACCCATAATACTGTTAGCATAAAACCAGTGCAAAACCCAAAGCTGTAGACATGACAGAAACAGTCTAGTTTTTCGGAAAAAATCATGACTGTGCAAGTATTTACAAAAGAACAAAGTTCATTAACTTTTCCTCTATGTGTCACAGAACATGTTTCAGACTATCCCCATTCCCGCTCCTACCACAAACCAATGTAGCAGAGGGAGTCAGCGTTAATAATAGAACTTGATATTACAAAGGAATCTTCTGTAAAAATAAAAGGGGTTCCGAGAAGTTCTTCACTTAAGCTTTCGGTCATTGCCAGGACTTCTTCTTAACGTTTCTTGTTAAATGTGGTTGGTGAAAACTGTTTATTTTTTGAAGATCACGGGTCACGTCTTTACACAACAATGATTGGATAGGAGTTTGGAAACGCGTAGCTCATTGCAGGAGCAAGATAAGGACACTTTTACTAAGGGTGCATCTCAAGCACAAACACTGCTGGAGGTATATCAAAAGCAAATGTATTTCTTCTTGCTCTATTGGCTCAAGGCAGCTTTAATCCAGTCAGTATAGTTTAGCTGGCAGCAAATAGCTCACATAATCGGCTTAAAGGTTCTCAAATTTGACTTTATATAAATATATTGTGGAGTATTGATCTCCAGGAAAGTAGGTCCCTCTCCCACTATTGCTGTCCAAGCTTCTTTGAGCTTTGTTTAGCTAGCAGAGTCGGCCACATGTGCATGTTAGTGCACGTTTGGCTAGCTAATGGCTGCCACTCTGCACTGCTCTCAAACAGCGCTTAGAGCTGATCACGGCTTCTCCCACCTATGGCAATGTCACCGAAGCGTAACTTCCACCTGCCAGTTTCCCCCCCAAGTAAAGACTGTTAGCTCTGTTAGCATTGTTAGCCGCCAGCTCAAACATGTGAGCGCCACAATGTTGTGAGCCGCGTGGAGACAATCCGCCTGTTTGAAATGTCAAATTGTGAACCCTTACCTATACTTTTCAAATATTATATTTATGTATGTATTAAAACATTTTTCAATAATATAATTAAACATATTGATTACCCTTTCTGGAAAGATAAAGGTCAGTATATTTTTCTCACTAAAGCCCAACTGCTTTGCTCATAAATATATTTGTGCTATCAGATTTAGTGCAAAGTCCTAGTGACACATTTCAGAGTTTATTTCTGACTGGCTACAATTCTGTTGGGTCATCAAAATGGCAATGTTTCTTTTAGGTCTATATTACACCTACATAAGATCACTAAGGCTTATCTTTCTATGTCAGCTAGTAAGAGACAGCATCTGATAACATTTTATATTTTAACATTGGAGGCAGGGCGAGGCCTTGAGAGATTAGAATCCGTTTACATGTCTAAAACAATAGTCATTATTGAAATAATACTCTCTTTAGAGCTGAGCGGATACTGCAGTATAGTAATACTCTGCATTGTTGTTCAGCCGCATTACGTGCCAAGAGCATTTGCATTAAAGAATAACAAGAAGGCCACAGGACCTGAATGGAAAATAAAGGTGGTTTTCACTAGCATCTGTGTCCCAGAGTGTTTGCTTCATCCTTCCGCTGTTTCAAACAAGCCAGGCTATTTAAAGGGTTGGGTTTGTCTTTTTATAGACGAGCAGACATCAGAGTGTGAAAGAAATGTTCTCTCTAAACAACGTCAGTGACCACAACTGTGCTTGAAGTGGGACAGCGGGCCGGAAGAGTATTTTCATACAAGCAGGCGAAAAAAAAGTGTTGACAACAGTGTGTGTGGGTGTCCTCGTCCCCAGCCCGCCCCGAGTACCTGGCCACAGTGTTGTTTCTCTTCCCCCACACACACACACCACACACACACACACACACACACACACACACACCACAACACACACACACCACACCACACACACACACACACACACACACACACACACACACACACACAACAACACACACACACACACACACACACACACACACACACACACACACACACACACACACACACACACACACACACACACACACACACACACACACACACACACACACACACACACACACCACACACACACACACACACACACACACACACACACACACCACACACACACACCACACACACACAACACACACACACACACACACACACACACACACACACACACACACACACCACACACACACACACACACACACACACACACACACACACACACACACACACACACAGCCTAACTAGGATTTCCTCATTCTTTGTTGCTGTATTGACACCATGAATGTAATACAATCATCTTCAGGGTCTGTGTACACTAATTATAACCTACAGTCTTCTTTGTGAATGTAATTTGAATCAGAGAGCTCTGAATATTGCTTTTTTAAACACCTTGGAAACTGAAATGTGCCTTTACACAATTATATTTACAACTAGGGAATTTGGAGAGCGATGACCCAATGCCCTATCTTACAATATAAACAAAAGTGAACAATAATGACTATATCCATCCTTTGATTCGGAACCACTCCAAAATGGATCTTTATTAGCTCCAACCTTACACCAAGTTTCATGAAAAGTACATTTTCTGCAATCCTGATGACATAAACAAAAACAACTGTAGAGTGATACATTATTATTCAAACAACGTTCAAATCACATTGAAAGTACATAGCACATGTCAATAGTATTGCACATTTAAACTTTGCTTGTGACTGTAAAGGCTATGCTGCCCACAGAGATTTACAGTTTATTTATGCGTTCATGGCAGTACTGCCTCAGCTGTTATCCAGCACTGTTGTAATATACAAATATTTGATTTAAATACACAATATTTGTTTTTAGGGAAATTGTTGTCGTATTTTTTAATGTGTGTCTTCAAAAGCTTGGTAAATCTCAAAATAGAACTCAATAGCTTGTCTCTTTGGTGGTAACACTTGTGAGTTAATTATGCTCCTTTAAGAAGATATCGGCCCTGCTTGTGTGGTCCACACTGTACTTGTGGTTTACTTGGCAACAAAGAGAGAACAAAACAAGTCATCTTTTAATTAGAGCTATCTTTATGCTCAGGGAAATGACTTAGAGATGCATAGCGGAGACCGATAAGCCTCCACATCACCCTGTCTCTCTTTCCCCGTGGAAGTACAGTTTATGAAATGGATCGGCTTTATAAGGACAGTGTGTCTGCTGTGCACTGGTTCAGTAACCCAGAATGAACCCATCATATAATCAGGCATCTCCAAATAGGGTCTTGCTTTTCTTTGTCTCAGGGCTTCATCCAAAATCCCAATCACTTATCTCCTGTGGCAATAAATACATCTGCTGATAATCCAAATGTCACATCGTAATAACAGCTGAAGACTTAAAACATCATATGCTCTCCCAACAGCATTAGACCCATCAGACACCGATCGATGAATACAAGATACCATTGTTTTGATCTAATATATCAGTGAACCTGCTCAACGGCCAACAGCACTGGACTGGCACTTTAATGGAAAATGTTGGTTTGCTGAAGTTAATTATATCTGAATACACATAGATAAATATAAGAGTAATCCATCTGGATAGTGAAAGTGATACTAACGCTGATATTACGCCTGCACCCATTGTGAAAAGTCCATAGCTCACACTGTTATTGTGGGGCTGAGCTCTTCTCTTAACTCTCTGCAATACATTCTTCAAATTCCAATGTGAAAGCCATCTATAAACACTGAAGCCAGGGACACATGATAAACACAGAGAGAGGTATTCCTGGGTTTTTCAGGTTGCTACATGAATGACAGGGCAAAGCACTGCCTGGTAGATGCATGTGTGTGTGTGCGCACATGGATGTGTATTTGTGTGTTGGTGCACCAGGAGGGCATTGTGTGAGGTGGAGTGTGAAAGTCAGGTCGCCGGGGGATTGACTTCTCTTCATCAACAGCGCTCGGAGGCTCTGTCACTCAGCAGGTACACCTCATCGCTGGGGAACGCACTCTCACTACAGAATAAACACTCCTCACATCTTCTGCTCTCACTCACAGTCTACGGCCAAGAGGTGCCAGGGCATCAAGTCAGAAACACAGACCAAAAAACTGGCCGCAAATTTCACATGGCATGTTGACAGCTGGGGTATACTATAGTGGATGGATGTCAAGACCTGTAGAAATACTCTATGAGATGAATGCAGAATGTGCAGCTGGTGAAAATGTCTTTGAGTGTCACCAAAAAAGAAGGGGAAAATATTTATGATGATTACCGTTCGGAGGCAGGAAGGTGAAGGTCTGGCACTGGCTCCTCTTCCTCTTGCCGTTGCAGACGTAGAAGTCGACCTGCACCGGGCTGGATATTCTCTGGTTCCTGTACGGCGGGATCTCCACAACAAGAGAATTCTAAAATATAAATAAGATGCAATATGACATTTCCTCTTTATGAGATAATACAGCAGCTGATACCATCATCAAGTAATTAGTTGTATTCACTCATATGATTGCATGGAACTCTCTACAGCAAATGTAAGTTTGTACTAGCACTTCCTGTATCCTATTAATCAACAGCTATGTTTATTTTACAGCTAGCCTTCATTTAGGGGACTGTTTCCAAGAGGCTCGGCTGGGACTAGTCTAAATGAGCTTGTCTGGACTGTGTAGACGGAGTAGTAGAGCCCATGAGGTTGGTCCAGTGCCCATGTTTGTCTATGAGGAAAACCCCAGGGCTTTACCTTTGTCCCTTTACAGCACAAGAGGAGGGAGGTAGCCGGCGTATTTGTTTGCACAGCCATGCGTCCCTGTGGAGAGGCTCGCCTTTCCCCCTCCTCCCCTCTAGGCCAGACCTTGGCAAGTCTGGACGGATCTGAACTTTCGACTGCTTGCTTTCTGACAAGGGAACCTGAGTTTCTTGTGTCCAATTCCTAGAATGGCTGTCATTCACGTGAGGGTCTTTGACAGAAGAAGGTTGTGGATAAACGGAGCAGTAAGGGAGCGATGGAGGTGGGGGACCTGCGTCTTCCGCCCTCGTCTGCCCTCCAGATGACGACACATGCAGGTGGCTGATTGAGTGTGTTAAGTGTGTGCATGTGCACATGGCTTTTCCCTCTCCATCCTATCCAATGAAAGTTAGCACGCTCTGGACGGCAATAAAAACACTGTTGGGCGGGCGGTCTGGAGCACTTTAGTGTAGTCTAGTGGCGACTGATGATGATGAAGGCCAGGGCTGTCTTGCTGTCATTGCCTACTTGTATGTTAGATTTATAAATAAACATGCGTATTTGTATATCATCGACCTCGCCTCCCAACAACGCCACCCCCAGCTAAGCCTTGCACGCCCGCTAATTTTCCAGCATCTGGGACTCCAGCCATAGCACATCAACCAGCCCTACAGGCCAATTAGACATTAGCCTCCATATTTACCCTCCTGATGCAACCAAGTCATTTACCTGAGTCAAATAACAGCAACAACAAGGAGAAAAACAGCCTCAAGTTGCACCGTTTACATGCGTGTTGTTCATTTTAGACTCCGTGCAAGTGTAAATTGCATTGGTTAGTTTACACAAAAACGGGGGAAGTGGGGGGGAGGACGAGACGCTGATGAAAGGCATCGGCAATTCAAAACATACTGTCATCACGCACAAGCAAACAGATTTTCGGAGACCTTGTGCTCAACTCTCCACCCGAGAGCAGGCCTAACGAACCTCAGTCAAGTCTTAATTCACTCCAGAATACAAGCGGCTTTCTGTGACACGTAGAACAACATTCGCTTCATTCCCTCTCTTGGCGACTCCCTTTCACTCAGTTTTATATTAACACAATCTGAATCTGTGGCTGGTTGGTTTATTTTCTCATTACGCGTCTCATGAAAAGCAGCAGGTAAAAGCACAGGGTGTAATCCGCCCTTGGCTGCATGATCGCGGGCACAGACGAGGTGTTAAAGTCCATTCAACACTTTGCTGTGAACTAATAGTCTGGCTATGCTGGAGAGACTGTGGCATGAGTGTGTGTAGGTTCATGCTTTTATTTGTCCTCGATGTGCATGTATTCGAGCGTGTTAAATGCAAAAACAATATGACAGTCCGTGTTTACTCCGTTAGGGTACGGACATTTTGTGAAAATTCCATTCAGGATTGCATGAGCTAATCATCATTGTCTATTTTGCAACTTGTAATGCCTCAGCCAAGGTTACATCATTGCAGGGGACAGATGAGGAGGAGACAGAAAGGAAAGGAGAAAGTGTCAAGGGAGGGTGGTATTGAAGAAGCATTTCCAACGAGGCACTTTGGTGAGGTGCACTTACATTTTTGACGGAGTCCTTGTCAACTTTGGCTTCTGTCTCCCACAGATGATGCCCATCTATTGGCAAAAGAATGAAAATGAATATTAAGTATTATACAAACAACATGGGCTTTAAATGGAGATGTACCTAATGTAATGTGGAAGAGATGTGTGCTCTGGCATTTATGTTAATGCTGCAACAATTCGCACACAACGTCTGGAAAAATATCTTAGTTTTCAGACATTCCCCTTAGAATGAAGATTACAACATTGTTAGGTTTAAGAACAGATTATGGTTTGGGTTTTCAGTGAAAGGGGACATAATATGATCGTATTTAGGTTCATATTTGTATTTTGTGCCTCCACTGTGACTTGCTTTTATGGTCAGAAAAGGCTTCTTTTTTTTCTGAAACGGCCCTTGCTGCAGCACCTCTGTCCAAAACAAAAGCCAAGTCTGCTACGACTGGTTAGTTGGCCAGCTCTGCTGTGATTGGTCAACAGCTTAAAAGACGTGTTAGAAATGTGGCGCCCCTTTTCATATCACGTATAATGTATTGTAGCGCTAGCCAATTGAGGTCATTTTAGGTTTTGGACAATGGTGATAGCTATTGGTCACTGTTCTATGACCTTTTACACACACATATTATGAAGGACCGGAGGTGTGTAACAGAAATAAAAAGTTTGTCTGTCTTTAACTTCTTAAGTGGGAACTCTCATCTTAGGTGTCTATCACCATTGAATGT
Source organism: Gymnodraco acuticeps (assembly GCF_902827175.1). Classification (NCBI taxonomy): domain Eukaryota; kingdom Metazoa; phylum Chordata; class Actinopteri; order Perciformes; family Bathydraconidae; genus Gymnodraco; species Gymnodraco acuticeps. The sequence continues at coordinate 4,903,871 of NW_022989810.1, forward strand.
GCCATTATTTTGTGTCACTTCATTAAATATTTGATGAGCTACTTTTTTTTAAAACTCCTTTTCTTCTCTCTTACTTCTATTCTTAACTTTGATCTGTGAAATAACACCCCTTAGAAAAACTGCAGCTTTTGCTTGGGTTCCCTTTCTTCTCATCTCCATCTTGTTGTGGTAAGGTCGGAGGTTTCCCTTGCTGCCATGCAGTAAAAAGGTCTGTGAGCTACTGCAGCTGTTGGGAGCCTGCAGAAGCTCAACTCACATTCTTTGTTTTTTTCCTGTGATTTCATGCCACACCTTAGCACACAGACTCTCTGGGCTCTGCTAGGGCAATCAGCACCAACCACAGTGCCATTTTGTTTCTTTTTTTCCCTTAAGAACCAATGACTCATTAGAGCTGTCAGAAATAGAAGTGACACAGAACACTCTTTGTGTCAGTGACACACCATGTGATGCAATAGCATGGGCACTGTGGCACAGCTACTTTATGTTAGCTGGGGTAAGCACCAGCTGTGGCTTCTTGGATAGAATCCACTGCTGAAACGCTGCACTTGCGTCTGGGACAGGAAGCCATCAGATAAGATAATCAGACTCAGTTTCCAAATAACTAATAGCAGAAGTCTAGCATGTTTTTTACATCAGGCAGTGAAGTAAAAGAATAAAGGATCCCAGCTATGGTTGGTTTATTATTGGTGAGCTGTGGTAGTGGGGGCGGGTGGTCAGCTTTATTATTCAGGGAGTGAACATCAGTAGATATCTCTATCCAAAATGGCCATATTAAAAATCGAGGAAAGAGAAAAACAGACGGTGAACAGATCAGATAAGGGTTTTTCTATTTGAACTTGGGGGGAAATAAGAGTTGCATATGGAGAAATGTGCCTCGCTGTAATGGAGATGATGACCGAGGGAATAGAAGAAGGGGTCCTATAGGACTGCCATGCATGGTGGATTGAGATGCCCAGAAGAATGAGGCTCACAATATGCTCAGAAAAAGGAAGGGCAATGAGCACAGACCGGGAGAAGGTCAGAGAAAGACAGAGACAAACAGAGATGAGCGTTCCTCATGTTACGTCTAGTGGTTCCCAAGAGCGAATCTCACCCGCCTCCGCTCTGGGAGACACTCCAAGAGGGAAACCTTAGACTACAACGTCAATCCCAGCCTCCACGAGTAAACATGTTTTTCAAACTTTTCTTCCTTCCTTGATCTTTTCTCTCACCTTCTGTATCTCTCTGTCACTTTGCTCCTCCAAACTTTTCAAAGATTACTCCACTAGACATAGCAAATGTGCAAGTGAGACTGAATTGGCAGGGCCCACATGTAGCATACCTTTGCGAGTCAGAGAGCGCTGTACGACTGATAACCGCAGAACTTTCCATTCACCCCGTCTTCCCTGCAACATCTGCAAAAAGCTTCTGTTCCCGACAACACCTCCTCCTTCACGCACACTCCACCCACGCAAAATGCACGCAAGCAGATGCAGGCGCAGGCACAGTATCCTCTTGCTTTGTTCTGGTCTACAAATTGAATGACATGAGAGGGAAGCACAAAATAATAGTTGGTATTGGAGCTGTTTCAGATCAATCTTGCCATAATCCAGTCATATTTAAAGAGACGAATGAATGGAAGCACAAACACAAATGGGCAACTTATTTTGAGGCTTTGTGTTTAAAAGGTAAACCAAGCATCTGCCCATTGCTCTGTATGACTCCTTTGTACAAATGATATCCACAAAGACTAACGCCTCGTCAAAAGACAACCAGGACAACGCAATCATTCATCAGAGAATTAGAACACATTGAGGGTGAGGCTTCTTGGAGTCTTCTTCAATTCGTTACACCACACAAAGCACAGCAACAGTGTTGTTGCAATAATAAATCCTATCATTCGTCATATTTTCATGAGGTTTGGGTTATAGTAGAGATTAAGAGATGGGTCCTCGTGTACAAAGCAATGGATAGCTGAGTAATGGCATCCCTGTCCTTATCATGACCTCGCAGGTTTTGGCTTGCAGGTGATTTTTCCTCCTTAAAAAGGTTGTGTTGTGCACAGCAACTTCCACTGACCAAAAAGAAAATATTTTAAGAACGGAAAATATGATTCACATGCCTAATTGTGGGTGTTGTCTTGTGAAACAACCCAGACATATTTTGCAGCAATGCCTCTCTTCCAGTAGAGGATTTTCTGGCAAATTTTGCTTAACATTTGTGAAGAATATTTTCCATTTTAGTGCAGTTCTTCTGTTACTAGCCACACTTCAAATGCTTCAGTAATTTCACAGCAAATAACTTGGTGTCCAATGAGAAGCCAAGCCAAAAGGCCAAAAGGGGTTCCCCCATGACTTCTCCCTGAGGGGCAGCTACTCTCCCTCTAAAGCACCTGACCTCTGCCAAACTGAGGAGTGGTGAAATTGGAGAAATGCAAGTCTGCTTCAGATTGAGAGGCTTCTGTATAAATTATGACCTGACAGTAGATTTGTGATGGTTTTATAGTCAGGAAGTGAGTTATTCTTGGTGTAAAACAGGAACAACGTGAGCTGACTTGACCTGTGGGTGCAGGCTGAGGAGGATAGCGGCCAAAAGAGACAGATATGATCCTTTTGTCAAGACTCCAGCGGTGTGGTATTTAGTCTGAAAATGATCTAAAGACTGAGGGGATGGCTGGAAGGTCATCCAGACTTTTACAATTGTATAATATTTGTGTTCAGGTGGAAGATATGTTGGTTGCTCTCTATGGTGAGCCCAGCGAAGGTCACTGCAGGATCCTAACTTACAAACCCCACTACTGACAGAATGTAAGAGGGATTTGAACCACATATGTGGCATGTTTCAGACACGTTAAAATAATTGTGGAGGCCACAGGACAATCTAGACATCATTCAGTTATGATACCTTTTGATGTTAAGACATGCCAAAAGCAGAGGTATTTCAAAAAGTATGCACTGGCCTGTTGCTGATAAAACGTTACAACATGATAGGAATGGGCTTTAATAAGCCAGAAACATTGGGTTTGAGAGACAAACGTTATGTTCCATTTCTGAAACTATACCAGGACAATAGGTATACCTTTTCCGCCACACTAATACTGGTTCAGCCAGCCAAATACATCTCATTAAAGGGGGCAGTATAGCAAGAATCTATGTGATAGTTTGCTCTTTCTGTGCATACAAATAACAATCTATTTCCCTAAGGGACAGCTTTTAACGAGTATGTTTCAGGTGGAATGGCAAAGGAGCATAGGAGGTTAAGTCCCTGCAGATCTGTCATAGGGCTCCTCCTTGAACTACAATTATTAAACATAATCAATTATTGTGGTGAAGAATGCCATCCTAATTAGAAAGCATAACTCTCTCTTCTCTCACCACATGCCTTGGGCAGGGGTGGAGGCTGACTTTAAACTGCTATGTGCCTTAATATGAGCCAAGATTATGCAGGTTATCCTAGCCTTAAGCCAAAGGGCAGTCTAGACATACCGCTAGAAGTACAATACATCGACCGATTTGTCTGGTGTTTAGACTTGCCCAGGGTAGAAGTGTTCAACAAAGACTAAACAGAATAAACTCTAACACTACGGATCACATTCTATAAGGCCTGCGTCTCTCGAATTTAAGAATCCAAATCCAAATATGTGTGCCTGTTGCAGAGGAGTTTCCACATGACAAGAGAGACAGCCTAGAGGTATTGTTGTGGACTTGTGGAGCTGGACCAGCCTGAAGCGGAGGTGGAGAAGACCAGGCTTCTCCCTGCTGCATCCCAGGCATGTGTGGTGCTGCCGAGCTCCAGGCAACGCTCCAATCCGACAGATGTAAAAACCATCCAGCCCACCAGGGAATTCCGTTACCTCCCCTCTGAGTCAGAGTGTAGGCTTTCCCCAGCTCTCTCTCCTTCTCTCTGGTTGTCTGTCTGTCTGTTTTCCCTGCCTGTAGCACTCATTCCATCCATGGAAAGGGTTAGGGCAAGCCAGAACACACGCTGCACAAGGTGCGCCAGGTATGTCTTCTCACTCAAGTGCCAAAAGAGCGGTTTAGGCAAAACACTGACACAAACTCAACACATAATATAATACAAATCAAGCGAAACTAAGCAAAAGAAGATGGAAAGTTTCATAAATGCCTACTTTGCGGCAATGTGAAAGGTACAATTCTCAACTAATACATGTCAACAATAATTACCATTGAAAATAATGTTTACATTACAGCAGGAGAAAAAGTGGACTTCTGGTTGTGGGTTTTTCGAGTCTATCATTATGTTTGTTCTCTGCATGTGTGGTCTGTGATGAGCTACAAACAAGGTGAAGCAGTTCTAATAATGATAACTAACACATTGAACGATTAACCATGTCGATAAAAGTCACGTAAACATAAAACTATTTGTTGGGAAATGTAGAAGTTGACCCTAAACTTGGAATATATTCACTGAAGAGTCAATATCAGGTCAGCATATGATCACTTTTATCCTCCGATGTCACAGGATTTCTAAGGAAGCCCTGTCTTTTTTGCCTCCTCTTCCTCCCCTCTTCCTCTCCCTACCCCCTAAGGGTCTCGTCTTTTCCGTCTCACCCCTCCACAGGGAATCCCTCGCGGATGACTCACTGAAAACACTTCCTACTGAACAACGCAAACGGGCCGCAGGCTAACAGGGACGCTGCGCGCACACATACAGTACACAACAACAAACACACGCGCGGTGGATGCACACAGTTTGCATCAGTTATCCTGTGGGTGATGAAGTGGAGCAGTGGGGACAGATCTGGCATTTGAAAAGCAGAAGTAATTATTTTTCAAGGCGCATTAAGTTCTCCCACTGTGGCAACAGCTATGAGCTCTGCTCATTTGATACTAAGGACATCTCATGGGGGGCAGACAGACAATCAAAACAACACAGAGTGAAATAAAGGAAGTTTAAAGTGACAGCAGAACACAAAGGGAAATGATGGAACATATATGGAGGTTTTTTAAGGGTCTCGCATTTAAGTAATTTCCTATTGAGAGATAACAACATTTAGAACTCTTGTCACATATTCAATTTAAATGCACTTCACTTTTTAATGTAGCAAAGTTTATAACTTGTCTATTTATTTATTATTTTATGTCTTAAAAATCTATAGAACCTATTTTCAATTAGAGTAAGACATACATTTTTATAGAGGAAAAATAACAATATTTCTGAAACCATACAGTATAAGCCCAAACTCCTATTGCACCAATTTATCATCTGTGATGTAAAGCCAAAGCACAATATGTAAGTGCTTAAACTTCTCAATTGTCCAGCCACAGTTTTAGTTCTAACACTATAAAGTAATATAATGGATACAAATATGTATTTGAAAGAAGGTAGAGATGTTTAGTGGCAATGGTCTTTGATGGTACCAATAAGGTTTACAATCATTCTTGGCTTGCAATACATAGACTGTATGATTTTTCTATTTTGCTTAGAGAACTGGAGGTAAGCTAGCTACATGTTCCTTGTTAACTAATGGGGTGAGAACTTGCAATATCGGATCGTGACTCCGCTTTAACTTTGAGAGGGCCTGAGAAGTTCATTCAACTGGTCAGGAGCAGATGACCTGAACAATCCATTTCATTTCTATAGCACATTTTAAAAACAGAGGGTTTGACAAAGTGCTTCACAACGAACATATCATTATACAAGTCCTCGGTCTCCCCTGTCCACTGTACCGGGCACAACGCCCATCAAGGCTGGTATCCAGTCTGACTCTAAATGTGTGGCTCCAAAATCAAATCAGACAGTGTATGCCCGGATTAAAATGTGTAAATTGAAGTGGCAACAGAGTAGAGTCAATGATTTGCCAAGAACTAATGGATGTTTTTGGTATTTCTTCAGAAGAAATTGTTATTTGGAGAAACCCTCATGTTAATGTCACCCATCATTTAAGAGTCCGGTAATGAATTTACATTTGCTTTTGTTGTTTTCAAAGCAGACATTTCCAAAATAGACATCCGGGAATGTTTTTGCTAATAGCAGCATCATCCTTGAGTGTTTGAAACAAATGGAAATAGTTAAAGAAATACATGAATCTATGATATATGGCTGTCTCATTTGGTGTAATCTGCTTTGGTGCTGTGTGTGATCTCCCTCTGACTCAACTTGGATGATGGTAACGTACGTATAATCATTAACACAAGTTGGATTTGGACACTCAGAAACTGTCTGTTGCTCCTCATGATTTGTGGAACTTTCTGGAAGGTGTTTATTGGAGTCAATTTTGGAAAATGAGCAGCCGTCCCGACCTTGATGGCAGTAACATTAATGTGCTGTCACCACTGTGGCAAAAGCAGTGATTGGTGTTGTGCTGTACAAAGAGCTTGTCTGTGTGTGTGCGCACGTGTGTGCCACTGTGTGTGCACATGTGTGTGCCACTGTGTGTGCGCACGTGTGTGCCACTGTGTGTATAAGCACATGTCTGCGAGTAGTAATCATTGTATTTCATGGGTGCAGTCATGAACTTTTTCAGAGTGAATTAAAAACTAAGTTATAGAATAAATCTGTAATATAATTATAATTCTATTGGTTTCTTTTTTTCCCCCATTGCAGTTTGGTCTTTTTAAATCAACAATCAGACAGATTGTAAGTCTGACAGCCTTCCTGAAACAGCGGGATTCTTTGAATAAGATTCCCAAAAACAACATTTAGTAGTATATTTAGGACGCGAGTACTTTTCCACACTAATGCTTGCTCAAAGATAGTTACCATTAGTGAGTGATGTATGTGTTCATGTGTGTGCATGTGTGTTCATTCGTCTGTAATGGGCTTTTCGACTTAGGAGACCCTGGAAGTGGTGGGTCATTAAAGTTTACATAAAAGCCTACTGAGTAGCAGACAGACAACCTCTCTTTCGATTTCTCCCTCTCCCCTTTTCGACAACGAGTCGAAAAACAAACCACTGAAATGTCCATAGCAGGCACGAGTGAGGGGATCCCGCTAGCGCAGAGCTCCAAGCCGGCTAATGTCTTTAACGGGTATTGAGGATAGAGGTAAGAAGAATAAAGGATGAGGGAGTGAAATTAGAGAATTAAAGGAAGAGGAAGAGAAAGAGGGGGAGTAAAAAGAGTAACACAACCTGGAAGGGGTCATGAGTCTCAAATAGCTGGGAGCGGAGCGGCCAAGGTCTGTGTGTGTGTGTGTGTGTGTGTGTGTGTGTGTGTGTGTGTGTGTGTGTGTGTGTGTGTGTGTGTGTGTGTGTGTGTGTATGGGCTTTCCTCTCCATGACTAAGTAAAGCCAGGAGGAGGGAGACCCCATTTGACCAAGTTCATCCACCTCCCCTGACCCCATCAGTACCCATCTCTTAACCCTGAGGTACTTAGGAGTACTCTCACAGGGTGGGGCAAGGTAAGAAGACAAGGCTGTAAAATCATTTCATAGATTGTCTTCTTTTTTGAAGCAACAGAATAAAAAAAAAATATGGGTAAAATGAAGCAACGATCAGATCCACGTGATTGAAGGAATGTTGTACTGATTCAGGCAATGGATTTAGTAGTTCGTTATCCAATGGCCTTGGTCTAGTAGGGGAGAAAAGTGCAGATGATGAGAAAGGGTCATCCTAAATTATGGAATCTATAATTACTCAATTGGTGGACACTAGCGGAGATACCGCCCTAATCCTTCTTTAGTTTTTGCTCATCATCTTATTTTTCAACAGACACAAGGGTATCACTGTGCTTGACCTTTGCTTAGATTCAGTGGGAGCAATCAAGGAAATGATCATTCACTTGCAAACTTGATCAGTAGTGTTTTGAGCATTGCTCCCTCCCACACGGGAAGGAGACGGATGGACAAAAATGAACGACATAGCCTCTTAACCGAGAGTCAGTGACATGCAGCCGGGGTGAGTATCCAGAAGAAGCGTTGAAAGAGGGAGCTACAGAAATGAAAGTAAATGAGAGGGTTAAATGTCAAAGCATGGGAGTCAGGGAGGGAGAGAGGGAAAGTGAGAGAAAAAGACGTTGCACATGCCCTGGTTGTGATTCATTCCTTTACTTGTGGCGAGCACCACTGAACAGGCAATGGAAACTTCAGCAAATGTAAATACGCTTTGGTTAAAAATATAGTGGCTTAATGCGCACCACATGTGGCTCTCTGGCAGGGCCTGCTCTATTTTGACGGGAGGAGAGACTGAGGAAACGTGACAGAGGCAGAGAGGGAAAGAGACATTTCAAAGAGATATTAAGAGGGGAAATTGAGAGGCAGTAAACACGACTTGGTGTTGGCAGCTTACCCTGGGCCTTCTCTACGAACACCACCTTGGAGTCAGGGAGGAAGTTGAGGCCACTCAGGAGCATCATTTTGCCGCCGGTGGCTGGGTAACTCTCCACGCTCTGCTTCTCAACCAAGGGAAGCTCCTGAGCCGAGCGCTGGGCTGTTGGAGGGGAACACACACACATAAAGTCACTGCCTGATCTCCATTCACCCCAAGAAGCACAAGCCCGGCACAAAGCCAGTGAAACAGCAGTTCTTTGTTATGGAAACAGTCTTATCAACTTTATTATGATGATTTCATGACCCCTAGCTAAGAAGTTTTCAGCCAACAGCTGCTCTTTAAATGGTTTTGAAAACGCACGTCTGATAAAAAAAATATCTTCATGATCTGTTTCTTAGTCATTATTTTCCATCAAGAAGCCTGCCGCCAACCACCTGTCTCTGCTTTCTATAAATCGGGCGACCTAGGCACCTTCGGCCTTTGGGATTTGGTGATCAGATTCACAGACAGAATCACATATATTTATTGTCACATTCTGTAACTGTATATTTTAGTGAGTCGTCTGGTTACCAAGAAAAAGCAGTTGATACAGCCTTAAATTCTGGATTGTATTAATGCTAAGGAAAGAGTCTCTGCACAGATCCGATATTTAACACAGCAAAATCCCAACATAGAACGGACACCTGTTTTTAACGCACTGGTTTCCGGTCAATACTCGATATCTGCCAAGATGCAAGTTCAATTACTTGATTCGATAACGGAAAGGACACAATGGAACTACTCTTATTTAATTTTTCATCCCATTGCATTATTGTTAAAAAAAGGATTTCACTAAAGAACTAAATAAATCTAGTAACAGTGAATAAAACTCTGTTATGATTAACAAACACAGATTAACATCCCCTTTAGAACCTTACCCTAACCCATAAACTATAATGCCAGCTCCTTCTCACCATCTAACTTTAATTGGCTTCCTTGGGTGGAAATAACATCACACCTACATACACAAATGAATGACAAAGAAACAAAGATTTCTTTCAAAGCGCTCATTCAACCGTGCCAAAACTAGGGCTGGCAAATGACCTCTATGGAACCTGTGCTAATGGAGAAGTCTTACCACAATAACTTGTGCATTCAGTCATAAAATACGAAGTGAGATAGCACGTGTGTCTGGCATCAAGTACAATGCATCTATTGCCTTGGCAAATTGCTTTGATCATATAAAGCTTATTGACTGCAAACTCCTAGTTTGCTCCAGCAGGTAATAAAATAGAAGCTCATTTTATTGGATTACCACAATAGATGCCAATTTTTTTCCAAAAGCGGGAAGCCAAGGGAAAAGGCATGCCAGTAAAATGCAAGTTTATTTATGTACGACTTACAGCATTCAATGGCGTTTGAGGAAGCCTGTAGGGACAATGTCCTGCCGTTGGGCTGGTTGATGTGCACTCGAAACACCAGTTTCACCCGTGTGTTTTTACGTCCGATGTCTGTTTCACCTTTGCGAAGCTCAATGTCCGAATTACGCAGCTTCAGGATCCCTGCACAGTCAATTCTGGACAGAGATGGGGAAAGGCAACATTTAACACCATATGTCAAACATGACACCATACTGTAGATTCAAGATAATTGAAAAGTTATGTTTTTTGGGTCAGTTGAGATTCTTTTTTTAAAGGTACTGTATGGACAAAGGTTGAAATGGGAGAAGATTCGATTCCTTGACTATGGCTATTTAAACTGAGACATTGAGCAGCAACACGAGCAGTATCTCTAGAGGTGTTACAGTTCATGCACTGGAAGTCTATTGAACTGTGTCATTATTAATCCAGCATTTCATCAAAGACCAAACATCAATGACTACAGTTTTATAAGATCATTGTGGTCCAATAATTAGCAGTTCTCAGTAGGAATCCTTTGAATTGAGCATACCTCAGCTTACCACTATCAAACAATGTCCCATCAGCTGCCGTCAGTATACACAGAGTCTCTTTATGGCTCTATTTTATTTCAGCTCCTCTGCTCCCTTCACACCATCGTAGCCTCACACTTTAGTGTAAAAACCCTATTTTTATCATTGCCACGTGGAGCATTAGACTCTTTCTCAGCCATCTGTCATTATTTATTTCATTTCACATTTGGGAGGTAAAGGGGTGAATTTTCTTTCCATTTTCTTTGTGGAAAAAAGGCACTCATTTTCAGACATGGTAAAAAAGTGAGGGAATGGGATATGGTTTGGCATTTCAGATATTTAACATGGTAGCCTTTTTGTCACGATTCCTGGAAAAGGGTAAATGTCAGGTTTTACACAATTTAATTTCTCCAATTGACTTTGGTTTGGACAATAAAAGAAGTGAGAAAGAATAATATGCAATGCTGGCTCCACACTCCTTATCATCCTTGCATGTTGTAAGTGTTAGGTGGTGCATGTAGTTTTTAAATAAAACACAGGATGGATCTCCAGCAAGTAAATGTATACACTAGTCTTCTCTGCCAGTAATAAGACATTCACATTATGTGAGCTACAAAACCCTTTCATACTGTAACTGTAGGGTGGGCGAACAGTCAAAACAGATTCTAAGCATCATGTGCATCTTGCTGATTAGGTTATAGGTATGTGTAGTCATATTGAAGATATCAACTACAGTGTTCTAAATTAACTGATACGTGTACATTTCCTAGAATAAGAAAGAAAGACAGATTGAAACTGTCTCCAAGTTTGAATGTAGTTCTCTATCCCACACAGAAAGCAAATGACTGCTGGCACAAGAGCAGAGAGACGGATGCTGTGTTATCAAGACAACTATTAAACAGCTCAGTGGAAAGAGACAGTTAAAGGCTTTTCTTTGACCTTTCAGATAGTCGGGGGAGAAAGAGAGAACTCCTTTTCCTTTAGCGTGTGCTGACGACAAACTTCCTCTTGAATATTTTTTCAGTATCATATTTATCCTAAGGGATACATTAAGTTATATGTGTGAGAAGGGCCCCGAAATATGATACAATATATGGGATATTGTGGTATTGTTGGTTATGATATTGTAATGCAGTACAAATATTAAAATCATCCATGCTAAACCCAAGAAGGTCACTGCCTATTCAGGTAACGTTTATGTCCCTTAAATATCTTCACAATCTCCTGAATTTAAACAAACATGACAATAAGATGGAGATGTTGTAAATCACTGTTTTTACAAATGTATTTTAAGATTTTAGAAGAATTATGAACTTTATGTGCAGAGAGAGGTAACAGTCTTATGTAACCTATGTTTGGATACAGCCGTTTTATCCATGAGCCAGAGTTCTGGGCCCCAGTCCAAACTAATTCACTGCAGCCTAGTCTAAATGGAGCCCCAGGATGGGAGCTACTGCCTTGAAACACTGGTCGCGTGGTCCCTTGGATTACTGCTAGTCTGAAAGAATGAGAGGCCAAAGCTAATGTACCTCCGCCTAGCAAAACTATGCTAATGTTTTTAAAAGGGGGGCCAAGGTAAGCCACATGAGTTGCTAAACGCACTTTAAAAGAGTAAAATAAATGTTTGTTAATGTTTTGGTTGAGCACACAGCAGAAAATTAGCAAACATCTGCACTGAATATTAGTATTGTGTGGTAAACAAAGATAAGCTAGTAGCATAAGCCGGTAATGGTAGGCTAATTGTTTGTTAGCCTAACAGTTCAGTGCTTAAGAGTTAGCTAACAATGTTGCTGTTAGTTAGCTGAAGTTGCAATAGATGAAAGACAAGAGCTTATTTTTTCTACAACTGCTTAAAATAAAAATAAATTGATAACTTAACACTCACATAGGCCTACTCTGTCCTCTTTTGTTGTCATGGTGTTACAGACTGCCATTGTTGTCTACCAGTTGTTCATTTTGTGTTGAGCTGCTCGCTGTCACACTGCCACTACTTTCTAGCACAATTAGTTTGAGGCACCATCGTTACTGTAATTAGCAACACCTGTGTTGTCACGTCAAAATGGCTACCGTGAAAAAGGTCTAATAAAGTAGAGGCTTCTCAATTATTAAATGTCCCCTCCTCGACTCCTCGATCCCCCGGTAGTGACCCGGAAATGAATTTTCAGACTTATCTCAGCCAATGACAACTCTGCATGCATCCCCTGGATATTATTTTAGTAACTGCTTTCATCGTGACAAGATGTTAACAGTGAGAACAGCTGTGAGGTCTGTGCAGAAAGCTGATCAGTGTGTAAAATATATATCACTCAGTATAACAGGCCTACATTACGCTCTGTATTTGTATGCTGTAGTTTAGTAGATAACTACAAACAAAGAGTCAATCTTTTTCTAAGACTATTTAGTGCTTCAAATAATAAAATACACAACGGCTGTAGCCTGATTATGTAGGTGTGTGTGGTACAGTGTGTAGATGCGGCGGACAGACGGGTCTCAGTTGGTTTGGTGTCCTATGCTTACTTTTAATACTTGTAAATACAACCCGTAGGCTACTTTTGGCCCGTAATTTCAATTCCACATTTCAGCGACCAGAGAGAGGGGGGGATATATCCAGTCTCTGATTGTGTTATGTTATTATGAGAGTGCTCTCATACTTTAAATTGTATATATTTATATACATATGTGTGTGTGTGTCCGCATCTGTAGCCTGTTATTGTCTCATTATACCGCACTGTCAATGAATTAAAAGTAAATATATAAGTCGTCATGGACACATCTGTCCATCAGACAGAGGGGCAGCTGTGCCTCCTGTCATCATTAATGGACGTCTCTTTAAAATGACCGCTCAGAGGAGAGGAGTTCTCATTTCTCTAACCACCTGCTGCTTCCCCTCCTCTCTCCTCGGTTACTTTCCTCAGTCCTCCGCTCGCATCTCCTGTGGGCGGGACTAAGTCTCGAGGATAAGAGTCGAGGAGGGGAAATTTAAGAATTGAGAAGCCTCTAGTGAAGACACCATCGTTAGCGATATTAGCAACACCTGTATTGTTCCTACTATGACAAGACAAAATGAGAACCAATTACCTGTACGTGTGATTATAATTTACAATATTCAAAAATAAGTTAAACATTTTGATATGTTAGTTTAGTTGTGGTGTTTCTAATACAATCAACTTGCTAACATTTGCTAAGCCTATGTTATTAGACTACATCTTACTGAAAAACCATGGGATTTGTGTCGTACTGTAGCTCTAGTCTGTCTAGTCTTGTTAGGCCTACTTTTGAAGATACCCTTTTTATACATGTTTATTGGTCCACTGTTGGAAATATTTCATGTTGGATTTAAAAAATAAAACAAACAAATTAAGGAATCAATACATTCAAGAAAGGCGAGAAGAAGAAAAAAAAGCTATACAGTATACATGACATATCAAATAAATATTTGATTGGATAAAATATGATTTCTTCGTCGAACATTACAAATATTTTTGAAATGGTTTGTTTGTGCCTACTATGGTTGACTGTGCTGTGCAGCACATTTTGCTTGTAATGAAAGCTACTTGCTTTCTATTTCTTACGAGAAAAATGTCTACATTTTGACCATATGGGGCCCTAGAGGGACATTTCACCAAGCTGCACACCCATGAACTTACCCATTTCCTCCCATAGAATCATTCATCTCTTCCTCATTTTTAAAGGCCTATTCTGAAGTGTGTGCTGCAATGTACCTATCATCAGGTATTCTGTTTGTAGAGCTAAAGCAATGAGGAAGGTGCTGAGAGAGAAAGAAGAGTGTGTGTTTTTGTTGGTTTATTTTAAAGAAAGCTTTACCAGTGGAAAAGAAAAAAGATTGATAGGCGACTTGTGGAGGTCTAAGAGCACTCACATGGCTCTCATGTTGTTTTCGGGCAGCAGAGGGATCTCCAGAACTTTGGTGTTGGATTGCATGACTTCATGGCTGGCGGTGGAGACGGTTTTACCAGTGATGCGGTGAACCTGGTAGAAGGCATGTGGTCGCAGGAGGCGGTCGTCTGCGGTCCCAATGAACAGCTGCAGGGTGAGCGGCTCGCTTTCCATGTAGCCATATAGCTGGCGGGAGAACAAAGAGAACCAGGTGAGAAGCAACATTAGATTTTAAGACCACCACCATCTCAGTCAACCTCTCAGTTAGGAAATTCAGATTGAATCGACTACTGTTAGTTAAAGGGGCCTTTAATAATAGCTCTGACAAGGTAGAGGGTCTTTGAGAACAAGCCCCCTGTCTTTGTTTGTTTTTGGTTGGTTTAGAGACCCTTTTTCAGTGGTCTTTGTTATGCTTTCTGCATTCCTTTAGGCGGGGAAAGTTAAAAACAAGTATTTGGATGTCTCTTAGTATGTTTGGGGTAAGGATCTCTTTGGTACAGAGACATGGAGACTGATGGAGGGCATCACATCACTGTACTGTTAATTAAAATCTCATTGCTGATGTTATTGTAATGCCTACAGAGGGTAAAGCATTCAAAAGAGGCTCTCAGAGTGTGAAGTGGCTTTTGAAAAATATGTATATATTATGTCGTGAGAAGCTAGCAGGAAATAAAGTTAAAAACTCAAGGAAACTAAAGATTGGGATGATAATAATATGGGCTACAGGTGGAAATTCCAAATTCAGACATTAACCAACTTTAAAGTAATAAGTGGAAATAAGATAGAACCAGAATCATGGCTTTAAACAAAGTACAAACATGTTTCTATACAGGTAAAGTATTTGCAAATTCAACATACTTAACATTTGAATATAATAACACCAAAACACTTTGTGGAGTTTTGTATGCAGACGAGACCCAGCCCATTTACCTTTGGACCATTATGACCATGCATTATGATTTCCATTAAAGCTCGGAGACGGTGTCCCACTGTGATGAAAGAGACTCCTGTATCAGAACCACCACTTCAAACAACTACCACTTCCTCTTGAAGCCCTCCATTAGCCGCTACTGCTCAAGTAATAAAAAGATCAAATCTTTAAAAAAGGAGAAGAAAAACTCCATAGCCATGCATGGCTAGAAAAGTACTGTTGACTTTTGGGGTCAACAGCACTTCAAGTATATACTGAGGTAACTGCCAATTTAAATTCAGCATCACTCAGATCATTCTCCGACTGCTAAAGTAACAATATTTTATGATTTAACCAAGTGTGTAATGGTTCAAAAGTATGAACGCACAGACGGGGTTGCAAAATCCAAATTGTGGTTGAAGTACAACTGATACTTGGTGAGTGATTTCTGACCAGAAGAAATTGCCAATGAAAATGTGTGGATTTCTGTTGGAATTGCAGACCTCCCAGGATAGGCTTGCTCTTTGCAGTGCAAAGTGGTCATATGGTTTGGACATGAAAATCTCTCCAAATATAAAACATTTCAGAAAACTACAGAATCCATCTGTTTAAAACCGAGTGGTGGACCTCTGTAGATCCACCAAGGTGGCTACTTGACCACATGTGAAGTTTACTGTGAGGGATCACTTACTGTAGACCAGGCTCGCAAAGCCAGGGCCATCTGAAAATTCCCACAAATTGGCTCAATTACCCAAGCGCATCGCTAAGACCAATTTTCTTCGAGCTCCATCCGAGTGAAAACAGTGGTACCGTCGGATGGAATAAAGGACCCCTGTTGTTTATCTAACAGACTGAGTCATATAACAAAATGCAGACCACATGGACCCTATGACATAATCTGATTAGTGGGTTTATAATCACCTTCGTGAATGCGGTCAGATATGGGGGCAAGCGGAAGAGGTAGGTCGGTGTAGGACTCGACACTAGTCTTCTGTGGAAATTAGTGCTACAGAGTCATGGACACCTGATGTCTTTGGTTAGAGAACAAATGTGTCTGCATACTGTATTACAGTTGGCCTTATAGTTATTTTAAATGCCTTACTTGATGACAGATCATCTGGATTTGGGATAAGGCAGTGGATGTGTTTCTACTTCCAAGTAGAACCATTTTCAGTCTTAATCATGTTGAAGAAAAATAGGGTATGACTAGCCACAGGAGTCGAGCATATCCATATGTCTCAATAATCTCATCACCAGTAGTTATTTGGCTTTGCTTTGATTCAGATATCAAGGAAGTGCAAATGGAGAGGTAAAACTATGGCTGCCGTTCATTTCCAGTTCCAACTGTCCTATTTTCCTCTTCAGCTCCGCATAGTGTCTCTAGCAGCTGTCTTGACCTGTGAGCTCGTCACACATGCTAGTCATCAGTGAGTTAGGCCGAGGTCAGGAGCTTCTTGAAGTCTTGGCATCCCAAGGGACCACTTCATCTATGCGGTGATCTCACCGGCAGACCCCGCTCTGCTTGTTATATTTTACTTATGGTGTCACCAGAGGTAATTATCCATAGCCACACATGCTACCAGTTACTTGTGTATTGACTCGTGAGAGCACTATGGTGGACCACGAGTTACAAATCTAAGAT
Organism: Gymnodraco acuticeps; assembly: GCF_902827175.1. Classification (NCBI taxonomy): domain Eukaryota; kingdom Metazoa; phylum Chordata; class Actinopteri; order Perciformes; family Bathydraconidae; genus Gymnodraco; species Gymnodraco acuticeps. The sequence goes on from NW_022989810.1 coordinate 4,920,439, forward strand.
GCCAGAGCGTTAAATTGCATGACGTTCCCATATGATTTAATAAAACGCAGGCAGCAGCGGTACAAAGCCATGTCGCCTGTCACTTATGCCTCAGTAGACTCCTTTGGATATCTTGGTGACCTCCAAACATTACCTCAGCCGCCACGTGGCTGTAAGGAGGCCCACAAGTCAGGCAGGAGGGAGGAGGGGTTTTAGGTTTTTTTTAGGAAGGGTTTATCCCTTCACCCGTCTTGCGGTAGCGCACTATGATGGTGGCGTCCGCACTCAAAGCAGTAGTGACCTCATACAGGAGAGGAAGTGATTAATGAGGTCAGATAGTCGTCTTGGTGACGCTGGTCTTCCCAGCTGCAAAGAAAGTCGGTCTAGTCCCCCCTGGGCGACCTCCCCCGATTCCTTTAACATATGTGCTCTCCTGACCCTTCCCCTAAGACCCCCTTTTGCTTCTGCTCAACTCCTGTGATGCTTACTCAAGTGCACACCACAAGCAGAGCACAAAACGTACTTCTTCATTTTATTCTCAAAGGGGGAATAATATGGGAAAAAAGATAGTGTCATAAACTTAAAGCATGGGTTGAGGACAGAGGCTTCACACTCACTCACACACACACACACACACACACACACACACACACACACACACACACACACACACACACACACACACACACACACACACACACACACACACACACACACACACACACACACACACACACACACACACACACACACACACACACACACACACACACACACACCTGTGATTTCAGCTCTGTATTTGTGTCAGCCTGTGAGGTTGGCCCAGAGCACAGCTAATTTTGACCAGATGAGCTTTTCTAGCGGCAACTGCAGCCTGTCTGGCACACGTACTGTATATTTATTCTGAGATAATCTAAACCGAAGTTGAATCAAGGCTTGATTCACAGCTGTTTTCAGGGTGCCAACTTCTGCCACTGTGTCAGCTAGATACATTTACACCTCCCACAAGCCTCTGCTGCACGGGCCATTTCTGATAGCCGAGGCTCAAGTAAAACATTGTGGGTATGGCAGATGATGCATTAATTGTGTAATTGTTTGCAGCTGTATTGTCTGGGTCAGTTGTGATGATGTGGAGGGGTGTCGGGCTAAAAAGGGAGAGCAGGGTGCATCCCAGACACTTTCCACCATTCATCTCCCACTGCCTTTGGACCGTTACAGATCCATCATCTTCATTGATGATTTCAGCCCTTGGGATAAAGCCCGTTAATTTGTTTTGCTTCAGTCAGTTGTGATAAATGTCACAGGTTGTTTTTCATCGGATAAACATAACATTCATAACACATTTAATCCCTACATTTCTTTAGTGAAAGTGACAGTCTTAATGCTGCCTGCACATGGTCTCAATAGTTCAGACAAAGGATTTAAACATGTGACTTTCTGGTAAATTAGATGTGTCTGGCCTTGCTAAAAATTGAGTGTGAATACACTCTACAGGCCTGCAGGCCTCCTATTCCTCCGCAGTGATTTCATCACTGCCTGGAGAAATGTCATGACTCGTAGAGGTCCACGTGGCGCCGAGCTTTGGGGAGAAGAGAAGCAGAAGACGACTGGAAGCAGCAGAGGGGAGGTGGGTTGGGGGTGAGCTGAAGCAGGCGAGGAGAAATACAACTGCAGATTCTGGCTTTTTCCCATTATCACGCTCCCTCTCTCTGTCAAGTGCTGACAGTCACACAGCCAGTCTTTGCTGTATCAAATTCAATGTACACTCATCCAAGTTGTCTCTCTTTCCAGACTTTACTCCATCACCCTCCCGCCCTGCTAATGTCTCCAGTGCCTCATATTGAATGCATAAGGCAACATATGCAGTCCTTTAATGCCCCACATTTCAATAGCTCTGAAGGTTGCTCCTTTTTAAAAGCCACCAACAAGTTTTTGTTGAACTGAGCACTTTAGTATTATGTCATTGAGGGCATAGTTTCAAGTACTCTCCCATGTCTAGACCAGTGATGCTCCAAATTCCATATAAAAAGGATGGCTATGTTGCTACCATAGGAAATATCATCCAAACCTACCAAGTATTTCAGTAAAATGACGCTTTAAGGATTGTGTGCCCCCCAATGACACGACTACCCACCAGTGTCTTACCTCATAAATCTGTGGGCTGTCTGGTTATCACCTCAGACAAAATGAAAATGATGCACATTTCGCTCCAATTTTTCCACTTGCCATTAACTGGTAATTAGTGGTAGCCCAATACCAGAGCTAGGGAAGCCCTGCATATGGAGTGACCACAATTTAAGAGTGGCATAAATACCCCTTTGGGCAACAAATAACAGCCCCGGCTAAGCTCTTACAGCACTACAGGGTACACCAAGCCTTCTGAATATCAAACAAGAGGCGGCGGTGGATTTAATGAGCAATTAGCAGCTACAGTATAGAACGCTGTAGATCAGGGCCTTTAGTTTGAGACATTACGCAGCCACCGGATCCCAAGGTGAAACCGCACATGCGAAAGAACCGAGCACATGCCTGCCAAGGTCTTTCATGTCGTCGTGGCGGAAACATACTGCAAAGTTGATGTGCATTACATACAGTTGCAGAGGAAGGGAGATGGGTATTAAGTCACGCACACGTTAATAGGGATGATGGCCACATCCTGCTGAAATTACACCATGTCTGTTGCTGCTTTAGACTTAATGAGAGACTGAGTGTGTGTATGCGTGAGGGGGAAAGCCCTATAGGCCAGTCATTATCCTATAGGAACTAGCCATATGCAGGAGTGTGCTGCCTGCCTCGCGATACGTTTAATACTCCACAGGTGTTGCTGTCTGCTGCCACTAAAAGTCTGGTGGATGTCTATATGTTTCCTGACTGAAGTTGAATCTGGACAGCTTTGCAACATATTAAACTGAATCCATATTTTAGATCAGAGCGAGGTCATGTTCTGGGTCACTATATTCTCAGTGAACGTAATACAACACAAATCCACCATTTCCCCCACCATTCTTCTCTGGAAAACCCATCAATCAAAGTTGTGGTGATATTCCGAGTAGGTACACCAGGTTGTTGTTGTTTTTCCTGAGCATGGCCTCGAAAATCATCCTGTTGACGTTCGGCATAGCTGTGGTTAAAGAGGGGAGAGTCTGGAACAGTGTGAGGGGAGCCAATGGAGTACCCTAGATCCCCTTAATGGCGCTGTGGTCTGCTGCAGTAAATAAAGTGGAAAAGCAGCCGCGGGGTTACAAAGTAGGGAAAGAGGGGGTTAAAAGGCTGCGGATGCGGAGGAAGGGAGGCGAAGGACAAAGTGCGAGACCTGGATAAATGACTGAGATTTGGTACAGAAAGCGCAGGGAGTCGGTGCAAGCAGCGCGAGGTAACCTATAATCTAGGTTTTCATCGGTGTGTGGCTGGAGAGCAGACTCTCCATTCTAACACCCACCCACCCACCCCACAATGGGTGTGTGGGTATAGCATTGCATATGGTGTGGTTGATCTGCTTCAGTTTAGGGTGATGTCAGACCTCACTGATGCTAAACTTTCCTGTGCGTTTGTCAAGAAAACACCTCCGCTCGTTATTTAAAAACAAGACAACAACAGTAATTGAGCAGCGTCTTGGTTTGATTATTTGTCTCTCTGGGGAACAGTAGAAACAGTGTATCCCTTTGAGTTTTTCAACCTTCTGTTTTTCATCGCTTGTTGCTTTCCAACACACATGTCACCATCACTCATGGCGCACATGTCTGATCATCCATGAGCTTAAAAAAACCCCAACAGAGCCGTGGATGACTGGGCTTCAACCGAGGGAGGCCTGCTTGTGTGGGGTTTGGGAAATGGTTGAAGGATGAACGGTTCACAAGAAATGACATCCTCGGGCCCCCCAGGGAGAGAAGAAGGCATCAGTTAATGGAAAGGGGAGGTGGTGTCCGATGGGTGCTGTGATTCTGACTCCTATCCATCACCACCCCAGCCAACCTCAGTGCCACCCAGGCCCTAATCAGCAGGATACAGAACATCTCCAGGGGCAGCAAAGCCAAGCCCCAGCTGCCTGGTGACTCCCTCTGCCCCTTCCCTCTCTTTCTCTCTAGTCTTGAGCACAAACACACACACTTCCTTAGCTGCTTCCTTACACTCCTGTCCCTGTGTCATTATTGACTTATTCTCCTTGACTGCACCTAACCCATCCAGCGCCTGCCACTCATTACCACAGGGCACTGGGGACTATAGCATGCTCTATCCTCCAAGACAACAGCATTTTACTGCAGTGCAACCATGAAATTATCTAGGCATTACCCGGAGGAGCTGTATAGAACGCAAATGTCTAAACCATTTGGACCAGACATCAAACTGACTTTATCCTACCAGCTTCCTGGTACAAAAGGTCTGCGTAATGTCTGATTGAGCTCATGTGTGAATAGAGACGCTGATTGCCTGAGTGGACTTGTTGATGATGTTTCTATAATGGCTGATGTGAAACTGGAAGAAAACAAACATACAGAGGTGAAGAAAAACGGTCATTTACACCAAGACACCAACAAAAAGTAAACTAAAGAGAAAAAGAGATTCAGGGACGTCTTTCACCAATATCATTCACAAAAGGAAGGAGAGACTGGTCACATTACAAACCCATCCCATGACAGCAGTGTAATAGGCATTGTATCTTGCTTCCTGCACATTATACCCATGAGCCATCCCTTGGCAAAACCAAAATGAGTATTTCCGGTAAATGAAAACACATCTGACACAGACAATCTTTTGTTGTGTGCTACAAGTGTGAAAGGTAAACTCCAGACCATTTGCAGATCTACATCTCTGGATTATAGAGTTCATTTTTTGTTTTTGGGCAAAAGCCAGTTAAGAAAGCAAAAGAGAAATCTACAGAGTCAGATTATTTGTTTTCCAAAACTTTGCAAACAAACTTCCTAAAGATACATGTCTCCATCTATATGTAACCCTCTAGCATTTACAGATGATTGCCTAATCCTTGTATCCTTTTATCTCTCGACAACTGCAATGCTTCCAGGGGTTTCCTCTGTTAGGAAACCCTCAAGACTCCTATTGACTGCATATGCAGACGCATACATCACTCTTCACCGAAAAGTAAGAGTAAAGCATGAGCTATGCAAGCAGGGGGAGGTGTTAAGATAAAGCAGCTGTCGTCATATTTTCTCGATGACTACTACTTAATAGTAATGGCTCGACATACACATTAAGACTTGAAAACATCCTTCGCAAAAAAAATTGCCTCTGTAGTTTGAAATAAACAACCCAAGTCATCAATCTAAATCAGTTCAACACTGTGTATGCAAAGGGAACAAGATGATTACTCATTCCTTTTTAGAGTGAGTCAGAAAGTGAACCAGCTTCACCTGCAACAGCTGTGTATGCAGTCCAGTCTGGTCAGCCTCATGGGGAGGAGAGAGGTCAAAATGTTGATTCATTCAAATGTGGAAATGAAGTGGTTTATAATGAGGGGGAAAAAATACCTGTATTTACAGAGAAAACCTGAAGTTTGACCGGCCTTTTTTCATAACACCAAGTTGGCTAACTGCTGTCAAGTGTGCTTGACATTGAAAACAGCAGGATCGGCTGACAACATCTATTTATAAACAACATTACATGCTAAGAATTCTTTGACATGAATGGACCACCAACCTGAATCAGTCACTACTGGTCCAGAAAAAAAATCTTATGGTGCAATGTTCACCTAATGCTGATCATTTTGAATTGACGACAGTAAAAAGGCCAATTGATGCCAACCTTTAGGACACACACCACTAGATCCCCACCTTGAGTAAACTTAACCAAGATGTCAACGCATTATGATGACAGTGTAGCAGAGAAAGGAACTATGTGTGCTCTTTAGGTGCTCAACAGTGAGAGGCGATGGTCCGGCTCTATACTAATTGAGTCAGCACGCTCTGCTCCTAGTCAGGGAGACATTTTGCAACAGTAGATTGACTCCTGGTTTCAGAGGAACAGTAATAACACAGCATACAAGCACACACACACACACATGGACATTAATGTGTATACAAAAAAAAAACAGCAAGAGATTGAAGAGAGAGAGAGAAAGAAAGATCATCAAGTCAGCAAAAAACTAACTTCCGATTGTTGTTAAACCATTACCATTTATCAGTCAGCATGCACTGTTACCACTTGTGCTGTAATGACATCAACACAAAGCTAACTTTGTTTCTGATAAACACAAATATGCACAGTGAATCATGAGAAAATAATTGCTGGCTGTCTCTGACATACCTGTACTACAGGGTGGCTACCACACAGCGCCTTCACCGCCCCTCGGCTCCCTTCAGTCTCGTAGTGGGCCCTGTGGTGGGACTTTGGCTGCACCTCGATCTGAAGGTTGTACGGGCCGGAGCAGGACGGAAGCTGCCAGTCAAGAGATGGCAGAGATGGGCTGCAATAACACTACACATTAGTACATTCACTTCTATATAAAACATTTGCCTTTTTTGTGCTTAAAACTTTGTGTCTGTAACAAAAGTCATGTGATTTCCAGGTTGGTTAGAGTAAAACATGGAGAATGTTTGTTTTGTTTTATCTTTGTTTGATTGCCTAGATAGGAACAATGAGGTTGCTTTTTTTCCAATGGTCAAACATTGGCATCAACAAGTTCTACACTTGCTTTAAATCAGCTCCAAATAGAGACACTTTAGTGTAATCCAACTAACTTGATCTTTCTCCTTTTCATCATGGTCTCTAATCTAATAATTTGAAGTCATTCATTGACATGCATAATTCTATAGGCCTCGGTAGTAATTGGTCGTCGTTTTTTATAATGAAAATGTAATTAGGGATAATTGGCCCGGGTAAGAGAGCGTGTGTGTTTTGTATAATGGTGTGACAGGTGGAAACATACACAGGGATTTAAGAATGTGACAGTGGGCGAATGAGAACTTCTAGGAGCCAAAAACAATCCCACCCAATCTGGCAATCAGCCTGTCCTTTGATACAATTATTATTCAACTGTATAATTCTAAAGAACAGCATAACTAGTAGTAAAGACAATGCAGTTATACCATGGAATAAGGTCAGCAGCACACCCTGCCTTGGAGCATATCTCTTTCTCAGAACTACAGCTGGCCTCGCTTACCATCATTGTTCTCGAGATTGAGATTCAGAGCTTCCCATGTGAAAACCGTGGTGATATCTAAAACAAAACAAACATGTGCAAGACAATATTTCGCTATGCCGGATGCCTGGTAAACGCAAACCCTTGACCTGATGGGTGGCTCAACTGAAAACAATCTCTGGCATCTTTGTGGAACTTGCGGGCTGTTTGTTGACCCAAAACGAACTGATTTCCCCCCGTGGGCTTTATCTGCCCAGTCAGTGCATGACATCAGGTTGGCTACACAGAAAGAGATGGGCTGATGGCGAGACGGACCACAGCAGCAAGCCGCCTGATTAACCCGCAGACTGCTTCCCCTTCAGTAAAGCCTGTCACCATTACTTCCTGTTGCTCACTATCTTAATCAAACACTTGATTTCCGAAAGGAGAGTGTGCTATTGGCTTGGGAAAAATGCCACAATTGAAAATGAAGAAGCTTGCTTTTCTCAAAAGTCGAAATCGATGATAAAGTTGAGTGTATGGGTTTATTTGTGGGATATGTGTCCATGCGTTCTTGTTTTTGTGAGGGTTGCTATAGCAATGGTAGCACACACTTGCAGGGCAACTCCACCCTGTGAAATATGATTTCTTAAATAGTTTTACACTTCAAAGAGAACCTCTTGTGGAAGTCAAAAGCATGCCATTTTTGGATTTCTGCCTTTAGATATGGCCTTTGAAGATTAAAAACTGAAACTGAAATCTTGTGCTTGCAAAAAGGAATCAATACTAAATAAAAACGAAAAAGACCACAATAGCACAAACGGTAATTTTGGAAAAAAGGTTTTTTCTTTGCACTGTCCGAAAAATATCAAAGCATTCCAAGGTGGATATTAGAAACCATGTATGTGTTTGAATAAGTACTGTTAACACCTGTGTTTGCTCTATTGTGTTGTCAAGGAAATGCAAAGACTACTTGGGAGGTTTTACATTGTTCAACTTTTTAGAGAACTAATGCTGTAGAAAATCCACCTACCTGAGGTATGGCTTGGGTTTAGACCAGGAATATGGATGCTGGGGCACATCCAGGAACCCCCCACCGTAGTTCTCCTTCTTGAGGGCCATCCGAGAGGGGTAGTCCTCATGACAGAGCTCCCGATCAAGACTCAGCAAATCACCAGGCTCCAACTTCAAACCCATGGAGTGGTCCAGCATGGTCTTCCGTGTCTTGATTGGGATTCCCTCCCCCAGGTCTACCACTCCATCTGTGGTTAGAGCATTGATGGCAGCAACAATGGCGGAGTTGGTGTACTGGTTGGTGTTGGCGAGCCAGTTCTCATCTGTGACGCTGACCCTTGGGGAGATATGTGGGGAGGGGATGGGCGACTGGATGGGTGAGCAGGACGTCTGACGGTAGGTGGTGCCATTGAAGCTGTACTTTCTCTTCCCCATGCCACCACCGTTGACTCCATTGCCTCCACTGCCTCCACTGCAGGAAGGGGAGTTTGGCCTGGAGCAGCGAGGTTGCGCCGGCCAGCCTTCCTCGGCCACGGCTCCTATCTGAGGGGAGTTCGAGGGAGAATGGTGAGGGGAAGCTACAGGACCGTTGGCATGTGGGCAAGACATGAGCGTAGGCGTGCCTTTGGGAGACACGCAGGGAGACTGCCAAGGCGAGTTCTGTGGGGAGTTGTCGTAGTTGTAGAAGCCGGACTCGTAAGAGGAAGCATCTGAGTTGCAGCTACGTGAAGAAACGCTACTAGCTGGGCTGAGGCAGCTGGGATCGCGGTAGCCATCGGCATTCGGCAGTGTCAGCGTCACGATGGAGTTGACGCCTCGTTTGATGATGTGGTCCTCACTGTTGCTCTCTTCTACCTCATCCTCAGGATACTGGCTGTAGGCAGTGATCTCAATACGGGGGCTTTCCAAAGCCGGGGCACCATTGGGTCTCAGGCCGTGGGGCAGGTAGTAGCCTGATGCTGCATGGTTATCATTTTGAAGGCTGTAGCCTGTCTGATGGCAAGAGGAAACTGAGATGACTGGACTGGTCTGTAAGGTGTGGTACTGGGTAGCCAGACAGGGGTTTCCCATGCCCAATGGAAGGGACAAGCTGACATTTGGTGTGTAGCTGTATGCATCTGTAAAAAAAAAAAAAAAGGAATATGGTAAGTTTTTAGAAGTATAATATTGTACAACATACTTCCGAAAATGCTCACAACCATTATATTAAGGTTGAAATTAACTCTGATTGCATTTTAGAACAATACACCGACCTACACAAATGTAACCAATACGTCCCACAGCAAATTACTGCCTCCCTTCTCTATAAACATCTGGAGAAGCTTAGCAATCATCTCAGACCAGTTACTGTATGTGGTTGCTGTGTAGTCGCAAGTTGCACAGCCACTCTGTTTGTTTGATCAGTTCATCCAAGGCTCTATTTGGCACTCCCTGCCATCATATGTACTCTACACAAATTCCTCTAGCAGCGCTGATGGATGCTTTATTTGATTGATTGCATCACTCACTGAGTGAATTAGGCCCTCCCCTGTGGAAAACTGACAGCACTCTCGCATCGCTCTGAGCTTGTGATTAAGTCAAGGAGAGTTTGCTGCAACGTTACACACAGATGCGCCGTGGTACACAAACAAGCAAAGGGCACATACAACAAGCAAGTGCACAAGGAAATCACTGGCAAATGCAATGACATACAAATTCAGTCAATGAAGCCTAGCAGGTATGCTTTTTCCGTTAGCCTGGCTAATGCGTCAACGGTTGTAAAACTCATCTCTGCTTTTTTAGCGATAATGTCAATGAGGGTAAAAGTGGTGTAAGAATGAAATTCTTTCAGTCTGAAACCCGGTGAAGGGCATTCCCCTTGATGCAGAGTGCTATATTGTGTTGACCACAATGCTGTGCATCACATGAAATGACAAATCTGTCACACACACCATAATATGTGGCAGTCTAAAATTAGTTATGAGAGTCTATTTTCAGATGTGAGAATACGATGTGCACCAAATTCAATGTGCCCACTAAGTTCAGTAAAGCTAAGGACACGTGTCATACATTTTTACATATTATTAGAAAAAACAAAATACTTTCTTATAAGGCGTTGCAAAAAGTCATGTTTTGTTTGTGTGGCAGAATGCTAAATGCAGACACTTTCACAGCCTTTTAACACAGAAAGACACTGCCTTCTGAAATCGTTTTGACTCCAGTACGCAGGAGTACTCTCGCACTGTACATTTTACAGGATATGCAATAATGAAAAAAACACCCTCCAGTGAATGTACCCACCTCTCTCATGTTCGTTCTGGACATCTAGGCTGTACTCAAACACAGACCTGAAATCAAACTCTTGCTCTTCATGCTGGAAACTCATCTCCACCCCAGTGATTATACGCTAAATTTCATAAAAACAAGCGTATGTCTTCAGCTCAGTTTCCTCTGATGCTTTTTGCCTCTGGTTCACCCTCTTCTAGTGCTGAACAGATGATAATCTCCTGCCCACTCCACCCCGTGTGACACACGTCCTTACTTCAGGCCTGACTGACTCTGCTCAGAGTTGCAGCTGTTATTTTTTTTTCCTCTTCAAATGTGCACTTGATCAGTGCGTTCAACAACAAACTTGACTTCTTTTACCACCCACTCAAAAACACGGGGACTTTCACTTTTGTGTGCTACTGCATGATCTCAAAACCTTTTTTTTTCTTTCAGATCACACATCTGCTGCTGAACTAACAAAATTGTAGCAGATCACAATTTGTGGGTTGAAACGAATGAAAGGAGAATAAAGAAAAATACTCACTCTTGCATTTGAGTTAAAGCCACTATACAATTGTTTGCAGCTCATTCCAAAGGTGTTGTGCGCGTTAATTTGAAAACACTGACTATCACACAGATTATAGCGTGCACTTTCTGTCCTCCAAATCGTTTCTCAATTATGCTATCACGATCAAAACACTCTCTCCCCATAAATCAGACCAGCGTGACTAAAGAATGTATAGGCTTATTCAAAGGAATTGTGGTCAAAAGACTGACGGGACCTCAGAGAGAGATAGGTCGTCGCCCACAGAAGTCATCTGCAGCCTCTGGAACCAAGAACCCTGGGGCCACTTATCACACACATGGCTGACTGTGGGCTGGGGCGAAACGATGGTAAAGTGTGTCTATTGCATTTATATGTCTATTCGTTAATGTATATGTGATACCAGTCATCAGCATATTGCTAAAGGTTTGTGTGTTTGAACATGTCTCATTGTAAAGAAAACATCCTGGGATCTCTGAATGTACAGATCATATATAGCTCTCTCTTACTTACTTACACACACACACACACACACACACACACACACACACACACACACACACACACACACACACACACACACACACACACACACACGAAATTAAATTACCAAAATCCACAAAAGGTCAGTTACATCAGCATTGGAAGACTGTGTATTATGAAAAGTCGAACCATCAATGACTTCTGATGGGCCTCATCTAATTAAGGGCTAAATAAAAAAACATGACTTTTGTTTTCATGATAAAAAACCGCTGAATCAACATGCAAACTAAAGCCAAACAAGACACAGAATTTAAAGAAAGAGGTGGCTGTCTGACTTTTGACCCTTTTTAATCTGCATAAACCCTTATTTTTCATTTTAATCATTTAATCTTAGATCAAGAGGAGTGACGGTGACACTAGCAGTGTTACTCACTTCATTGTTGTTTGCACATGATGACAAGCACCTGCACTGACAGCTGGAGACACCTAATGGTGTGGATGGGTGCATGCCACTCAATGTACTGTTAGTGAGTGCTAACTGGTTCCTGATGCATGCAAAGCAAAGATCAAGCACTATGTATCTGGTGACAGTGTTAGACAAACAACTCACAAGAGCATCATTGAATATGTTTCCTTAATAGTTTTGACTTTGAATACAAATTAATAAAGTGACAAATTGACAAATAATATTTCAGCGAGTTGCTCAAGTTTAAAACAAGAGATTTGCTGGTGGGTTTATTTGAATAAATCTTTAAAAGAAAAATGAATTAGCAGTTCACAGCTCGTTTTCATTGTAGTATTAGCTTAATTAACAAAATTCTACATCTACACACAGTAGTGCATAAGGTCCCTTTGAACTCACATCATACCTGCAGCACCTGGTGTAAACACATCTTAAAATCAAAGATTCTTTCACGACAGCAAGTTAAAAATGTCAGCGGTTAAAAACATCACATCACTTCAATCAAATCAAACAAAAATACTTTACCTTCTTCTGCAGACTTCATATCGGCGGCTAGAGAGGTGAGAAAGTGCAGTCCCCGCTCCTTACCGGCTGCTCCGAAGCTGAACTTGGGACTGACGCTCGGGCAAAAGGTATCCTGCATTCAACAAGCGATGCGCAACTTTCTCGAGACTGGAATGATACTGTTTTAGGCGCTAGATAAATTCACAAACCGTAAAGAAAAAAGCATAATTCGCAGCGAGTTTGAAGCAAAGGGAGTGTGGGTTACAACTTGGAACCACAACGCGGTGCACTGCGCACCAGATGAGAGGGGAGAAAAGTAGGACCGGTGCAGTTATAGGGGCTGCTAGAGTGAGGTGAGTTTGACTCGCTTCAGCCCGAAGGAGGTTTTTCAAGAGTCTCCCCAGGTCGATGACGCAGAGCGGTTTGTCAGAGGGGCCGGATCCGATGCTTTTACATGAGGAAAACACCTCCCGTCAGTGGACCGCCCATCCAGGGATGACGCGACCCGGCTCCTGCAACCTCCCGCACTGCCTGGTGATGTCTTCTGCCCCGGAATCCCATCGGTGGAGGTGGGAGGTGTGTGTGTGTGTGTGTGTGTGTGTGTGTGTGTGTGTGTGTGTGTGTGTGGTGTGTGTGTGTGTGTGTGTGTGTGTGTGTGTGTGTGTGCGTGTGTGTGTGTGTGTGTGTGTGTGTGTGTGTGTGTGGTCTAGCATTACTATACTTGTGGGGACCTACATCTGTTTACATAGTCACGTATGGGGACTGGTTTCCCTTATGGGGACACATTGGAGGTCCCCATGAGGGGAATCATTAATTTTAGGGTGAAGACTTGGTTAGGTTTAGGGTTAGGGTAAGGGTTAGGGTTAGGGTTAGGGTTAGGCATGTGTTGGTTATGGTTAAGGTTAAGATAAGTCTCCAGGAAATGCATGTAAGTCAATGTAATGTCCCCTGAAGTGATGTATACATGGTGTGTGTGTGTGTATGTGTGTATGTGTGTATGTGTGTGTGAGTGAGTTGAAAGGGTTACTTTAAAGATGTATTCCGTAACAATTAATATTCACTAAGTATCATAATATACAGGGTATACTGTTGACTGTATTATTCTGTTACTTTCGGACTACGCTAATATATGATATGCAAGACAACATATGTTAGTATCATACTGTGTCAAATATTTTACTTTTTACCCCTTCCTTTTTTTGAAAAATAATAGATATTTTGTATATGTTGTCAAAGAAAATACTTTTAATTGTCTTTTAATTGCCATTGTCATGCAGTAGTCTATAAACCAACAATAACAATACTTGTACATTGTAACTGAATACAATTTAGAGTTACGTGTACCTGATAATTTTTCTTTTATCCTATACTTTATACAGCTACATTATGGAAGCCAATATTGTACTTTTTTCCCTTGTTACTCTTTTACAGCTTTAGTTAGTTTATACATTTAGATAGATTCAACTCAATACATTTTATTTTTTTTAAAACATTGAAATATAATTATAGGTTAATATATCCAGCAGCAGTGGATAAAGGTAATCACATTTTCTCAAAATGTTCCATCTGTGATGAACCAATTAACACACCAATGATCATAATCCAGTCATTTTTAATAGTGATATGTACAAACTCCAGGAAATGTTTATTTAAAAAAAAAAAAAAGTTTTACAGACTACCAGTGCCTTTGTTAAAGTGACATTGTTGAAAGGGGGATACAGAGGGGATGACACACGTCATATGGTCTTCGGCCGGATTTGAACCCAGGTCATCCGCACGGGGCCAAGCCACAATATTTGGGCCAACAGCTCTACCATATAGTCAACTTTATGGGGGCCCAGTCCCTGGACATTTTAAAGTATTTCTGCAAACCACTTCTTCTACTTGGATCAGATAAATTGTACATATTTTATATTATTTCAGTTTTTTATTTGTATTTTCGTTCTTTATTTGTTTCTTGATTTGTGTACATATGCACAAATAATCCAGCACCAAAAGCAGATTTATTGATTGAAAAACCCTACTCAATCTGTATTCTGGTTCTAATTGTAACTAACAATCCCAGAAAAAAGGTACATTTAGTTGCTGTTTTAGAGGTTCCAATAAGCCAAAAGTGTCATGGAACTACCAATACATTTGATATTAAATCCAGCATTATTGTAAATGTATGGTCTAAATCAGGGGTAACAGGGGAAACACTGCGTTATAGTGGATTGTCAACAGGGGGAGCCTCGCTGTGGGGAAATTATACAGATGGCCCCTGAAAAATGTATATGCACACGTCATTATTAATAATAATTTTAAAAAAAATTATTAAAAAAAAGAATTTTTTATCTTTTATTTTCAATTTTAATTTTGTAATCGCGACCCCCACTTTGGGAACCCCTGGTCTAAATAACCTAAAATAGCCTTTTGGCAGCTACCGTATAGTATTAGGACTCATGCATCAGAAATCATTTTCCACTGTTTTTCTGTGGCTGACCCTGACCAGTGGCTTCCCTACAGAGGAAGGGGAGGAGGGGGTCTCCCACACGAACAACAAAGTATCACATTGCAGCACTTCCACTGATACGACTATAATGTCCTTACTTGTTAATGTTGGCAATCATATCATTATATCATCATTCACATTTTTCAAACCGTCAGCGTATCCCCACGATTTAAATCAAAACACGAATGCTATCGAATTTCATCTCCAAATGCTTTTTCCTCGTGTTTGAGGGAAATACGGTTTCACAGATTTGCCCAAAATAACTAACCTGAACCACTGAGAGCACAAACACACACCGTGTACTTAATCTCTGCTTTCCACGACTTTATATCATGGCATTCCCCCGTGAATCTGCTGGTACGAAAACTTAGCTTTGCCTATGTTTAGGGAAAATACTGGGGTTCACTTTGCAGCTATTTTCCCTAATTGCACTCCTAGCACTCACTACATCATCTATCAAAGTAATAGTTCACATAATAGGACTTTGCTGATATATTTTGTGGTCAAAAACTGATAAAAGAAACAGATACAGAAGGGTGAAAACACATGAAGATGTTGTTATATGGCTTACACATGTTATATTATTTAAATAGCTTGCCCACATTGCATATTTGTTTGAATATATTCAAATGCTTCTTATCTTTGGCTGCCAAGTGCGGAGATTTCCTACATTGAAGCAGAATAATGGACACTGTGAGCTTCCATTGATAAATTATGTTTTAATTTGTAATGATAATGTGTCATTACGATACTTGATGGGGCTTTTAAAATTAACAGATGAGTGGTACCGTTGAATGCATTGACAAGTGCAAAGCTCTGAAAATAGAGTCTCCATTATGTGGGCTACAAATAGCATGGCATTGCTAATGATGAGTAAAACAACTTTATATAACAAGAGGAGCATCAGTAAGTGGTGGTAGCTGCCATGAGTGCAATTAACAATGGCTTAGACAAGCTACAATGTAATTCCTTTTGACTGGGGTCCAGATTTAAAGAGAAAAAATGACTCCCATGAGTCTGAAACGTAGCTGGCGAGCCCGGGGATGATCACACATAATCAGAAGCAGACTCCTTTTTTTCGGGGGGCAAGGCAGGCTGTGCGGCAAGCGTGTGCAGACTGCGCGGGGGGAAAGTAATAGCACGCTGTGTTTTCTTTGCCTACAGTAGCTCTCTGGCGTCGGCTGTGGCTTGGTGGTCGTGCACGTGTGTGCTCACAGATGAAAAAGCAGCATCACATACTTTGGGAGATGAATTATGATACAAACCAGCGGTAGGAAAAAAAAAGGAGCTGCTCAACTGATTGGCACTGTCGGTGGGGTGGGCTTACCCAAGTTGTTGAACAACTTTAAAACCTTGTGGTGTGTGGCAAGGTTCAATGGCAGTCTGAAGGCTTATCTTGATGGATTCTGTGCTACTGAGTAAAGTGCCATTAGCTGTGTCTGTCAACGACAGTCAGAGTACTTTCAGACCATCTCTACAGCGACAGACATTATAGACATCAGGTCATTAAGTGGGCTATACTTCATTAAAAATATGTGTATAATCTAAAAACCTTATGGTGTATTGTTTATAATAATGTAAAGATAACTTTTTCTTCAGGATCAGTTCATTAGCCTGGCTGTGTATTTGGTACAAAGTGTGATTCAGGCTCAGGTTAAATCCCTGCTAGAGATGAACTGATTTTCTGCAAAAATCCAACTGAGACAGTTTTGACTTGCCAAAATACACCCTACAGTGTTGGACAGTTCTGCACATGCAGGAAGGGCCAAATCATAACTTCCAAAGTTTGTCTTACACAGCGGTGAGTTAAAGCTATTTGTTGAAGCTTTGTTATCTTATTTCTCAAAATAAACTGTAAAAATATCAGTGTGAACATTTTTGGACCCCTTGTGCTACTACTAACAGTCTCTTATCTCTTTAAGTCACTTTTCAGTATTGTTGTCTTTGGAGCTCTTTGACTTGGTCTAATATATGGATAACTTACAATTATCTGCAAAGCTTAAAGGGATATTTTGGATTGTTTAAATTGGTTTTGTTAACTATCCATGGTTGGTGTCGAGTAACAGCACACAAATAAAGCATTGTATTGCTCTGGACGGGGCAGTAGAAAAATGTTTTGTAGCCACCTAAAATAGTCAATATCAGTTTGAGCAGCATTTAGATAACATTTTCAACTCTTTTAACTTGCCGTCAGACAACGCTTACCTTAATGGAAACTAAAACTGTTTACTGGACTCTATGGGTACTACCATATCATGCAAGCATTCACCTACTGCGATTTATATACACGTAGCCGGCCCCGGGGCGGGCCTACCTGAATGCGCGCGCATCTCACCGTATAAAAGAAGGCCTCGCCTCCTGACTGTCATCCTACACCTCTCTTCAGCGAGCGGTATAGGACAGACAGTGCCCCGAGTAGAGGGCTCCACCTGTGCTTATATAACAAGGGGTTACCATACGTAACCCCTTGTTATATCTCTCACAGGCTCTGCCCTCTACTGGACTCTATGGGTACAGTGGGCGGAGCCCCGATGTATACAGTCGCTGTCGTCCAACAACACCGTTCCACCTCACTGCCCCTGACCGGCTTTCTGGTTAGCAGCCGCTTGTACCTCATTCATCTCTACCTCGGTTGTAACCGTGGAGAAGTCTGGGCTGCGGCTGACAGAGCACACTCTGAGGCGCTGACAGAGCACACTCTGAGGCGCTTACCTCGCGAAAAGTGTACTCGGAAAACAGTGCCGAGTGCTCCCCCCTCCGCCCATAGGCAGACGGAGAGAGCCCCCAGCCCCGTATGGGCTCACTGTGCACCACCTCTCCCGAGTCCCTAAGGAGCACGGGGAGAGCGCAAGTGCCCCATGTCCCCCACACTCAGACACTGACCCCGTGCAGAGTGTGCGTGGACTATAGTGTGGAGGGCTCTCCCCTCCTGCCCCCAGGCAGGCGAGGAGAGCCCTCCAGCCCCATAAGGGCCCAGTGCGCACCCAACGCGGTATCACGGCAAGACGTGAACATGTGACGATTTACCATGCTGGGAGACGTGAAGATGTCACGATTTCGTCCCTTCAAACGTGACAGTTACACGGTATTGTTAACCAGTGGAGAAATAACCGGAAATGCCAAGCAAATGTACCCCGACGTAATGATTTATTTTTTAATAGTCAAACTCGATTTCGCCGATTTTCTTGTTGCCCCAGCTGGTCGACACCTCTTCTAGCAGAAACAAAGGCTACATTAATGTATTAAATCGATGTTAATCCATGCGTGTGGATGTGGAATTAATGGACGTGACGTTGTGCGATTGCGTTGCAAGGCAACAGCTTCGGTTCATGTTAATTTACAAACTCTTCAACTACAACCGTAGTTATATTTAAAAACATGTTAGAAGGCCTCACAAAATACTTTAATGCAAATTAAAATGTAAATGGGAAGGAATGTGTGTATAACTAAATACGGCAAGATCCTCAGCTCGATGGTTTAGCCGCAATGCATGCTGGGATTTGGTGTTTATGTGATGTGAAATCTGAAAACGTTTTTTAAAAATAAAATAATACTTTATTCCGAGTGTGCTTGCTTTTCTCTTTGAAAGTCATCACATAACGGCATTGTAATACACGGTTCGGCTGCATTAAATATTACATATGATCCAATTGGTAGATAGGCTGTATTTACACCATAACGGTGCAGAGCTGATAGAAAGGGACACCTGGTGGTTGAAGCACGTTATTGAATTTTATAATTTTATTATTAGATATTAATAGGATCCCTATAAAGTATATTCATTACTTGTTATTCTCTACTAATGGTTCATTAAAGACTGTATATAATGACTAGTTTGCACATCCCTTTCAAGATTTCAAGATTTTCTAAGCTAAGGTTTATTGACATATCATATTATACACAACTACGGTGTAGTTATGCAATGAATGAAAAGCGTGGGTCGCAGGTTCCTCAACAGTGCATTACAAGCAACACATTCTCACTCCCAACCCGTCATACGTTGACGGACGGTCAGGGCCCCTCCCCGTCACTCTATTACGAACAGGGTACCCCTTGAGAGTCAGTTTTCAACGGGCAGGGCGTCCCATAGACCTTCATAGATCTCCCTGAAGTTGATAATAGACGCCATGAGAACGCTCCCAGACGGTCGGTTGTTATTGTCAATATTAATATAATATATATATATTTTTTAATAGTCACACTTGATTTCGCCGATTTTCTTGTTGCCCCAGCTGGTCGACACCTCTTTTAGCAGAAACAAAGGCTACATTAATGTATTAAATCGATGTTAATCCATGTGTGTGGTTGTGGAATTAATGGACGTGCCGTTGTCCGTTACAAACTCTTCAACTACAAACCTAATTATATTTTAAAATATTTTAGAAGGCCTCACGAAATACTTTAATGTAAATTAAAATTTAAATGTGAAGGGATGTGTGTAATGTGGTGATTGACATTATTCACCCACGGATCTATGGGTATCTATGGTTCCGCACGGGCATTTTAGTTAACCGGACTTCCTGTTGATGTGAAATCCGAAAACATTTAAAAAAATAAAATAATAATACTTTATTCCGAGTTTGCTTGCTTTTCTCTTTGCAGGTCATCACATAACGGCATTGTAATACACGGTTCGGCTGCATTAAATATTACATATCTGCCGTAGTTTGCTATTTATAGAGCCCTGATCAGAAGACTTCTAGACAAACAGGAAGAACTGCCGCCAAAACTGAATATGTGACGTGGATCATAAATATATCAGCAATTAAACAAAATCTTTCATTTCTCTTCACAATATAAGTATCCTTGTAGTATCAATACTAATTCGGCTGACTTTTATATTTGATCCAATCGGTATATTGGTATATTTACACCATAACGGTGCACAGCTGATTACACATTAAAGAATACTTTAGGTTAAGGTCTTATTTTGAATAAGAAAAAAGCTTTGGGGGTATAAATATTAAGCCTGACAAAGTACTAATATATTGCTTTCCTGCAATGTTAACTACTGTATGTTTAAGCACTTATTTTAACTGATATTATACGTATTATACTCTTATAAGATGTATGTAGATAGTATAAGAAATGTGCAGTATACGACAGTTTAATGGTGGAGGTATACACACATATTGATAGATGTCTTGTAATGCACTGTTGAGGAACCTGCGACCCAAGTTTTTCATCTCCGACCTTGTCAGGTATTGAATATTCAATAAATAAAGAACACAGAATTATTAAATATAAAACACAGCATTTGTGTGATTATACTAAATGATTTACAAATAAACACCACTGCATATTTACAACTGTTACACATGCTGATGTAACGCAAATGTTTCCAACTTAGGATCAATACAGTAGGCCTAAAATTAGGGCCACCAGGGTGGGTGGAGGGGGTCTGGAGGACGGGTCTTGGGCTGACAGCCCAGGGGCACGGCACAGGACCAGGAAGGGGTCTCGGGCGGACGGCCCGGGGGCAAGGCAGAAGCCGAGAAGGGGGACTCGGGCAGACGGCCCGGGGGCAAGGCATAGTCCAAGGTGGGGGACTCGGGCGGACGGCCCGGGGGCAAGGCAGAGTCCAAGGTGGGGCAAAGGCCAAACAGCTCCGGAGGCCGGGCAGGACCCGGTGTCGGCCGAACAGGAACCGGAGCCGGTGGGACAGGCTTCGGCAGGATCCCCCACGGAAGAGGACCAGGAGTTGGCAGGACCTCCGGCGAGACAGGTGATGGTGTAACAGCCTAGTGAGGCCTGTTAACATCAAATGTATATTAAAAGATTCGGATTCCCGGCCACACCAATACAGCGAGAAGGACAGCACAATATGTGTAAAATGGTTTATTTGTACAAAGTTACTTTAAAAACACTCCTTTGATAAATACTTAAAATGACGTAAGGTTAAAATAATGTTCAATAAATATAAACCAGTTACTTAAGAATTACAGTTCTAGCAGGGGCTGATAAAATCCTGAAAGTCCTGTCCGCTTGGAAACGAACTCAACTCCGGGTTTTTGCCAGGCAGAAGTGCAAGGTTCAAGTCCCTTCCAGGAAATCCAGTGCCAGGATTTCCACGTTGCCGGCACGCCGCACTCTGTCCGTCAGCCTCTGGTCGCGGAGCCCTCGGTAAACAACAAAAGGAGACTCAGGGGAGGAGACAACAATGTAACTTTCGTGACGTAAAACTAGACGCCGAAAAGCAGGAGAAATAGCCACTTCCCTTTATCTGGAGTTTGTTTCAGCGTTGAATCCGATGGTTAGAGGAGGGTCCGGTCCGATCTGCGGCAAGGTAAGGAGGAGCAGGAGGGATCCGATCCGGTCCGATTTGCTGCGAGGTGAGGAGGAGCAGGAGGGATCCGATCCGGTCCGATTTGCTGCGAGGTGAGGAGGAGCAGGAGGAGGGATCCGATCCGGTCCGATCTGCGGCGAGGTGAGGAGGAGCAGGAGGGATCCGATCCGGTCCGATTTGCTGCGAGGTGAGGAGGAGCAGGAGGAGGGATCCGATCCGATCTGCGGCGAGGTGAGGCAGCAACTGTCAAGAGAAGAATAGCTGCCGTCTAGCAGGTGGTCGGCGTATTTATGGGGGAGTGGATTTGGCAACTGGCGAATGAGATCGCTGATTTTCACTGAGTGCCGGTGTGTCAATCAGCAGTGTCTGTGTCTTTGTTGTGACAGTTCGTTGAGGAGGTTAAACAAGCATGTAAATAAAAAGAGTTCATCGCTAAACAGCGCACAACATTAAAATCACAACACTATATGTAACATGCAACAATTATATAAAAGGTTTAACCATCCGTCCCACTGTCTAACATACTGACTTTATTCACTTTGTGACACTCCTCCCCCCTTTAACAGTTGTCGTCGCGACAATCTTACTGTCCATACCTGTCTGGAGGCCTACCCCTGTTTTGCCTCTGGGACCTTCGTAGGGGTGATGCATTTCTCTGCTCTTGTGGGGCCACAGGGTCCTCTCCTACGGGACCTGTGGGAGGAGCAATTACTATGGGCACAAGGGTCAAAGGCAACAACAGGGGCCTGGGAAGTAGCGAATTGGGAAAGATTAAGTTTGTTTCAATCTCTGGGGCATAATGTGGTACTTCAGGTGGATCGAAAGGGCAAGGCCTAAGATGGTTACGATGGATTGTCTTAATAGGGCCTTCTTTTCCTTCTGGCCTGATCTGGAAAACTGGCAGGCCGGGGCATAGTTGATCATGAACAACATAGAGTTGGGGCTGCCAGTGGGGTGCCAACTTTCCCTCCCCTCTGCGGCGGAAATTTCGCAACAGCACCCGCTCTCCGGGTAACAAGGGGAGGTGCTTTGCTTTCCGATCGTACCTGTCCTTGTCTCGCAGTCTGTTTGCTTTGGTCCTTGCTGCCACTTGTTTGTAGACTCTCTGCAAGGTCAGGTTATGCTGATGTACCCAGCCTACCAGGTCATGTCTCTGAGTCAGTGGTGGTGCTCTCACCGCAGTTTCAACAGGCAGGCGGGCATGCCGGCCAAACATTACAAAATGTGGGGTCATTCCAGTCGTCTCATGAGTGGTATTGTTATACATCTGGAGCAGAGAAGGCCAGTGTACTTGGTCCGCCAAGCTCAATGATCCTAGAAGAGACAACAGAGTCTTGTTAAATCTTTCACAGGCCCCGTTTCCTTGGGGGCTGTAGGGTGTGGTTCGGACCTACACACACCCATAAAGGCTGCACAGCTGTGCTACCAGGTTTGACTCAAAGGCTCCCCCTTGGTCAGACAGGATACGTTCTGGGCAACCCCATGGCTGGATGAGGTGTCGCCAGAGAACACGAGCTGTGGTGGCTGCCGTCTGGTCTTTTGTAGGGATAGCCCATCCATACTTTGTGAAAAGGTCAGTCATAACCAATAGATAAGGTTAAGTGTCGCCATGCCGGCCAAGAGACAGGTAGTCGATTGAGACCATTTCCAAAGGGTATGATGTTAGGATAGGAACCAAAGGTGCTCTTACCTCTGGGCCCTTTTTCTGTTGGGTGCAGCTCGCACAATTGGACGCCCATGTCTGTAGGTCAGTTCCCATCCCTACCCAGTAGAAAGTATTCCTCAGCAGGGCATCAATCTTGGCTATGCCCATGTGTCCTGAGGCTTGGTGATACTTTTCCCACAGCTCCTGTGTCTTGCCAGTGGGCACCACAATTTGGGAGAGGTTCAGCCCAGTATGACGCTCTTGAGTTCTCCGCTTCAACACACCTTCCTGGATGTATAACCGACTCCATTCTCGCAAGAGACGTCTTACTGCAGGCTGACTGGCTTTCCTTTCCTCAGGTAGTGGGAAGTGTCCTCTTCACTAAGTGTCCACCCCTTCACTTGGACCAGTGCTTGGTCTCCTTCCTGACAATGCTTCCAATGGTCTTCAGTTTCAGGGGTGTCCTCCAATTCCACCACTGCTGTCTCTGCTTGGGTCTGCTGGGTGGGTTCTGCGTCTTGTGGCAACCTGGACAAAAGATCAGCATTCTGGTTTGCAGAGCCAGGGCGATATTTCAAGTCAAAGTCAAAGTTTGCCAGCTGGACTGCCCACCGCTGTACAGTGGCACCTAAGTGTGCTGTGTTCAGGTGGACAAGTGGGTTATTGTCTGTAAAAGCCAGGAATGTGTTGCCCCACAAATGGTCTTTGAATTTCTCAGTGACAGCCCACTTGAGGGCCAAAAACTCCAGTTTGAATGAACTGTAATTTTTGTCGTTCCTTTCAGTGGGGTGTAAGCTTCTGCTGGCATAAGCAATAACCCTCTCCTTGCCACCCTGTATTTGTGATAGCACTGCCCCCAATCCCCAATTTTGGAGAAGCCCTTCACAAATCTACGTTAATATCCTACAAATCCAAGGAATGACCGTACCTGCTTGATGGTTGAAGGGGTTGCCCAGTTCCTTACAGCGGCGGTCTTTTCAGGGTCTGTGGATACTCCATCCTTCGAGATGACGTGTCCGAGGTAGGTGACCTTTTTCCGAAACAAGTGGCATTTATGGGGCTGCAACTTCAGGCCGTGGGCGGCCAGCTTTTCGAAAACCTGCTCCAGGTGTTCAATGTGGGTGTCAAAATCAGGGGAGTATACTACCACGTCATCCAAATAGATCAGTAGAGACTCCTGGACCTGTCCTCCCAGGCAGCGCTGCATTAGTCTTTGGAAAGTCGCTGGGGCATTACAAAGGCCAAAGGGCATCCTCTGGAACTCGTAGAGGCCCATGGGGGTGGTGAATGCCGTCTTCTCCCGATCTTTTGGGTCCATTTCCACCTGCCAAAATCCACTGGCGAGGTCCAGAGTGGAGTACCAACCAGCTTGTTTGAGACTTGTGAGGGATTCTTCAATTCTTGGCAGGGGGGTAGGCATCTTTGTGAGTCAGATAATTGAGCCTTCTGTAATCGACACAGAAGCGCCAGGATCCATCTTTCTTCCTTACCAATACGATGGGTGCCGCCCAAGGGCTGGAGCTTTCCTTGATAACATCTGTGTCCAACATGTTTTGGATGAGGCTCCTCAACTCAGGGTAGAGGGTTGGTGGGATTGGCCTGTAGCGCTCCCGGCTAGGTGGTGCAGAGCCTGTGGGGATGGAGTGGAGGACTGCATCAGTTTGACCAAAATCCTCATCCACTGCTGCAAAGACATCCCGCCATCGCTGCAACAGGGAGTCCATTTTCTGCTGTTGTTCGGTCAACAATCCCTCCCCTTTTAGCAGGTTGACTGGATGCTGGCCTTCAACGGTGACCCGGTTCACCTGGACATCCACCTCCACTACACCTGGGTCTGAGGCTTTCAGTACAAGGTCCTTTTCTCCCCGAATCTGGTTTGGTTCAACCTGGAAGACATTAGCAAGCGGGCGCCGTTGGGGTATTGTGACTGGGTAAGGATTTGGGTTACATACCCTTATGGGGAGCCGTCCTTTCACCACCCAGGCGACGGTGTGGGCTACCTGGCACTCGTCATCTCTTTCTGGTCCTTCCACCAGGGCACACAAATCTGACTTGATCTCCACCCCATACAGCTGTGTCCAGAGCACCATCTCGCTGTTTGGAGGCACAACCACTGATTCCTGGCGGGTCAACCTGGCCACTCCCACCGGTCCATCCGAGGAATCGATTTGTGACACCTTTTGGCAGACAGCAAAGGCACGTTCCCACTCTCCTTTGGCTTGTTGGGACATGGTGGCTCCGAATGCAGTCAGCCCGGGGTGGACACCCTGAAACAGTTATTTCCAGCAGTGTGAAATTACATTCATCCCTACTATACCTCTTTCCGCCTTCAGACACTCATCTTTGACAATGATGACTCCTTTTCCTGGCACAGTGACTCCTCCCACTGAGAAATCCAGGATGGCGTACCCGGTGTAGGGGATCTTTAGTCCATTGGCTGCCTTGAGCGTTAGCCAGTGCAGATCTTGTGGGTTTCTTTTCTGTTCTCCACTCAACCATTTCTGAAAGAAAGTTTCACTAAACAGCGTAACTTGTGAGCCTGTATCAAGCAAGCAGGGCAATTTTACTCCTGCTACTAGTATGTCAACCCCTGGGCACTCCCCAACAATAGAGGGCCTGTCTGCTTGGTTTCCCTGATTCTCCTCCCCAACCACATGGCTCTCAGTGGCTGAGGCTGTTAGTTTAACGGCCCTCTTACATGCTGGCAGTTTCTCTGAATATGGCCAGCCTGCCCACAGCCTCTGCAAATAGGTTGGCCACGTTGGTCCCACTCGAACCTTTGTTGCCTGGGGGAGGATGCGTTATGGCCTCTGAGCTAGTCTGTTAGGGGGTGGGGTAGAGTCTCTGTGCCCAACTGGGGCATTTTGTGGTGAGAGTTGGCGTCTGATCTCTTCTGTAAGAGTCTCTGTAATAATGGACAGTTGGTCTTTCATTTCTTTCCTGAGTTCAGTTCTTACTGTTTCTCTCCATTCTTCCAGGCTAGGTGGTGCCATGGCCGGTCGTGGCTGTGGCACTGAAACACGTGATGCACAGGCAGACTCCATCCTTAGTTCAGTTTCTAATGCTTTAACTTCACCTGACACCTCACGGAAGGACATTGTAGGATTTCTACGCACCTGCCGTTGAAGTTCCTGTTGTACCATACCGGGCTTCAAACCAAGGACAAGCTGGTCTCGGATAGTCCTCTCATCCTGGGCTGAGCCAGCTGGTTCCACTTCTTCCCATTGGTGGAATAGTTCACGGAGCCGTAGGAGGAAAGAAGCAGCAGTTTCCTCTTCCTGTTGATAACATTTGAAAAACTGCGTCCGAAGCTGGGCTACTGGGGTTACACGTCCATACAGTCTCTTTAACTCCTGCAGTATGGCTACGCTACTTGAGAGTTTGTTGGGGTCAAGCAGCCGCATCTCCCTTTTTGCGTCACCCTCAAGTGCCCCAAAAATAAAATCAATTTTCTGTTCCTCATTTAACCCTTGTGCCCTCAGCATTGCCTGAACCTGCCCATGCCATTCAGACACATCTTGCTTCGGTCACCATTGAACTTTGGGATCCATGGGACACCCATAAACGAAGGCATCATCATTGCATTTACCACAGGCTGACTATTTTCTAGCCTGCCCCCATTTTCTGATGACCCACTGGGCCTTGCAGCTTCATATTCTTCATCTGCCATTCTGCACTATGGTGTGGAAAAGGAATCCTGCCGACAACGCCACTAATGTAACAGCCTAGTGAGGCCTGTTAACATCACATTTATATTAAAATATTCGGATTCCCGGCCACACCAATACAGCGAGAAGGACAGCACAATAGGTGTAAAATGGTTTATTTGTACAAAGTTACTTTAAAAACACTCCTTTGATAAATACTTAAAATAACGTAAGGTTAAAATAATGTTCAATAAATATAAACCAGTTACTTAAGAATTACAGTTCTAGCAGGGGCTGATAACATTCTGAAAGTCCTGTCCGCTTGGAAGCGAACTCAACTCCGGGTTTTTGCCAGGCAGAAGTGCAAGGTTCAAGTCCCTTCCAGGAAATACAGTGCCAGGATTTCCACGTTGCCGGCCCGCCGCACTCTGTCCGTCAGCCTCTGGTCGCGGAGCCCTCGGTAAACAACAAAAGGAGACTCAGGGGAGGAGACAACAATGTAACTTTCGTGACGTAAAACTAGACGCCGAAAAGCAGGAGAAATAGCCACTTCCCTTTATCTGGAGTTTGTTTCAGCGTTGAATCCGATGGTTAGAGGAGGGTCCGGTCTGATCTGCGGCGAGGTAAGGAGGAGCAGGAGGGATCCGATCCGGTCCGATTTGCTGCGAGGTGAGGAGGAGCAGGAGGGATCCGATCCGGTCCGATTTGCTGCGAGGTGAGGAGGAGCAGGAGGAGGGATCCGGTCCGGTCCGATCTGCGGCGAGGTGAGGAGGAGCAGGAGGGATCCGATCCGGTCCGATCTGCGGCGAGGTGAGGAGGAGCAGGAGGAGGGTTCCGATCCGGTCCGATCTGCGGCGAGGTGAGGCAGCAACTGTCAAGAGAAGAATAGCTGCCGTCTAGCAGGTGGTCAGCGTATTTATGGGGGAGTGGATTTGGCAACTGGCGAATGAGATCGCTGATTTTCACTGAGTGCCGGTGTGTCAATCAGCAGTGTCTGTGTCTTTGTTGTGACAGTTCGTTGAGGAGGTTAAACAAGCATGTAAATAAAAAGAGTTCATCGCTAAACAGCGCACAACATTAAAATCACAACACTATATGTAACATGCAACAATTATATAAAAGGTTTAACCATCCGTCCCACTGTCTAACATACTGACTTTATTCACTTTGTGACAATGGCGGGGCCTCCAACGGAACAGGACAAGGGTTTGGCAGGACCCCCTGCAGAAGAGTTGACGGCGGGACCCCCAACGGTACTGGACACAGGGTTGGCAGGACCCCCGGCAGGAGAGCAGTGGCGGGACCTCCAACGGCACAGGACACAGGACTGGCAGGACCCCCGGCAGAAGAGCCGTCGGCGAGACCCCCAACGGGACAGGACACAGGGTTGGCAGGACCCCCGGCAGGAGAGTAGTCGACGGGACCCCCAACGGGACAGGACATGGAGCTGGCAGGAACCCCAGCGGAACCTCCAACGGCACAGGACATAGGGTTGGCCGGACCCCCGGCAGAAGAGTTGTCGGCGGGACCCCCAACGGGACAGGACACAGGGTTGGCAGGACCCCCGGCAGGAGAGTAGTCGGCGGGACCTCCATCAGCACAGGACATAGTGTTGGCAGGACCCCCGGCAGAAGAGTAGTCGGCGGGACCCCCAACGGGACAGGACATAGAGTTGGCAGGACCCCCAGCGGAACCTCCAACGGCACAGGACATAGGGTTGGCAGCACCTCCAGCGTAATCTCCACCGGCACGGACATACGATTGGTAGGACCCCCGGCAGAGGAGTAGTCGACGGGGCCTCCAACGGGGCAGGACATGGAGTTGGCAGGACCCCCAGCGGAACCTCCAACGGACCAGGACATTGGGTAGGGACTTGAGACGTGACTCGAGAGGGGACTCGAGAGGAGACTCGAGAGGGGAACCAAGGGGGAACTCGAGAGGGAACTCGAGAGGGGACTCGAGAGGAGACTCGAGAGGGGAACTAGAGAGGGGACTCGAGGAGGGACTAGAGGAGGAACTAAAGAAGGGGACTCGAGAGGGGACTCGAGAGGGGAACTAGAGAGGGGACTAGAGGAGGGACTAAAGGAGGGACTAGAGGAGGGGACTCGAGAGGGAACTGGAGAGGGAACTGGAGAGGGAACTGGAGAGGGGACTCGAGAGGGAACTGGAGATGGGACTAGAGAAGTGACTAGAGAAGTGACTAGAGGAGGGACTAGGGAATTGACTAGAGGAGGGACTTGAGTAGGGACTAGAGAAGGGACTAGAGAAGGGACTTGGGAAGGGACTAGAGGAGGGACTCGGGAAGGGACCAGAGAGGGGACTAGAGAAGTGACTAGAAGAGGGACTTGAGAAGGGACTAGAGATGGAACTCGAGAGGGGACTCGAGAGGGGACTAGAGATGGAACTCGAGAGGTGACTCGAGAGGGGACTTGAGAGGTGACTTGAGAGGGGACTCGAGAGGGGACTCGAGAGGGGACTTGAGAGGGGACTCGAGAGGGAGCTGGAGGGGTGACTTGAGAGGGGACTCGAGAGGGAACTGGAGAGGAGACTTGAGAGATGACTCGAGAGGGGACTCGAGAGGGAACTGGAGAGGAGACTTGAGAGATGACTCGAGAGGGGACTCGAGAGGGGACTCGAGAGGGAACTGGAGGGGTGACTTGAGAGGGGACTCGAAAGGGAACTTGCGAAACAGAAAAACAAAGGAGCTGATTGTGGATTACAGGAAGCAGCAGAGAGAGGGACACGCCCCCATCGCCATCAATGGGACTACGGTGGAGAGAGTCAGCAGCTTCAGGTTCCTCGGGGTCCACATCACTGAGGACCTGACATGGACTTTTCACACCACCACCATCACCAAGAAAGCTCGACAGCGGCTCTTCTTCCTCCGCAGGCTGAGGAGGTTCAAAATGGATTCCAGGATACTCTGCAACTTCTACAGGTGCACCATAGAAAGTATCCTGACTGGCAGCATCACGGCCTGGTACGGCAGCTGCACCGCCCTTAATCGTAAGGCTTTACAGAGGGTGGTGAAAACTGCAGAGAACATCACCAGGACAGAGCTGCCATCCATGGAGGACCTTTACTCCCAGCGGCTCAGGAAGAAATCCCTCAGGATTATAAAAGACCCCCATCACCCCAGCCACAAACTGTTCAGTCTGCTGCCGTCTGGCAGGCGTTACCGCAGCATCCGGACAAAAACAACCAGATTCAGAGACAGCTTCATCCCGCAGGCAATAAGACTGTTAAACAACTGAACTGCTGAAACAATTTCATAACATTCATCTGCTACTTATTACTAATTATGTATCTATTATCTAATTTATCATTCCAATAACTTGTATAGAGACTCGTATTGCACTATTCCACTTTTTTTATTACTTTTAATATAGTATATTTTAATAGTTTTAATATTGTCTGCTTATCTGTATTATTGTGTTGCATTGTTGGAGAAGCCTGTGACCTAAGATTTTCAACGACATAATTACTCTGTAGCTATGTTATTTGACAATAAAGAACCTTGAACCTTGAAGACTAAAGCCCCCTAACTGAATAGCCCTCGAACTGAACGCACTCCTTAGGCTCTTGGGCACAAAGGAGGGGTTCGGCCAGAGTGTCGCCCCGCTCTGGTCACCCCGGATCA
Source organism: Gymnodraco acuticeps (assembly GCF_902827175.1). NCBI lineage: Eukaryota > Metazoa > Chordata > Actinopteri > Perciformes > Bathydraconidae > Gymnodraco > Gymnodraco acuticeps. The sequence goes on from NW_022989810.1 coordinate 4,950,454, forward strand.
ACAAGCAACTCGGGTGCACCGATAGAGCGGTTTACTCGGACACTCTCTTGGCTGACATTAAGGCAAGTAGCAATGCTGTCTTCCACGACAGTGCTTTCAGGGAGGAGAGCTCCAGAGGCTCAAATCGTTCTGTGACCATTGCCCCATGCACCAACGGCAGGTACCACTGTGGGGCGGTGGCGTGCACTATTGGGCACAGCCTCCTGACCCCCTGTAAAAACCGCGACATCAGTGGCTGAGAAAAGGCTGACCTGCCGTCAAATCCCTCATGACAGGATGAGATGGCTGCTGCATACACTTTCACTGTGGAAGGAGCAAGCCCTCTGTCCACCAGTAACTGTAAGTAGGATAAAATAGAGCCCAACTCACAAGATAGGGGCTCTATTCTCCGCTCCTCACACCATCGCTGGAATCCCAGCCACTTTGGCCTGTAACAGGCTGTGGTGGATCCCGCTCTAGCTGCCTGGATAGACTGAATAACACTGTCAGACAATCCACCCTGTCTCAGCCTGTCCCTCTCAGGAGCCAAGCCTGGAGAGGTTGGCCCAGAGTGGGTAACGCCCCGATTGCACCAGCCTCTTGAGACATTGCCCCCCAGAACTGGGGAAGCGCCCAGGGCTGGCCCACCTTCATCTGTGTCATCTCTGAGTACCACTAGGATCCCCAGGAGAGGGAGAATGAGACGCAACGGTGAGCAGCTTTCTTGGCCATGGCTCGTGTGCAAACGCATCCACCCCAAAGGGCGGGTCGTCGCTCAGAGCCATGGAGAACCACAGGGCACAGTGGCTGTTGCGCCAGCTGGCAAACAGGTCCCCCTCTGCTCTCCCGAACTGGGCCCAGACCTGCTTCACCACCTCCGGGTGAAGCACCCACTCGCCTGTTCATCACTGTTGTGAACGCAGTCCGCACCAAAACATAGGAAGCGTAGTATTTACGTGTCACAAGAACGCGGGTGTCTTCATTTCTTTAGTGAAAGAGGGAAGCAGAATGATGTGTTGAACACAGGTTGAACAGTGTCTTGTAAAGTAATAACAACTATCAAACTAAAAACTATACATAAAAGTCAGAGCCACCTGCCGTAGGTGAAACCCCCTCCTTACTGCAGAACGTCTCTCATTATATGTGTTATAATGTTTTTGTCAGGCCGATTGTCGAACCTCAGATTGAGGAGGAACAATGCGGATTCCGTCCTGGTCGTGGAACGACGGATCAGCTTTTTACTCTCGCAAGGATCCTGGAGGGGGCCTGGGAGTACACTTATCCGGTCTACATGTGTTTTGTAGACTTGGAGAAGGCGTATGACCGAGTTCCCAGGGAGTTACTGTGGGAGGTGCTGCGGGAGTATGGGGTGAGGGGGTCTCTACTCAGGGCCATCCAATCTCTGTACTCCCAAAGCGAGAGCTGTGTCCGGGTCCTCGGCAGTAAGTCGGACCCATTTCCGGTGAGGGTTGTCCTCCAGGGCTGCGCTTTGTCACCAATCCTGTTTGTAATATACATGGATCGGATTTCGAGGCGTAGTCATGGGGGAGGGGGTCTGCAGTTCGGTGGACTAAGGATTGCACCACTGCTTTTTGCAGATGATGTGGTTCTAATGGCTTCATCGGTCTGCGACCTTCAGCACTCACTGGATCGGTTCGCAACCGAGTGTGAAGCGGCTGGGATGAGGATCAGCACCTCCAAATCTGAGGCCATGGTTCTCAACAGGAAACCGATGGACTGTCCACTCCAATTAGGGAATGAGTCCTTACCCCAAGTGAAGGAGTTCAAGTATCTCGGGGTCTTGTTCTCGAGTGAGGGAACAATGGAGTGTGAGATGGGCCGGAGAATCGGAGCAGCGGGAGCGGTACGACAGTCGCTTTACCGCACCGTTGTGACGAAAAAGGAGCTGAGCCAGAAGGCAAAGCTCTCTGTCTACCGGGCCATTTTCGTTCCTACCCTCACCTATGGTCATGAAGGATGGGTCATGACCGAAAGAACGAGATCGCGGATACAAGCGGCCGAGATGGGTTTTCTCCGCAGGGTGGCTGGTGTCTCCCTTAGGGATAAGGTGAGAAGTTCGGTCATCCGGGAGGGACTCTGAGTTGAGCCGCTCCTCCTTCGCGTCGAAAGGAGCCAGTTGAGGTGGTTCGGGCACCTAGTTAGGATGCCACCTGGGCGCCTCCCTAGGGAGGTGTTCCAGGCACGTCCAGCTGGGAAGAGACCAAGGGGTAGACCTAGGACCAGGTGGAGGGATTATATCTCTTCGCTGGCCTGGGAGCGCCTTGGGATCCCCCAGTCAGAGCTGGTTGATGTCGCCAGGGAAATTAAAGTTTGGGGCTCTCTGCTGGAACTGCTACCCCCGCGACCCGACCACGGATAAGCGGGAGAAGATGGATGGATGGATAATGTTTTGTACCGCACGTTGTCTGATAATATAAATCATATGCGCTGTTGCTGTTGATATGCTCTCCAGATTAACAACAGCATGAAAATAACCTGCGGAGGCTCCGGTAGAAATTGCTGGGATTTGCGTTTTTACCCCCGAAGAGGTGGAGGGTGGCGCGGGCCCGGGAGCTCCATGGGAAGCCCGTGGAGGAGCGCGAGCGTTGGTTGACAAAGGATATCGAGCCGAAGAGCCCCTCCGCGGACACGGGGGCTCCAAGGAGATCCTCTCGGTCCTTCTTGGATAGGACGGTGAGCCCTAGCCACACGTGACGCGACGCCACTGTGGCCAAGGACATCACCCGCCCCGCTGCGGCGGCCACTTCATGGATCAGATTATTCATCTGACCAATGCAGCGGTCCGGATTATCGCTCCCGTCCTGAGGCGGGAGGGTGGCAGTCGCCACCTGTGCCCCGAACCTGAATATTGTATCCAAATATTCTAAGGTGTCTCAGTCCCGCGGCAGCGGGGTCAGAGGTTTCTTTCCCTCCGCCCAACCAGCAGCCTGCGGAAGCAGATGGGCCGCTAGGCTCTCGTCAAGGGGGGCACACCGGGACATGCCGTGTCCGAGCAGCCCTGCACCCTGATGATACCTGCCATGGCTGCTATCGGGGCCATGAAGTCGGCCTCCCTGTTCTCCAGTCCCGGGATGTGGAGGGCTCTGAGAGATAACACCACCTCTGAAGCCCATAACCACAGTTTCTGCTGTGGTCAACAGCGCCGGATGCACCGGGCCGTAAACCCCTGTCGAAGGCGGCTTACTGGTCTCGGTGGGGGGAGCGGTAGGCCCACGCGCTCCGCCGCCAGGTTCATCACCGCCGGGAAGTCCAGACGCGCAGACCTGTGTGCTGGACATTCCTGGCCGCCGGACCCAAAGTACCGGACAACGAAGCGTCCTCGTCGTCTTCCTCCTCCGGGAACGCGGCTCCCTGGCCCCTCGGGAGGGTGAACATGAATGGCACCTCCTCATCCTCTTCCCCCGTCTCCACCACCTCGAGGTCCTGATCCTCCGGCTCCTCCTGCGGGCCGAACCTCACCCGAAAATGATCCCCGCGGTGTCGCCGGCTTAGCCGAGGGATCCTTCAGCAGGCGTTGCACAGTGATGCAAATTAGTCGCTTTCCGGCGCCTCCCGCTTTTGTAACGCTGATTTGGGTGACTTGTGTAATTCGTGGAGAACCGAAGAGTTTTCGTCTGCTTACAGTTCTGTTTCATATGGGTGTTGAGAGATGTATCCATAGATCTCCTCATGTTGCTCTCAAAGTGCACCAGATTGATGCTTTTAACTTCAACATTTTAACTGCCCCCGGACCCACCTAGAGTGGGTTAGGTCCCCCCCACTTAAATCATGTTCACATGGATAGGATACTAAATACATTTGCACACATCTTGTGTCCATATCTTTCTGTTTTGGTGGTCATGCCACAACCGTGCACATGCATGCATGCGCGAGTCATGGTACGATATCTTGATTAAGAGGTTGCTTTTTATTTGCACAACATGAAAGAAAGGCCAAATGAATGGGCTGGGATTTTAGTTTTTTTAAGCAGAGGTTGAGTTCAATAATTTGTACGGCCCTCGGAGGATGTCCCCCACCCCTGCCGTAAATAATAATAAAAACTCTTGATTTATAACTTAACATCTCTGTCTCCTATTGATCTGAGTATATTATAAAGAATAGCCAGTTAATTGAAGCATTATAGCACAGGCCTTTTTCAGTTGGTATATTACGCTGTTTTTTTTCTGCTTCGAATGGTTCTCTCTTTTTTCACCATACCTGTGTTTGCATCACTGGTTGCAGGCTGCCGACGGGTTTAGGCCGTCTTCGGCGTGGTCCGGCCCTAGGCCCTGGAAGCACAGGCGGTGCGGATCAGCCCCCTCGATCAGGCCAGGGTATGTCGGGCAGGTCCGGTGCACTTTTCTCTTTCTCTTTTCACGTATTTTGCTCAGTGTTTCACTTCCGCTCGCTGAAGAGAAAGGGATGACAGCCAGGAGGCGAGGCCTCCTTTGATACGGTGAGATGCGCGCCCATTCAGGTAGGCCCACCCCGGGGCCGGCTACGTCTATAGAAATCTCAGTAGGTGAATGCTTGCATGATAAGGTAGTACCCATAGAGTCCAGTAGAGGGCGGAGCCTGTGAGAGATATAACAGCGAAGTTATTCTAAATATTGGGTATATTTAAAGTTATATTGATTGGAGATTCTGTTTTTGTGGGGCTAGATACACTGTTGCTACCGTCCACAGCATTCCATAGCTTTGCTTCTGTTCTGTAACTCTTGTCTGTTTCTCCAAACTTAGTGCATGCCGACTTCCCTCTGCCTATGAATAAGTACCTCATACAACCCCACTTCAAAAATCTCTTTAAGCTCTATAGCTCTATACGGGTTGCATCTAGCCCCGGTTGCCTTCTTTTCTGGAAATGTAAGATCATGATTTATTTTGCCACTACATCTGGCCCTGTGACACTGCATGTACTGAGCAGCCACAACATGTCTGGGGAGAGCATTAGAGACATTCTATGTCTTGCGCACAGATTTACGAGTGGCTCGCTCCTCGCTCGCGTGTTGCACAGAAATGATCATTGCTTGTGTCTTGTAAACAGACACATGCTGCTTTTACATTTGCACAGACTGAGATGTTGTTGTGTTTTGTTTTGCTCTTTTTCCTTATGTTCCATTCCATAAAGCCAGGCTATTTCTGATCGACACACACATCCAAGTGTGCCAAAATCCAGATCAAGAGTGTCCAACACAGTTCACCTCGCTCCTGTTTCCTTAGGGATGCGGTCCTGCTATTGGTGTATTGCTTCAGTGTGATGCATTGCCAACAGTGCTGATGATATCAAATATGACAAGAGTGGGTTTTTTCGAATGAGTGCTGTATTTAATGCCAGGTTCTATTATGTTTACTACCAGCGGTTTGGCCTAGTAGTAAGGCTACATCTTGGCTTGGCCACAACGCCTTTCTTAGAACTCTCCATAAATAAAAAAACACGTAAAGACAGACTTAAAGATGACATGTATAAATAAATACATTTAAAGCTCTCCAAATCATGGGGTTAGGCTTGTCGTATTTGTTTGTCCGGAAACCAGAAATGCTGCCATTTGGAAAAAAGATCTCCAGTCAGATATACGGACACTAACAAGACATGTCAACCAAAGAGAAGTGTAGCTAACTGGGTGAATCCCTGTGATACGTACAATTCAAGGCTGCAAAAACCCAAGCCTTTCCCTCAAAGCTGCAACGTTAATCCTCTCCTTTTTACAACATATAATTAATGTTTGACATATCCGGGGAAATGTGCACACTGGCATCTTGAGTTCCCTACACTATTATTATCCATTCTCAAAGCTTTTCTATGAGCCATAACTTGAATCAGGCAGCTTTTAATAGCTGTAAACACTCATTTGCGTGCACTCTGTTGATACAAGTTTGTTACTCAGCCACGTCCAATCCTCCAGCATCAGTGGCAGCAACTTCAGCTACAGACTTGATTACTAATCATACTTTGATTGAAGTCTAATAGGAGCGGTGTCTGCGGTTAATGGCTGTGGTCAGGTCCATTCTTTGGCATTAGCGTAGCACACAAGCACGCAGTTGTACACACTTCCCCACTTCTCCTTTGTAAGTATTTAAAAGCATGGATGCGCATACTTGAGTGCTCACAATGGAGAACTGCTCAGAGCTATCTTAGGCATGTCTGGACACTGCTGTATGTTTAGCTACCAGGTTTTTTTTTTTCAGAGATTCCTCTTATGAACAGGAAGTAGTGTACATGTCTGGCTTGTGAATCAAAGAAGGAGGGCTGTCATTGTCACAGGGCCATTGACTAAGATTCTTAGCTGGTAGAAAAATGGGGAAGGAACATTGTGAGGCTGGCATGTGTCATGGTTGTTTACATGAGGTGCTTCGAACTTTGGTCCTATTGCTGCAGGTTTGGTATGAGAAGTGAGATTATTATAACACTCAAAACTAATGCTACCCACTTAGAGTTGATATCCTGTACCCGTTCCTTAGGTAAAGTCAATTCAAGAGGTGATATCACTTTATAGAAAATGGAAAAGGAAGACAAAAACATTATGAAAACTTGGAGAAGGCAGACCTCCACCAAGGTCACTTCCATAAGTGAAAAATAACGGTTGTATATGCAACGTGATTTGGATCCGGTCCAAAATGCAATGAGTTCTTCCTTTGCCCATGCTACACCTTTCTTCGAAGTTTCATGGAAACGTAGCCAGTAGTTGTGATCCAAAATTAATCAAAAACATACCCTCCTTGGCAGTTCTAATAATGGAAGATCATTTTAAAAACATCCAAAATACATACCCTGAAAACAAGTCAGAGGAGACCAAAAGAGAAAAACTAAATCATAAAAGTATGATAATGCTGTCTACTGTTTGTTATTGTCTAGATTAAATACAGCTCCACAGGGTGAAATATCTGCACGTTGTTTTTTTTACCTAATGACCTATTACTGCACCGTGTCAGGGCTGTTTACTCTACGACTGGTTTTGCTGACAGCGCAAGATGTGATAACAGCCCCTCCATGAGTACTGTATCTTACCCACATGTGTAGCTAATTCAAAACCTGTGGCCAATAACAGCTTCTATAGGTCAAAGACATACGACCTATGAGACAATTTTCCGACATCACTTCTAACACAGATAATTACTCAGGCAAGACATCTGAGGAGGGCCATATTGTCAGTTTCAAACAAAACAGTATGATATAAGCTTTTTTTTTTTTTTCCTCCACCAAAATGTCTATCCATTCAGTTTTGTTGCAATCCCAGTAATGGTTATGGGATTATGAGGGCGGATGGTTTCATTTTTCTAGCCTATGACTGTCACATCCACGTCCATTACGGTGATTTAAACGCAGGCATATATGCCAAGGCCATTTTTACTGCTGGGCTCTCCAGCTTGGCTGCTCTACATTAAAACACATTTATATAGTCCAACACAGCCAGGGTCCTGGTTATGCGAAAGGGTCACTCACAAATCTGAGCTCAATCTCCCAGCGTCTTGAATCATTTTGTCGAATAAATACTGAGAGGTGATTTGTCACAGGCAGTCATTATTTCCATTGCTGTTTTATCTAACTAGAAAATGACAGGCAAGGCGGTGCGGTGATGTATATTTTATTTAAAGAAAAACTCAGGGCACTCAGGGAATTCCAAATGAATACATTTGTTCAAATAGCTAATGGAATTGTGTTGTATAACTGTGCTGTGTTGAACCTGCATTACATTTCGTTTTTAACTGCATGCCAACTGCCAGTTTTTGGTGCATCATTCAAGCATCCACTGAATTTAAGGCTGCATGGCTTTACAATTATAATTGGGGATCAAACATATCTTTGCTGCTTCCTAAATCTTAATGACATCACTGGGTTGTTAATCATATAGAAATGTATTTTTCTTTTGTTGAGAGTTCAATTGCACTCAGTCAATTTATGGGATTAGTTTTGTATCATAAAGATAAAGCAACACTTTCTCAGAATAAAGCAAAACTATGAGTTTAAAAGAAAAAAAAACTGAGTCAAGCAAAATAAAATACATTTCAAAAATAAACTATAAGTTGCAAACAAATCATTTGTGTAATCATGTAAACTATAAGTCTTTTTTCTTTGTTTTAACATAGGTTTTTGTTTGCAGTTATTTGTTCTTCTTTCTCAATGATCAGACTTTTGCTCTTGCTGCAGCTTTCTCATTTGCGCTCCTTCACTTTTTGTTTGAGATTCTGAAGGCCCGTCCACACAGCGGCGTGCGTTGAAGCTTCCAACGCTTCTGCCCATTCATTTTGAATGGGGTGACGTCACTTTTAGCCGAACTGCATTTTGGGAAGCGACGTGGAGCGTTGCTGGCGTTGCTCACTTCAAAAGTTGAGCAATGTTCAACTTTTGGCGCCTCAGCAGAAGCGTCAGCCAATGAAATCCCATTTATGCAAATCTGCCAGTACAAGCACTACGCAGGTCATTTCTTCATATTCAAAAAATGGAGGGAAAATTCATTATAGCGGTAGTGAATCACCCGGTGCTGTATGATCAGTCTCTGTTCATCTACCGGGATACAAACCGGAGGAGCGAGGCATGGAGGGAGGTGGCAGAGACAGTGGATGAAACTGGTAGGTTTTCGCCTGTTTGGGGATTTTATATCCAGTTTACTTCGTTTTAACATTGATATTGCTTTGTATGTCGGGGGCGGGAGATTCATGTGATTGGTTGTTGGTCGCGTTGCTCGCAAAAAATCCCCAAGCTTCAGATACGCCCACCGCCAAGCGTCAACGCACGCCGCTGTGTGGACGGGCCACACCCCTGAAAGTCCCGCCCACCTGGGAGGTTTGTGTCAGAATCTCAATCAAAAAATGAGGGAGCGTAAACGAGAAGAGCTGCAGCGAGAGCAAAAGTCTGATCATTGAGAAAGAAGCAACAAGAACTGCAAACAAAAACCTATGTTAAAACAAAGAAAAAAGACTTATAGTTTACATGATTACACAAATGATTTGTTTGCAACTTAGTTTTATTTTTGAAATTTATTTTATTTTGCTTGACTCAGTTTTTTTTTCTTTTAAACTCATAGTTTTGCTTTATTCTGAGAAAGTGTTGCTTTATCTTTATGATACAAAACTAATCCCATATAAATTATAATGCTGGAGCCAGGAGACACATTGGGGGCGACATGATTTTCCAAATCCACATTTTTTATGGAGTCTTGATTCATTAAGATTATCAGATTATTGGTTTTATGCCGTGACAACAACATTTACAAAGCTACATGGTAACGCTCTGATATATCCACTATATATTTTTGGCAATGTACCAAGCAGGCAATATTGTAAAATTAGAAGGAAATTAAGAAACACTGTACTTGCAATGATTATATACCTGATTGTCTTGTCATGTCTGTGTATGCTTGATATCCTAATAGCGGGAAAAAAGCCAGTTTTTGACTATTTGATAATTAAAAACTCTATATTGTTTTTGCTGAAATATTTCCTATAAAGGCCAATAGGCCAAACTTCTTTCTACTCGAAAGTAGTTATTCAATTGTCTTCATACTGACTGTGAAAGAACAGTAAAAGCTGATAGCTGGGTCTATCATAAGGTCTTGTTGGAGGCCTCTGCTCTAATAAGCATCTGAGCATTGCCTTGTTTTTCTTTTAATACGGGATATTCTGCATTTCCATCTGATTATTGATTTAGATAATTGTATTTAGTCTTGCTTTCGTACTGATCATCCCATCCAGTCAGTTAGGATTCCTACATACTGCCCATGCACATTTCAGAGGGGCAACTCTTGAACTCTTAAACTTTGTCAGACAAGTAGGACACTCATCCGGCACCAGATTTTCAGGGACGAGTTGAAACAAGATCCCATCCATCAGGTTATCGAGCCATATTTTCAAGTTCAAGTTTAATGTGAGCAATATGAGTATATCATTCATGGAATCTAACAGTGTGACAGCCGATTGACTGGAGGAAGATGCCAAATGAAGTTAGTGTCCTTCTAGGCTGCTGCAGAGGTATGATTTACATGCGCAGACCCAGAGAGAGCTTGAAGTTTCTTGCACTGCTGTTGCTTCGATTCTATGACCTGTCCTTGGTATTGGTATTGACATCTCTTAAAAAGATCAAAAATAGCTTGATCCTGGCTTACGGTGTGGCAGCAAGTCACACTCTAGTCTAGGATCGGCTGACAGTCACTCTGACTGAGGAGTCGAGAACAAATAACCGTTGCTGGACTTTTATGTGAAGGGGGGTCAACTGAAGGATCAACACCCGTCTCCTTCCTCTTTTTCTCTCTCCTTTTCCTGTCTCTAGTCCATGCCTTCCTTTTTCATGGCCCCTCTGATGGGATCCCCTCTTCTGTTTCCTGCTGTTTGTGTTGGTTGCTTGGAAACCATGGCAGCTGTCCAGTTGGTTGACTTTTTTCTTTTTACTGGTGTGACTGGGGGGGGGTTGGAGGTTACGAGGTCAGCATATGGGTGGGATACTTTACAGTTTTTATATTGGCATTTTAGATATGGGCAAAAATAATGCCCTGTTCCACAAGATTGGTTTGTCCTACCTGTTAACTTTAAAATGTTGCGGTAAATAGCAAAATAAAATGTAATACACACTATAAATGTCACGGTGGAGCAGGGTGGACCCAAATGCAGGACACAGGAGCACTTAAATAAAAAAAACATTTATTCAAGGCTTGATCTGTGAAAGGTAAGGCAATGACAAATCAGAACAGAACTTCCCGATCACGACACACAAAAATATACAAGGCTCTGACCAGGACTAACCAGGGGTGTAGTGTTATTTGTATAAGTACTGGAGCACACTTACGACTCGCGCATGCATGCACGCGCACGGTTGTGGCATGACCACCAAAACAGAAACATATGGGAATGGCCACTGTATACAAAGTGTGAAAATGTATTTACTGTCCTATCCATGTGAACATGTTTTAAATTGGGGTGGACCTAACATCCTCTAGGGGGGCCCAAGGGCATGCTGCCTCCGGGAAGATTTTTTTTTAAATATTGAAGTTAAATGCATCAATCTGGTGCACTAAGAGAGCAAAATGAAGAGATCTATGGATACCTCTCTCAACACCCATATGAAACAGAACTGTAAACAGATTTACTTTTTCTTTATGGATATTTTACTAATCACATATTTTACTAATCACTCACTGTATTCTTGTTTTACTTTCATATAGTATTTCATACCTGTTTTTCATTTATTCTCTTATTTTGTTATAACTATGATGATCATATAAAGGTGTGCCTCGGAAATACTTGTTTACATAAATCGTGACCAAACCGTTTGAGACCCACTGAGATAACTTTGTCTATCTATCTAAACACTGACAGAGTCCTTACCTCACTGAGTTGTAGTTATCAGAGCCTCTCAGTCTGACAGGAGAGGACTCTCCTCCACACTTGTTGTAGAAACAGCTCTTTATATCCGTTAGCATAACTAGCTAACCAGATGCTAACAACAACAATCCCTGGCACCTGTGCCCCTCTTTCAATTAAAGACACAGCCACGCAAAAACTGTGGCATGTGTACAGCTCCTTATGGGTACTGCAATTTTTTAAGTCGAGTTCCGGTGCGCTCCGGCAGCATTACACCCCTGGGACTAACCGGAAACCAGGATTTAAATGCAACCTGAAACTGATCAGGTGATTGCATTGCTGATGGAGAACAGGTGAAACCAATAAGGCCAGGACATCAAACAGGCGGGAAAACACAGGAAGTATAAACAGACATGATACATATAGAGAAAACTTCATAAAAATAAAACCAAGGTCATAACAATCAAATTAATAAATGCTAGAATGGTCATTTTTAAAAGACCATTTATTTTCTGTTCATATTGGTGACTTGTATTATTATCAACTTTAATGAGCTTTATTTTACCTCTACAGTCCTGCCAACATGTCTATGTCCATATAACAGTCTGTTTTAATATTGTTTTCGTAGTGTCAGTCATTTCAACTCTATGGCACATTTTAGCATTTTTATTTGATGTTTTGGTCTTTTGACCTACAGTTTGACTGTTTACTGTAGGTTAGCCCTCACTGCACTAATGTACATCCTCCAAAAACTGCAGAGAAAATGTTCTGATAAACCCACTATATGCTACAACCAAATATCAGACAAAGTTAGCAATTATCGAGTAAAATCAGTGCAGCTAAAAGAAGATTGTTCCTGCAGGAGTTGATGGAGAGCTAAATGAGAGAGAATATTGGACTTATATTTGGCAGGTTTATTTTTTCAGTGTATGTGCCAAAGCTCTCTCTCTCTCCAAATATCAATTTCTAACTTTTTATGTGTAGTCTGAGTCAAAAGAAAATCCACATACAGTATGCACGGCGACAGTACACAATCCTTTGTTAAAAATGGTGTGATTCACACTCTTCTATTAGTCAGCTAGCTCGTTTGATTCACCCCCATATGGCTAAGTCTGTGGCGAGAATGTATCACATGAGGAATATGCCACATATAAGGTGTTGGAACGTCACCTGCGTACTTACAGTATAGTGCTCATGGTGTCAGGTTTACACAGGTTGTGTTCTGCTTTTTAAGGCCTTTTTCAAGGTTTAACAGCAACTACTAATGCTTTTTAGTGCACGTGTCCTCAAAACACACAGTCTGAATTAGGACCTGTGTGTCCGGATGAAAAATATGAATCACAACGTATGAATTCCACAAACTAACACATTCATACACATAGTCATACAGACAGAAGAAGAAAAACTGTTTTCCTTCTCTGTCAGTAAATTTTAGGCCATTAAAACGCTCTTGAGATGAAACCAGATGTAATAAAGTGCTGCTCCGCAGGGAGAGAACATGCTGCCCTGCTGTGGATCCATCTGAAGTCATTCCCCTCAACCCCACATCCTTAAGCGTCTCCCCAGTCTCTGGAAACCTGATCCGGACGTGTGTTTTTCACTTGAATCCTACAGTGGTGTTCCTGACCTCAGACTGTGATCCCAATCAGGAGGAATACCCTGATGCTGCAGTTTGGAGCCTTTGCGCTGAAACCAAATATTATAATCGTGTAATGAGGGATCCCTCTCCAGGAAACACACTCGAGCAAGTGTTGCAACTCAAGTAGGAAAACTGGCTGCTGCTCCTGCTGATAACTCGCATGGTTTATTATAAAAGCATAATTTCAGTGAGTGTCAATTTACCATTTTGTATTCAATGACTGTTGGGATCATTTTTATGTTGTTCCTCATTTCATCGCTGTCAATGTAACAGTCATATTTGCTGCCCGCAGAACAGATCAGGATATTCGGTTAAAACATTGTCATATTTTCTTGCGGAGTGACACAAAATCGAACGAATCATGAATATTTTCTCAAGTTAACACTGTCAAGAACCTACTGCGGTTGTGTGGATGTTAATTGATAAAACATCCAGGGAAGAGCTGAGTTGAACGGCAGTGCACACTTCTTTGAATTCAGACAATAAACAGGATACTCTGCTCCTGTCCTGTGTAAGCAAACGAGTGTATCCAGGATTAGCCTCCACTGCATTGACTTTCAATGTGCAGGGCGGTATTTATTGACATGACAGACCAAAGATGTGTATTCTACTGCAGGTTATACCGTGGTGTTTTCCTTCAGGGCATGGCTGCATATGAAGTCATTAGTGTGTACATAAAGATCCCTTATTATACAATGCGATGCTTGTTTTATTTATTCAAGCTTTTGGATCACTGCTGGGAATAGTATTACCTTTTTGTTAGCAACAAGAAGCAAAAAGTGTTAATTAAACATTTAAGATACCATTTAGTTACATTTTTAAGCAATCTGTTTCATGAATATCGGAGTGAAATAGAAATTGTGCAAGTTGCTAAAAAGCCGGGAAATCAACCTAGTGTCCATCTTTTTTGTGAGATCCTCACAATCCCCGTAATTCATTACATGCAGGTACAGAACATATGTTAACTAAATCTAAATGTGTTGTAAAAGGGATACTGCATATGTCATTCCTGCTTTTAGCTTTCTAAATTACAAATGGCGTAGACGAGGCAATGCAATTATGGCGGAGCCAATACATTTCAAAGTTAAAGGGGACCTATCATGCAAAATGCACTTTTGTACGTCTTTTATACATTGTTACAGCCGCTGTTACCTTGTGCCCTTAACTCTGGTTGTGTGTGTGTATGTAAATGAGCTGTGCGGTTCCTATGCTGTCAGTGGCCGTACCGACCTCGTAACATCCGCGGTGATTGGACGGACGTCACGCAATCCCCGCCCGCTTCTGCCACGTCATCCGGGGGAGGAGCATAAAGGCCGGACACGGACACCATTCGGGAGGCTCTGTATTGTGTGACAGACGCCTCAACCCTCTCATTGTGACATTGCCATATTCTGTGATTCCTTAGACTGCCTAGCAGTGTGTATTCTGTGATTCGTTAGACTGCCTAGCAGTGTGTATTCTGTGATTCGTTAGACTGCCTAGCAGTGTGTATTCTGTGATTCGTTAGACTGCCTAGCAGTGTGTTCAGTAGAGTTCTGTGCGAGCACACTGATTAGCAGTGTGTCATAGTATTCTGTGTTTAGTGTAGGGTTTGTGTGTGTGTGTTGCTTAGATCCAGGTTGATTAGCACCTGTAGACCAGCAGCCCCGTGTGTATATTGCGTAGATCCAGGTGATTAGCACCTGTGGACCCGCACCAGCTGTGTTTTCCCACAGCCCCGTTTTGTTTATTGTTTTGTTCCACTTTTGAAGTGAGGTACTTTCTTTATTTTGTAGCATACTGTGCCATCTCTTTTGGAGTCCTATTTTGTTAAATCGTAACAGTTTGGTCCGTTGTTGGGCCAGGCTGTTCGTGTACATTATTGTGTGCAAAGTTTTGGTTACAAATAAACCACCGGTAACAATTACCAATTCCAAACTGGTCGTGTCGTGTCCCTTTGGTCCCCCTAGCCCAGTGGTTCTCAAAGTGGGGGGCGCGCCCCCCCAGGGGGGCACAGAGGCATGGCAGGGGGGGCGAAGACCAGGGGGGAAAATGGTTATTAAAAAAAATAAATAAAAAAATCATATTTTGAAAAATTATTGATTGAAAATAATATGATACAGTACTATTACGTCTGGGTCTTTGCGTTTCATTAAAGCTCGGCTCTGTGTGTGTGTGTGAAACGATCCATTTTGTGTGTGCGCGAGCGAGAGAGAGAGAGCGCACCGGTACCGGAGATTGTTGTTGTTAGCTTCTGGTGCTAGCGAGCTACGCTAACGGATATAAGGAGTTTTTTCAACAACAAAGTGGAGGAGAGTCCTCTCCTGTCAGACTGAGAGACTCAGTCAGCTAAAGGACTCTCTCAGTGTTATCTCAGTGGGTCTCAAACGTTTTAGTCACCATTAATGTAAACAATTATTTCCGAGGCACACGTTTATATGATCATTATAGTTATAAAAAAATAAGAGAATCAATTAAAAACAGGTATGAAATACTATATGACATTAAAAAAAGAATAAAGTTTAAAAGGGGAGTGATTTGTAAAATATCCATAAAGAAATAGTACATCTGTTTACAATTCTGTTTCAAATTGGTGTTGAGAGAGGTATCCATAGATCTCTTCATGTTGCTCTCAAAGTGCACCAGATTGATGCATTTAACTTCAATATGCCGTGAGCTGATTATCGAGCCTTCATTGTAACAGTTGCGGGTACATTGTGTATATGCGTGGGGATTGTTGCAGTAGAACATTCCACTGTAGCGCCCGGTACATCAATGGGAAACCCTAAATGTTTGAGCACCCTCTATGAAACGTCAAGCTACCCACAAGCACCCCCAAAATAAATCTCTGGCGCCGCCACTGAGCCTGACTATTTGTGTTGGGGGGGCCCGACTTTTTTTTTTCTCCAAAGGGGGGGCCTGACAGAAAAAGTTTGAGAACCACTGCCCTAGCCCAATAGGGAACGTAACATACATGAATATGTGTCCCCGGTGTGTCAGGGAACCCACCAAGTGTCAGAAAACAAAACCCTCTCTCTTTTCCTCCATACCCAAATCTCTAAAAACGGGGCTGCAACGGAGCTGATTATTATTTGAATTGTTCTGACGTCAGAAAAGGGGTGCTCCGCCTATATGGGCAACTCTCCACCTATCAGGGGAATGAGAGAGCGCTCGAAAGCGCTGGAGACGCTGTAGCAGTGTTTCTGCCAGGGCTGAGAGGGCGTCCACCCCGAGGGGGGGGCAGACCCGGCGGCAGACATACGTCTCTGGGCGGGCATTTGATTTACCAGGGCGGGCCCACCCCGAAACTTACATTTCCCGGAAATCTGAATTGTCAAGGGGGGGGGGGGCTGTTAGACGCTCGAGATTTGTCAACGGGGGGGAGGGGGGGGCTGTTAGACGCTCGAGATTTGTCAACGGGTAAAAGTATTCTCAATGGGTCATTATTCAATATCCACATCAGTTAACAGATGAGTTAGTTTGTTAGCAAGGCATTACATTACGTGTAATGAAATAACACGTAATGTTATTTCATTACGTGTTGATTTCTATCAACACGTAATGTTGTATCGATGTATATAGAGATGTACTACAGCAAAAGTATTCTCCGTCGGGACTTCCTGCAACAACACCACGCCGTTATCTTGATTCTGATTGGCCAGAAGACATTATCAAAGATGTTCTATTGAGAAGACGATCACTACGTGACAAAAGTTTTCAAAACCGTTTCTAGTCTTCGGTATTTCCAGACAAGTGACTGCTGAAATCAATCTTACTAACTGCTGTCTGTGCAATTAACTCTGCGAGAGTTAGCGGGCTTTATTTTGCTTACTTTAACATCATTTTTCATGGTGGGGCTAAGCCATTTCTTGGTATGGCTGTAGCCTACCCCAGTATACCCTGGCGCCGCCACTGAACATAATAATAAAACAATTAAAATGTTGTATTCAGCCCTGATTTAAACAGCCGGCCCAAATCCTGGATGGGCGGGCCCAAATCCTGGATGGGGGGGGGGGGAATTGTACTTACTTCCGGGTGTACAATTCTCCGTTATCCAATGGGAATGGACGCTCACATTGCCTTTAAGAGCTGCCGACATAAATGGATGCGGTGCTTCCCTGAGCGTCAAATACCGCCGCCGATGGGAATACATTGCAATCAGTTGAAAGCTCTTTGTGTCCGTTTATGAAGCTGAAGGAGCCTCGGCGCGTCACAACTGGACGCCACGGGACCCTGACCAAGCGTCGCTCCTGGATGCTTAGGGAGTGAGAGTGTGTTGTCAATACTGATAACAATCAAACTTCTCTTGGCAGTGTTTTTATATGACTTGATGTAAGATTCGAACAGAGCAACATAATAGATGTTTTATGTTTTGCAAACTTTAAACTGGAAATAACATATCTGGCTGTAACCCCCTGAACAACATTTTATTAATAACTGTAAGTTGACATACATTTTCCTCAGGAACTGTAATAACATTTACGTTTATTTGTAAATGATTTGCAAAACTACTTAATCCCCAACACTTGGTTTACATTAGGCTAGGTGCATTATGGACAATATAACCAACGTTCTTTAAAATTCAGAAAACGGTTTCATTCTTGGTTACACAAAAGTACTCAGTAGGTAACAATGTAACACAACAAGTTAATGTATGATGGCATTCACCTCGTTATGAATTAACAATAAAACAACATGTCCAACAGAGGTCCGGATATTTTGTTCTGCGGAATCACATTTGTTTTTGTTTCCTGCACATGGTGGAGTAATCAGTCCTGCATACGGTATCATATTTACCAAAGCACATAGTGTACTGTATAGCGGACCTACATGCATGAAGAATTTGGGGATTATGACGCATTCCCCCTAGTGAAAGATATATGACGTTGCGAAATCCTGCATGCCTTAACGGTTTGTTAGTTTGGCCGCTCTTGCAGCAGGAGGCAGTGTTACTCAGAAGCTCCCATGTGTCACAACCTTGCCACAATCCACGTAGCTGCTATTGCTTCTGGGAAACCTTCTGGGTCCATTATCATCGTCCAGTAAAAGGAGATCAGGAGCTGCCACACTGCCAAAGAAAAATACACAAGCATGCAGAGAAATTCACAAGAGAATACGTAAGTATGTATGCTACACACACACATGTCAAGTAAGGTTTGTTGCCAAATGTAATGGCTCTCTCTACTCTTTCAAATGTGGCCGTAGGCCTATGTGTAAATACATCTGGACAATATAATTTCACACATCGTCACCTTCACACGCCCACCCTTCCATCCCCCACTTCCATCGGATAGAAAATAAAGCTCAGGTCTTGTCAGAGGGAATCCCTGCTACCCCAGCTGAGAATACACACTCCATACTGGCCCCTCCGACATAAATCTCCTCCAACAGTCTGAAACCACCTTGACCCATCATCTAGAGTGACTCAATGGCTCGGCTTCCCGCATTTCCCAGAAAGCCACGCCAGGCCATGAGTGAGGAGACCTCCAGATGATTGAGATTTCCCACTTTTGCATCAGTTGGGCTCCAGACCACTCTTCTATCGGAACACATTAGTCCTCGCTGTGTGTGTGTGTGTCCCATCTTGCGGGCTCTATGGAGTTCCAAAATCCGTAAAGTGGAAAATAAGCCCTGAAAGTATTTACATATCATCATATGAACCAGATATGTGTCCTGGCTTCACATTAGGTACAGACTGCAGACTGGCTCTTTTTTTTAAGGCAGCCAGACGGTTACGAAACCTTCAGAGCAAATAGGTTATTATATCTCAATATGGTTCCATGATGTGGTTTTAGAGGGATACGTCTGCTGAATTCCCATGCTGAACAGGGAGTTCCTCTTGGGCACAACACTGTAGTGTAGGCAAACCATTTTACCATTTCACCATTTCAGTCAAACTTTTAGTCAGACTTTTAGAAATAAATGATTGTCCGATAAAATCAAGCTCTAGCCAACAGATTCATACAACTTTACCAATTGCCATCAAGGAAGTTCATCTGTCGTAGTGTAGCGGAAATGTGGTGTCTGGGTTAGCCTGAGTAATTTTGTCCATCTTCTTGTCCTGACCTCGGACAGTAGGCTGGGTCGTGTAACATAGGGTGACCAGACGTCCCCGTTTTCCGGGGACAATCCCCGTTTGTATTGGCCT
This sequence comes from Gymnodraco acuticeps, assembly GCF_902827175.1. Lineage (NCBI taxonomy): Eukaryota > Metazoa > Chordata > Actinopteri > Perciformes > Bathydraconidae > Gymnodraco > Gymnodraco acuticeps. The sequence continues at coordinate 4,969,491 of NW_022989810.1, forward strand.
GTCCCCGGAAATGTCCCCGTTTTTTAATATACGTTAAAAACAGATAGCAAGGTGAAATAAAACGTTTCATGTCAGGAAATACTGGGTAAACAGACTGTGGTCAAGCCAGACCCCACTTCGGAAAACACAGTCAAGCCAGCCCACACGTTGTATTGCGGTGCGCGAATATCCTATGGATTACGGTAGAGGCCTGTAAAAACTGCCTTCAAAATGAAAGCGTTTACTCGGTCAATAACAAATATACCTAAAAAACACACCAAACATATTCATATATACTGGAGCTTAAATTAAGAAATATGTACTATATAATGTGATCAATAATAATTTAAAACAAACTACGTATAACTACCACATTATAACTGAGTGAATGTAAAATGTAAGGATACAGTTATGAAGACATATCTGACATTTCCACTGGGTGACTATCTAAAATGCTGTTTAAAATCTCAAATGATATCTATTGTCCATCTATATTTTGATTATTATTTAATGGAAACTGTCCATAATCAAAGAGTCATTCTAAGTCAATCAAATACTTATTTCACTCCAGGGTGATAGCATGACACCCCATCTAGTCACTCAGAGAGAATCAGGACTATCTGATGTAGAGTTTCAAAATAAAAGACTTCTGAAGTGTCATATATGAGCTATCATCCCTCTGTTTTTAGATAAGAATAAAACAAAAACTATCCAGTATCAAAGACTCATATATGAGCTATCGTCCTTCTGTTTGTATCCAACAGTTCAAATGTTCGAATTACATTGAACCAGAATTGTCCCCCTTTTTTCTTTAACAGCGAAGAAAATTGGATATGTTAATGATATATTGACCGCAAAACTCAAAATGTCCCCGGTTTTAATTCTGAAAATCTGGTCACCTAATGGCGCGTTTCCACTGCAGCGGGTAGCTCGCTTTAAGCGTGCCGAGCCGTGCGGGGCCCGTTTTTGGTTGTGCTTCCACTTGGCCTAGTTTTGGCCCGTGGCTACTTTTTCACCTTTTTTCTGGCCTGACTAAATCGTGGTTCTAGGGCCAGGAACAACCAGGCTGAGTCGGGCTAAGTATGCTAAACTAGAGAGAGAATCGCTGGCAAGGGGGCAACAACTACAACATATTTGACCGTGATTTAATTGTAATACACGTTTCAAAATGATGCCGAAGTAACAACATACTGATACCGGTTAGTAAAAACCATGAATTAATGCTTTGACAAGTCTGCAGACAGACGGCAGGCGAAAAAACCCTTTTAAAATGCGTGTTTTCTAAATGGAGCTTGGCTAAGCTAACGTTATATATGCTCCGACCGTCCACACTCACAGCAACGGCCTATACCAGGCATCCTCAAACTAGGACTCCGGTCCGGATCCGGACCCGAACCAGCACTGTCTCCGGACTCTGAGCAAAATTATACTTTTCATATGTATGATCTCTCTGTATTATATGTGAGACATCGCCACAACGCATTCGCAACGAGTCAAAATTCTCCGCTATGTCCACTGCAAACAGCGCTCTGCATGTCTGACTGTTCCACTGTGTTCCACCTGTGTGTGTCAACGCTTTGGTCCAATCACATTCAGCATCCAGTCAGCGTTTTTTCCCCCCAAACAATCTGCGAATCAGAGGCACAGTAGGGCGGGTCTTCGCGGAATGCGGGTGGGAAAAATGTGTGTGTCTCTTTCAACCTGTCTAAGTCAGAGCGAGAATTAAAAACAAAAACAAAAAAAATTCAGAGCGAGAGTTAACAGCTCTTCTAGTTCCATCTGTACTGTAGCTAGTAGCCTAGTTTCACCTACCGGGGTGGCAACTGACACCCTAAAAATAGGCCTTGCCACCCCAGCTGCCACCCCAGTTGGCAGCTTTGTTTTGAAAGAAAGTTGTGGCTCATCGGACATTTATGAGAGAAAGTCTCTAATGTCCGAGTGCAAGTGAATGCAGCACAAGATGCACGTCATGTAACCCCTCCCCCCGGTCCTGGCGCGAGCGTGGACATACGATTTGGCGGCGATTTCATTTTTTAAACTGGACGGCGCAAAACGAGAAGCATTCGGACCCAAGCACTGAAGGAATGAGGTATTTGCGGCCTACAATGACAGAGAAGAGACTGTCAGTTTGACTGTACTCAGCATTGAATCAAAACGCACTAAAGCTGTTGATCTTAATACGTTTGTGAGGCGTTTCGCTGAACCAAAATGGTAATCGCCGCATTCAGCTGTAATAGACATGTCAACTTGATGCTCTGCTCACGGATGAGCATACACAACTATTAAGATGATGACCTTACGTGTGTAAATATATTGTTTTCTTTGAGGGGGTCTGCCCCCAAAAAACTGTTTTAAGTCCTGAGAAGTCAAAATAAGACCGGTTGTTTAAAACTACACTGCCCAGCCAAAAAAAAGTAACCACTTTGATTGAACTAGGCCAGTAGGTAAGGACTTTCCACTGGATAATAACTGCAGTATAAAAGAATGCATGACTGAAGTGATGGAGACCATGTTGAAGGCAAACAAAAAGAGGAAATAACAGGTCAAATCAAGCAAATCCCCTCTCAGATTGCACAGCAACCAGAAGAACATAAATACTGGCTGGTGATTTGATTCATCAGCTTTGTGATGGAATAAAAAATGCACACTGCATTTCCTTAGCTGTGGGTGAGTCCACTGACACCACTGACAATGCTCAGTTGCTGGTGTTTGTGAGTTTTTATGATGAGGCAAAGGGGGAGTTTGTTGAAGATGTGTTGGGCCTGACGAACCTCAAGTGGACACACAAGGGGGCAAGACATTTATAAAGCAATAATGGGAATGCTGAATGAAAGAGGGTGCAGCTGCCTTTATTCATAACTGTGCAGCTCTTACACTGCGACTCTGAGGGGTCAAGCACAGACACAATAACAATGAAAACTGCTGCATACAGATTATTTTTGTTTTTGCAACCTCGTGTTAAGAATCTTGTTGCAATTGTTTAAAAGTTTGAATGACCGTAATAAACGGACCTTTGTCTTATTGAAACATTTATTTTGGACCTTTAAGATTTGTATTTGAGTACCCCTGGCCTATACATACATAAATAAACCAGCGACTGTATTCTCCATGACACAGGCAGTCTGTGGTTTGTACTTGTTTAACTTTTGTCAAGTTTCTGAACAGATATGAAGAGCTGTGAGCTCTGAGTGCTAAGAGCTAACGGCTGTGTTGTTTTTTGGGGCGCTCATTGAAGATGACGTCACGGCTCCGCCTACACTGCGTTACTATAGTAACTGCCCCAGTTCCTAAACTGTAATGGAAGCGCAGCATTAAAGTGAGCCGGGCCTAATAAGGCCTAACCAAACCGAGCGAGGCCTGCAGTGGAAACGCGCCATAGTGTAACAGCCTAAGGCCAAGCTGGGTTATCTTAGCTTCCACCCTTAGCACAACCCTCAGTGGCATTTTTTCTAGAATCCCTGTATCGGTGGTCGGAAGATGCGGTGCACGGTGATCATGTCAAACTCTGTACTACTTTATTCAAACTCACGCTTCTTTTTCCGATGTTGATGACAGCATCTCTGTCATATGCAGTTCTTTATCAGTCCATACAATGGTTTGCCTCTTAAAACCTCTCTAAATCGATATTAATCTTGTAATACATGGAACTTTCAGGTAGTAGTAGTTATTGCATAGTTACACTATTTATTTATTTGTATGCAAGCAAACGTCAGTCCTCAAGAAGCATACCATCAGGTTTTCAGATTGCAGTTGGGGCTCTGATTCACACAAATTATGGAGCAACGTATGGATCTGAGAAATACACTGCTACATAACATTTAGACATGTAGGCCTATACACAACATCAGGAGTAAGTAATCATTCCGTTGCTCAATCACATTTCAGAAAACAAAATGACTTCTGAAAAACAGAAATAAAAATAAATCGTAATCTTTGAAAAAACAGAATCTTTAATAGAGAACTGTTCTGGCTATATGAATCTGACAAAATGCCAGAATGCTGTATATCACTTAAAAGGTTATACACTTCATCACTATCGGGGATCAGACTGTTTCAGGATATTGAGCGTTTGAGAGTCTATAATCAGATTAAAAGTTAAAAGGTTGAGTTTCATACATCAGCCCTCACAGTCCTACCATCATCGAGTATTATGAAAAATTAATAATTTAGAGGTGCTGTCACAGATTGTGTGGCCCTGAACGGCAATACCAGAGCTTGATAAGCGAGATGTATTAAAACTGTCAGTCCTCAGGTAGTTTGATTGACTTAATGTTTATTTTCATTATCTACGGTGTATCATCAGTGACAGGTTGTTTGTATCTGCAGAGCCTTTATTTTCTCTAAGTAAGGTAAAGCTCCTCCATGTGTTGTTGCTGCCACCTCCTGGGTTGCTTATGTATAACCTGATCTTGCTTTATACTGATTTGTACATTAAATAAATAGGTGGGGAAAAAAGCCAAAACAAAAACGTAAAAAACACTTTCCAATGCATTTACACTATATAAGAATCTTTGTGTTTGCAAAATACCAAAAAGTACAAGACATCATAGAAATATAGGACATTGTTTTAAGAGCATGTGTACGTGAATAAATACTACAACGATAACGTCAGTGTGTATATTGTATTTGTCTTAATGTGATGATACAGACAGGGGACAAATAAAAAAGACAACGGTGTCACAGAAATGACAGACAATAATACAGAACATGATTTATATATGGCACATATTTGTATTGTTTTTGTGTGCAGGACAGGTACAACAGTGTGTTGTGTAAGGGTGTCTATATATACTGGTATATGCAAGGGGGAGGACATTGGAATAACTAAATACATAATTACAATTTAATAGTAATAATAAATGTTTGGTGTAGCCCTGAATGGAGTAGCTCTGGAAGGCTTTACCACCTTTTTCTCTTTGTGATTTTCTTTTAATAAGGTTTAAGGACATCAAAGATGACTTTCATGTGGTTTGGTTAAGAAAATGTACTACCAGTCTTGAGATCCTTGCACCCTCTGGTGGACAACACAGTTATTGTTAACTGTCACTCAGTTATACTAAAATGTGGATGTAGTTTGCATCACCTAGATTTGTTGCCAAAGGAAACCTTATATTGTGTTGTTTTATTTTCTACAACTTCTTCCTGCTTCTGTTTTACATTGACCTCTGCTGGATCATCGTAGTGGATCCAAGTGGCATGTATTGAAAAGGTCACCATCATTGCACACTAAACCCTCTTATCTAGAAAGTATCTGATACAAGACAACAGCACTGCACTTCTTCATTTCCCTGCATGAGTATTGGAAAGTAACTAAGAACATTTACTCAATACTTTATATGTTTACTTCACTACATTTTGCAAGCAAATATTGTCAGTTTTACTCTTTTACATAGGTTACTTTGTTCTTATGATAAACAAAAAAATATTAAGTTAACTAATAGATTATGGTGAACTATAATGGGTTAAGATACCAGGGAGGCGTGTGGGTTGTGCATTGGTGTTCGGATCAGGGGAGCACAGGTTCAAACCCCACTGCAGCCAGCATGTCGTGGTGTCCCTGGGCAAGACACTTCACCCCAAATTGCTCCTGTGGTGATTGTCCACAGTATTGAGTATGTAAGTCGCTTTGGATAAAAGCGTCTAACATGTAACATGTAATGTAATGTATAAAACATAATTAAAATGAGCTCTGTGTGTGGTTGTAATAAAGAAATGCACGGCAAACTGGTAAGAGAAATTTGAGGTTTTCACTTTATTATAACATTTATAACAGTTTGGATGATTTATGAATTATTGGAATGAAGTCCAACAAACTGGTCTCCAGTCAGTGCAACACAAGTAGCTTTGCCAGTTTATCTGCAAATCATGGTAACAATCTGCACTGGAATTACGGAGGAAGTTGGGGGCAAACTTAGTAATGTGAATAATTGATGTTTTTTTTTTTTTTTTTACATGTTAAGGTTTGTTAAGAGCGTCAACGTTGGTATGTTGACAACCCTTGTTTTTATACTTTGGAAGGATGCATGATTTTTACTTGTCTAGTAAAACATGTACTTGAGTAAAATACAAATCCTTTTGTTTCCATCCCTGCCCATTGTACAGCCCTCTCCTCTTTGCCCTCCTTCCAGGCCTAATGCTCACTGACCGATCCCATCATTGGATATGCAGCAGTGTGGCACATTCCTCCGATGCAGCCTGTGTGAAATAAGGGAAATGTAATAGTGATTGAAATTCAAATGTTTTTCTCATATTTCCCGAATGTCTTTTAATTAAAAGCAGACATGGTGATGTCATGCATGGAAGGCGAGAGAGGGAGCAGGTCTGCCTCCGAGGCCTGTGTGTGTGTCACACTGCACTAAGACAGAAATATCAGATATCTCAATATAGACATGTATGCAGATGTAAGGTAACCTAACCTACTGAGAAAATACCTGGAAAGGCAGGTAAAAGAAAGGACAGGGACATTATTATACGTCAAAGCTCTCATGAGAACATTGTGAACAGTTTAGCTATTATACACTGCATGATCATGAGCATTTTTCCGGCCTTTTGCATTCAGTTATATATATATATATAATTTCTATTCGAGTGCCAGACGTGTTTGTGCACAGATTGGTCTCTTCTGAAGCAAACACTAAGTGGTAATGAGCATCCGTGTCCATCAGCTGCTTGTCTGATACATGACTAATAAACATGCATCACGCTACCCGGGGCTATTTAAAGGCTCAGAAATGGAGGCGTTGGAGAGAAGAGGGTCTTTTTCTTGTCTCCGTGTCACTCTGTGTCAGCCACCTCGGCAGCAGTCATTAGCATGGGTCAGATCAGCGCTGTCAAACATGTGATGGTTTACACATGTGCATACACACACACACAGGGACACAGAGGGAACACATGCTAATTCAGATGTCCATTACTTTGCTGCCACCATGTGGATTAGGCATGACATATGTGCCTCTGAAAGCAAGAATGGGATCTTGATGGTACATTTTCACCAACTCTTTTTATATAAAAAAATAAATGGTGTTCAATCCAGGAAATGTCAATCAAGCTAGCACGAGGTTGATTCAATAATGAATCAAAACAAAATTATTTGTTTTATAAATTATTAACAGGTGTTCATTCATCAAGTATTCATTTAGAAAAGGAATACATATTTTTTTCTTTTAAATAAACCCTTTATTTATAGAAAGGTTAGTACTACAAATATTGTAATTACGGCTTTACTTGTTTTAATTCTTACATAAGACACACATGTATGTGGAATAAAGAGAAATGGCTAAGAATAATAATTGTTAACCGGCCTTAGTCACTTAATTAAAAAAATATTACATTTCTAGACATATTAAAAATATATTTTTGTCTCAGTTATCCTTTAATTTTTCTTCCCAAATTGTCTTCCATATTTCATATCTGTTCTGTGTAATGAGTGCAAGTACAAGGATAGAAACTAAAAACAGTTGCTTCTTCACTCACACAAGCATGCACACACTTGCAAAACACATTCTTACAAGTTAAAACCCTGCATTCAAAGTCCTACTTGTATCAAAGTATAGCAGTAAGCAACATAACTATCTTAGGTAAAACTACTCATCATGCAAAATGGCATTGTAACTTTGTGGAGCCCCTGAATCCTAAATCTTATGCATACAAGTGATTGCTTTGGGCAAGATACAAACCTGCGACTTCAGGTGCACTCCTGTAAGTTGCAGGTCGATTTATTATTCGTATTAGTGCCTGATGACCTCACCTGATTCCCAGCAGAGCGTTGCATGGCTCCAAAGTGAGCAAGTGTAAGTGACTGAGAACACCTGCAGAGCCTTTCATTTATAATATTACATCATAACTTCACTAGCTGACCATATACTGATTATACAAATTAAAAGTAAGTTCTATCTACAGCAATTAAATACATGTAATGAAGTGAATAGAACACTATTTTTTCTATAAAATGTAGCAAAGTAGAAGAATAAACTAGCATACAATTAATGTCCCTATAGTACCAAAAGGCGTGTAACATATGATGATAAGTGAACCATGAGAGAAAACATTTTCTCAAATATCTATTAATGCCCAACTGAATGACGGAAAGGTCAAGAATAAATTGTTCTTGAATATAATCAGCAGGTTTAACATTTTAATTGTAAATGTTAGTCTTGAGGGTGTCATTTATCACTGTTTGTATTGTTTCTTTATTTTAACGCAAAACACATTTATATGTAAATGATGTCTACAATAACATTCCCAAATTAATTGTTTTGAACAGAGCTAGGTTCAGGGTGTATTCCCCTTCATTTAAAACACAAATATTAACCTCATATTCATTCATTTATTTTTAAGAAGGTGAATAAATGTCAAGGTTGCTTTGATTGAGATACTTCATTAAGTCTTGGAACATTACAAAGAAAATCATTTAATTTGTTCTTTTTCGAAGCATGCTTTCAGATGATATGAATATCTGAGCCCAAGGGGGTCGTTTAAGCATGTCACATAACACAGGTTCATTTTTAATAGAAAAAAAGTGTTTTTTTATTTCAGCATTCAGATAAAACCTGCATTTTTCATTCTCTTTACAAAACCCAATAAAACCAACCCCTTAGGCGCAGCATGAATACACAGCAGCGCACAATAACTCACTAGAATGATTAGCAGTGACAAACCACAAAGGGAAATTACTTTGACATTTTCATACTTTGCCCCATTGTTATGATTATGACATATAGTCTGTACTTACTCCAGGGAAAGCAGTCTAATCACGCTACTTGTGTAATTAAATCAACCTGCCCACGGCTGTTATTGACACGCTAATATGGCCGATACAATATGAAAGTTATGACCTGCTCACACATCCATCCATAAAAGCAATAATTGCCTCAGTTGAATTAGACCAGTAATGTATGGAGCAGCCTGATAATGATGTGACAGGGGAAGGAAGTTCTATACTGTACACACACGCATGTTGTCATGTCGAGTAATTAAATGTATTAAAGGGGGAAACCCTGCGAATGGATCACCTGTATTTATAATCAGAAAAAGAAGACAGTAATTACGGCATTTTTGCATGGAAGGGGTGTAATTTCAACCATGGATCTTAATGCACAATGATGATGAAAACTCATAAGCCTTTTAGCAGCTTATTAAACGTACACAAGTGTGTTATTTAGGGAGAATGCAGAAGCATTACATTGCTGTTTGCCTCACGTGGTATTTCAGATTTTTACCAGTCGGTAACATCCCGCATCCAATAACCTTTCCATCAGGGGAGATGCACTGCAGTTTCAAAAACTATTCAAATATCATAACATAAATGTGGCAAAACACATGAAAATGAAGTAACATCTTCACCAACTTGACAACACATGATTAGCATTTAGAAGAAAAAAATTCACCAACTTGACGAAATATGCGCACGTTTCACTAAATGCACGGCATTAACGGAACGTTGTAAACTCAAAACGCTGCAAATAAATATTTTAGCAAGATGTTCTCAACACAACGGTAACGGAGGGGACACTTTAAAGTGAAGCACACAGCTGGGACCGGAGCGCTTGTTGCCGCTCGGGGATTTAAAATGTGACTACCTGTCAATGTTGTTGGAAAGTTACCTTAAGATGTACGGCTAATTTTAACAATGTGATTGCATGATTCCTTCTGGTATTATTGTAGATCTGCAATAAACTAGCCTGCTAACATAGCTAACCTAGTCATTTAAAATGACTGCTGCTGGAGCTGCAATGCGTTTCTCCGAATGGAAATGTTTTGGGCGGTTGTAGCGTGTTTGTACCTGTCGGCCACCGTACCCGAAGTGCTTCGAAGCACGGCAATCATTTGTACATGAATTCACAATATATGGCAAAGTGTTCATAATACAAAACAGATAGGGGACACTTATTGTAAAACAAGGATGAATAGAAGCCACATTGCTTACATTTAATTATACAAGTGCTTAACCATACTGCAACTGGTGACTTTGCTATAGCCATAGAGACATTAAGGCTGAGTCACACTGAGGCTCTTATTCCACACACAAACACACTGTATGCTGTTACGGATATCTGCTGGACGAGACAATAGTCCTTATTCTATGCGTTTTACTGGATATGGAGTGAGGGGTGGATGGTGCTGTGGACTCAACAGCTGCTCTATGCCTGATGCTGCATTCAAGTACAATCTGAAATACTCTCCTTTGTTATTCAATGTATAACATCATGTATGAGTCATTACATATATCTTTAGGCCATTATTTCTTAGGCAATACGTCAACTTATTGGTTGTTTTGGATTTAAAGATATCTCGGGTTGATAAGTAATTGTTTTATGTTATTTACGTGCTGAATGACTTACTCCAAGAAACACATTTTTGGTAAACAATAGATTTAAAGTAGAGCTTTGGGCAATTCCAAATCAACTCAATGAGTATGGGATTAGTTTTGTATCATAAAGATAAAGCATCACTTTCTCAGAATAAAGTAAAACTATGAGTTTAAAAGAAAAAAAGTCAAGCAAAATAAAATATATTTCAAAAATAAAACTATACATTGCAAAATCATTTGTGTAATCATGTAAACTATAAGTATTTTTTCTTTGTTTTAACATATATTTTTGTTTGCAGTTATCTTTGCTTCTTTCTCAATGATCAGACTTTTGTTCTCGCTGCAGCTCTCTCGTTTGCGCTAACTCATTTTTTGTTTTCGATTTTGACACAAACGTCCTAGGTGGGCGGGACTTTCAGGGGTGCGTCCCCATTGGTTACTCAGTTTTTGAGTGACAGCCCACTACACCACAGATCATACAGTGCAACTCATGCAGCAAACTCCGGAGTCCACTCGGCCACGTTAGTGTCGGTGTCTCCTGGGGAGTTTCATGAACATATCGGACTTCTCTTATGGATTGCAGTGCATTATACTTGTGTTGTGTAGTTTATTCTTTATTCCAACTTTAAATATTTTAATACCTGAACACACTGCTGCTGTTAAATAATTTCCCAATTTGGGATTGATAAAGTGTCTGTCTGTCTATTTATTTATTTTATAGATTACAAAAACACATCTATGTATTTTCAAGCTAAAGGTGATACACAATATAAACTGTATACTGTTATTTTTTCAAAGACATGTTACATTTCAAAAGCATATATTGCTATGTTTAGGACAAGCAATTAAAGACTGCTATAATTGAACAAATTCTGCAATATAAAAGTGGCAGATTTGCTTTATTAAACAGACCAGACCTAGGCTGCATGTCAACACAATTAGGAACATGCTGACATCTTACTATGTTGGTCTGAAGAGCTGAAGCATTCATACACAATGGATACAACCTGTGTTGTTTCATTCTATATCCTGTGAGAAAACGATATACATTTAGCATTACAAATTCGACATACCATTCCTAGCCTGAGGAAGATCTGAATAATCAACAGATTTGAATGGAATCTCTAACATTTTCATGTAGAATAAAGACAAAAGAGTGATTATACAAATTACATTTATTGAAATTTGAACCAGAAGATGAAGTCTCAAAGAATGTTTTAAATAAAAGGACATACAACAAAAAGGTGGATAACAATAACATCTATTAAATGTATATGTAAAGACATTTGGTCAAATGAAATGACACTGAGCCAGTGATAACAGCAACGCCAGCGTGGATGAAGCTGGTGCAGGTCTTTCTTCATGCCCCCCCTCCGTGCTGTCCCCTCAGAGGAAGTGGGAAAACGGGATAATACTCTGGACGCCACGCTGTCTCAATGATCCACACTGTTAATATGAGAGGAAAATAAATGTTTTAGGAAATGAAAAATATGAAGTTAACAAATAAAACACAGGTCAGGGGCATTCATGGACGGTAGGTTTTCCTACAAAGTTAACTCAGCCTCCATTGATTTTGATATCAAATTAGCGTGTTAATAAAATAAGCTATCATGGCTTATACTTGCATATCTAAACAGAATCATGAAAGCCTGTTGGTAGAGTCAGGCACACTAGTCTGTTTGAGTGTGTGCGCCGGTGTCTGAACGCTCACTCACTGCTAGCTATGTAGCTAACTGTTAGGCTACTTAGCTTGCATTGTTATGGATCTAAAGGTAGCACAAGCTAACTTTCATAGCACAGCTTTTCTTTACTTCTCACTTAACACAATAAAGAAACAGACCGTATAGTACAAACAACACACATGATCAATACTTACATATATTTTCACTTGTAGTATTATAATAATTGAAATGCTGGTTCTTCTGGGGGTCTTCTATCCACACTCAGCTACCGCACCGCAGCTGCACTGTACAATCGCTGGAGGACTGGGCTGTCACTCAAAAATTGAGTAGCCAATGGGGACGCACCCCTGAAAGTCCCGCCCACCTTTGACGTTTGTGTCAGAATCTCAAACAAAAAGTGAAGGAGCGCAAACGAGAGAGCTGCAGCGAGAGCAAAAGTCTGATCATTGAGAAAGAAGCAAAGATAACTGCAAACAAAAACCTATGTTAAAACAAAGAAAAAAGACTTATAGTTTACATGATTACACAAATGATTTGTTTGCAACTTATAGTTTTATTTTTTAAATACATTTGATTTTGCTTGACTCAGATGTTTTTCTTTTAAACTCATAGTTTTGCTTTATTCTGAGAAAGTGTTGCTTTATCTTTATGATACAAAACTAATCCCATAAATGAGTGACTGTAAGTCGAGTGAGGTGTCTTTAGCCGAGGACAGCACTCATATTTTGATTGTGTGATAAAGAATTACAGCTAACCTCCAACATGGTGGGGAATGTAGAGCATAAAGGAGAAGGCTTGAGTTTAAAGGGACCCTTTTTCTCTCTATAAATGACTTTTCTTATTATTCAATCAATAACAAGAAGAATCAATAACAACAAAAGGTTGTTTATGAATGTGCATCAGGCCTATCTTTTTTGTATTTTAAGAAACGATATAGCATAATAACGTACGGCGGATTTATATTGCACTGGACACACAAATAAAATAAAAACATAATAATCAAAGAAAAGGAGAACAAAAAGCCATTCGATATAAGCATTGAAACCTGAAACACACAGACACACACATTCTTCACACACAGAGGATGATCCTCAGCTGGGATGATACTTCGAAGGAGCATGCTCTCGCTCTTGTTTTACACAATAGCCTCTCACAACTGTAAAAGAGCCCCTGTGGCGTGTGTGTGTATGTGTGTGTGTGTGTGTGTGTGTGTGTGTGTGTGTGTGTGTGTGTTTGTGTGTGTGAGAGAGGGGGGTAGATGCTAAAACAGATGCAAAGCAAAAGTGACAAAAAGAAGAGAAGCAGGGGAAAGGAGAGACAAGAAAGATAGACCTCCACCCCCCAAACCCCTCCTTCGTTTTCTCTCCTGAATCCACTCAACATGAGATCACCGGTGTTCAGACATACAGCACAGTACAGTGCTTATTCATGTATTCTAATCCCCAAGTGATTTCATCTGTAACATGATTAACCGTGGAGCAATTTAGAAATAATCTGCGCGCGTTTAGAAATAACAATACGGTCTTAATCATTAAGTGAGAGAAAGTAAGGGGCTGCGTTCTTGAGCCTTACTGCAATCATGACGTCAGTGTCCCTCCAGACCTTTATGTGACTCATGGGCCACAGCTGGGGTCAAATGTCAAACTGCGATTGATGTCGCAATGGTCACATGGCTGCGGCTGATGCATGATTAGTTAGATATATACATTTAGATAATGTTCTTGTCCCCTAATCTATTAGGAGCCGCTCTTCTCTTCGCCCAAGGACCCTAATGCACTCCAATGTATTTATGGTCAATAATTAAAAGGGAAAAGCATGCATTAAAACCGGTCTCTACTTAACAGATCTTAACTAATGAGATTAGGATAATGAATAGGCCACTTTACCAGCTTGGCCCGGCACAGCGGCCTTTTCGCTGACAGCAGCTGAATATGACAAGGTTAGCATCATAAGCCGCTTCTTGCAGAGGGGGTTTAGAGCATGGATTAATGCTTCGAGAAAAAGAGGCCAGCGTATTTGTATTATTGCAATAATCCAGGGGAAAAATACATTGGACCTTGACTCATTTGGTTTTGGATTCCATAATTCGAGTGGCATTCTGTTTTGCAAACATTTGGAAATGTAGCTTCTAGCCACACGGAAAGGTCTGATTTATGATCGACAGGTTCAATTAACAGACTTTTAAAAAGTGATATGCAGTGGAAATATTATGCGAGAACTCTGGGAACTACATACGTAGCTCTTCTCATCGTTCCTCCTGATTTTCTTTGCTGCAATTGGTTGTGAATAGGGGAGACACATGAGAGAAAAACCAGAGTCATAAATATGATCCGCTTTCATCATCACCAATTTCCCCACTTTTCCCCCTACAGCTTTCTTTCTGCCACGGGCAAAAGGCCCGCCGTGCATGTACAACATCAGCTGTGAATAATTCTCTGCCACCAAAGGTTAATTTTCAATTTGCACGGTGAAGGGTTACCATTACATTTTGACCTGCAAATTGTATCTCCCCTTTAATACCCCATCATTTCATTTTGGGGTCCCTTTGTAGTTTGAACTGGGGCGGGCTATATTTGGTAGTGGCCATCTGTTTATTATTTAGCCGGTGCTTGGATGTGCAGCCTGACTGCATTAGGGAGCATGAGGGGTAGCAGGAGAACGGCACTACCTGGCCCTGGTTGGGTCTTTACCAGTCTCCCCGGGCCCATTAAAATCCTGTTAACTTTGATAATCCCTGGCAAGAACTTGGCCTCTGTGGACCAGTGAGCAGGAGAGAAATTCTTTAAAGTGCCACTGTTTAAGAGGTCATAACATCTTGTAAAAGCAGTGTGTGGTCTCTGCAGGGTCACATAATGATGTTTGAGAGGAGAGGTAAAGGGCAAGTAGTGGAGCGTTGAATATGATTTAATAAACCTTTTTCCAACAGGGGAATTCACCTTTCCTCATGTGTTTTGTTGTAAGTCCCTTATGTTCCATCCTGTGTCCAATTTATTTCATTTGCCGTCACTCCTGACCCTTCCTCTTTCTCCAGATGTTTCCCCAGAATTAAGGGCAATTTCAAAAACAAGTTGACAAAGTTTCAACCTGGTCGCAACCACTCAAATACAGAAAACAAAACGAGCTAAGGACATTTAAGAAATTTAAGTAGAGGGGGTGGATGGGTCATACAAACAATGGCATTTAATAGAGGAGATCACTCTTTGTAAAGGCAACGCGGACTTACTTTAGCTAGATATTTAGTACGAGACTTAACAAACATTCTTATTTTATGTAACAATGGTCACTTTTTCGGGCAGCTGTACTTCTGATACCTTAACCCAACCAAGTAGTTTTGTTGTGTAAGGTTACCTTAATGCTAAGTTAACAGACGTTGGACGTTTATTTAGAAAGGACTGTACGGTACTGCACTAAACAAACATTTGTGACTTATGTCCATCGTGGTCTTTATCTTGCAACTATAATGCTAAAATGCCAAATTTCCCATGCATCCCTGATGTTTGCCCTCTGACACGTTCATAATAGATAAGACCGCCTTCTTAACAATTCTCGAAACCAATCAATAAGATAAATGATAACCTGTGACCATCTAAAACAGGACTGGTTGCTATATTAAATGCTTGAAAGAACACATTTGTAAAAGAACAAATCTCTCTTCGTCGTGCAAATAATTAACCCATTAGTATTAAAGTATTAACCAATGCCTTGTTTTTCATTGTTGACAATCCGACCATGCTTTTCTAAACTGGATCTTTTTCTATTAAGATAGCTTAATTGTCTTCATGATACATATTTAGGTCATGCAATGTCATTCGAGCTATCTCTATTCAAGAATGAAGGCTGTTAGCTTTCGTATAAGGTGTTTATAAAGGATCAAAGTGTGGCCTCTCTGTAGCAGAAAACCTTCATTTTGGAAAAATCGGTCTAACTACAATTTAGCCTCTGTGGGCAAAGCCAATATATTGGGTTCGCATTTTTCAGTGTGTTTTTCATGTTTTGCTAACAAAGGCTAATTCCTTGTGAGAGGAGAGCCAATGGGTTTTCAGATTGCATTTTGGTTCTTCTGCCACCTGTCCTCCACAGGGACAGTTCACCTGCCTGCAACCAAAGCCCTCTCAAACATTATTGGTCAATTCTACATTTAATTCTGACAGAGACCAGAACCATACTACAATCTTGTCTGGCTGCCTACAGACACTACAGATTACTTTCCAGTATGTTTTCATTCTACTAAGTACTAACCCTAACCCCAACCCTAGTAGTACTAACCCTAGGTTTTTTTACAAAATATTTGTTTTTCAATTGGCAATATTGCTTCCGAGTAATTCCGGTTGGTTAACCAGAGTCTGCACGAATACTGAAGCTGCCCTAACAGGTGTTCTGAGGGCTCAAGCATTAACACCAACACCTGGCCCGAAGCCCCCCGAGATCACATGCTGCAAAACACTATTAGTCAGCTATGTGGATCACAGATAGACAGAGCTAAAACTGGCTGCTGCCACTTCACAGAGAGTGAGAGACCTATAAAAGAATGCCATCATCCCAAACCCTATTTTTGCCCTCCTGATAACATTTTATCACCCGATTTCAAAGTCCTTAGAGGGGATATTTCAAAGCGAGCCAGGAATTCTGAGACAGGAACAACTTTGCAGTAATTTCTCCTTGCCGTGTATGAACATTTAAATTCCTCACCGCGCAATGGGAAGCAGAGGTTGAAACGAGACAGAAACCACCAGCATGTGCTGAGAAATTCCTTCATCCTTATGGTGGCGATTACAAGAGAGGCAAAGGGAATGGGGGAGGGTATAATGAGAGCCAAGATGGCACTGCCCTCTATCTGACGAGAGCAGCGATGGCCTGCAGTCAAAACTATCAGCTTCCTTTCATGATCATCTACTGTAAAGATAATATATAAGGAGCAAAACAGGGATGCTTGGTATTTGGACCAAATGTGAGAATGTGTTTAATCACAGAGATCCATTTAACATTCTTCTGTAAAATGGCATCAAGAAGGGAAAAAAAATACCCTTATTTTTCGCAACACGTGTTTGCTGCTTCGATTCAAAGCCATTTAACATAAACAAAAGATACTTTCCAAAATCTGTCCTTCCAAAAAAAAGGAAGAACAATGTTTAGTTTTGTCAGACTTAAATCAAATGTATGGGTTCATTAAACAAGGCTCAAGATAATAATGGATCATGTCACCGACGACAATTCGTTTCAAATACATCGACAAAAACCCATGATTAGTTGAACCTGACTAAGCAGTTGTCTCAAGGCTTTATTGGTAAGACCCGATGGACTCCAATTTCTCATTTTAAAACCGAAGCAATGCAGTGATTTTGCTCTGTCACTGCTCATCCTTTATGTTCCCCGATGCAAATTCAAGGTTTTGCAAAGATCATCAACGGGTTAGCGTCCTCTAAGATTGCCACCAGTTACAGATGGAAACAGAAAAAAAGACTACATTCAACAACCTATTTTCTTTTATCGTTGATCTCTTCTCCTCTGCTTATGATAAAAAGCTAGACCTCCCAGTCTTCAAAGTGAAAAATGATCCATTGATTAGACTGCTCAGTCATTAAAGGGCACATCCAAGCACAGGGCAATGACCATATGGGATCAAAGGTCACCAAAGGGCCCTGTTCAGAGCAAGGTCTTCCTGCGAGAGGGCACAGCAACTCCCTTTATGATCCTTCATTACATTAGAGGTTAACCTAAGCCCTGTTTTTCTGTCACGGTGACGATCCAAGCTAGCGGACCCTTCTTTGTACAGCATGGGGAAACAATGGTTAACAGAGTAACAGGAAGAAGGTGTGAATGAGAAGATGTCGGGGGGATTGATAGAGGAATTGAATGAGACAAGAGATGAGGAAGGGAGAGGATGGGGAAGATTTCCTGAGTGTCACTGTGATTCTTCCCCACGCCTTCTCCCAGAAAATTAAATATTGATCAATCTCACAGGCCTACTTACAACGGAGGAGATAAAGAAGAGTATTAAAGGAAATAAATAAATATACACTTGTATCACCTGTCTAGGCTTGGAGAGGGGGGTGCATTGAAGACATGGGTGTGTTCATGGAGGGTGATTCTAAAGCTGGAGAAATGCAGGCCCATCCATCAGACACACCCTGGACACAGGGAAGGTCTAAAAGTCAAGCGGTTACAAAGCTGAGACTTGGGTCTTTTTTATCAAGGTTTTCCTCAACCAAGCCCTCATCTCTGATCGGCGTTATCGGTAAAGCTCCTGTGCTTACGCGGCCTTTTAAATAATTAACATGGCGTACATTTCTATATCCCTCCTGATGAGGGATCTGCATCTCAGAGCTGTCCTCTAGGCTCTGAGCTGTTGTTTATGCCCCTGTGCCTCGCCTCCCAACAACACAGGCACTTTACACTTTAGTCAGGCCTTACATTACTTTTGCAGAGGAGTCAAAATAAATGCATTATATAATGCTGTTTCTTTCCATATTTAAAATAATTAACGATAAAGTGTAAAGCATTTGATATCGGTGAAACACAGCCAGGGAGAAGGTTGTCATAATTTAAATGACAAAAAAAAAAAAATCTTGTCATTCTCAAGATGATTTGAATGTGTCTTTATCGGTCAGTGATTGTGAACCACTATGGTGACATTTTACTTAAATGTCATTATCATGCCTTTATAAGAAGAACATTAACATTCATTATGGTTTATAACACACAATCCATTTATGAGCAGTTACTGAATATTTTTTTAATAAATAAGAATGTTAAATAATGTAAACATCTCTTATAAACACGTACATAATTTAATAAAGTATATTCTAAAATGTTGGCTGAGTTAACGGGTAAAGAAATTCTTATTTTACTCCATTTGATACATTATTGACTATCAATAATGTTAACAGCTTTATATATTTTGATATACTTTTTTGTGATATCAGCATAATGACAAAGCATTTTTCAGGTGATCAAATGTATTTTTGGCTTGAGAAGCTGTCTGAAATAATAGAAATATGGCTTAAATTAACACAATTTGTAATCTTTTTTAACAATGATTTATCATGTAGCTCTGTGAGCGCACTACTGTTTTTAGCTTTCATACTTTAATTACTTGAGTGAACTGAAAGACCAGAATAAGGATCAACATTGAAATAACTCTCAGGATAATCCCTTTATATATACAGCCTTTGGATAATCCCTGAACTCTAGTCAGTGATCATCGTAAGGTATCTATTAACCAAAACCATAACGGTTTTGAGCACCTCTCTTGCACGCATGCAACCTTTTCCCCTAAAGCACACAAGCCAAAAGTCAGACTAAAGTGAGTTTACGGGGTTCACCCTCAACGATTGATTTCCACTGTATTTAATAAGATAAACATCACCAATCATCACAAATGCGATGCTCCCAGTAAGGATTTTTTAACCCAGTTTATCTGCCCGTGTCACTGGGAGCTCTTACGGCTGTGACTGATCTAAACAAAAGCCCATTTCACTTCACCTAATAATGAACTGTTCACATTTCCCCCCCCCCCCCCCACTTCCTCCTCAAACCAAACACACCCACACAACATTGACTATCCCCAAAACAGCTATTGGATGCAGGTCCTTAAACAAATGATGACAGGGGATCATCCTCACCGATCGACCTTTGCTGACCTCTTATATTGCAGATATTTATTAGTGTCCGTTCTCCAGATAACACTGTGCCTACGTTGCGTGTTCAGTGTGTGTGTGTGTGTGTGTGTGTGTGTGTGTGTGTGTGTGTGTGTGTGTGTGTGTGTGTGTGTGTGTGTGTGTGTGTGTGTGTGTGTGTGTGTGTGTGTGTGAGAGAGAGGGGGTTTGTAAATTGTGGAGGGGGTTTGTAAATTGTGGAGTGGAAGCAGTCGGGCAGCTGGTCATAAACGCCAGCACTATAGGATTTCCACATAAAGAAAAGAAGTGCAACAGCCCCTCTATCCTTTCCCACCTCCCCCGTTGCTCCACTCCCAACCCCTCCTCCCTCCTCCCCCCTTTTTCCTCTTGCTGTCCTTTCACTCATGATCCGGAGAGATGTTATCGCTCCATTTAAGAAAGGAACAAACAAGATTATACTGTAAATTATCCACGATTATGGCCACAAATCTGGTGCCGGAGCGAGGGGTATGGGGGGGAGTGGAGGTGTAGGGTGAAAGATGATAAAGTAAACTGAGTTCCTTTTTTCTTTCCCGCTCAGTCCATCTCCTTTTATCCGCCACACAAACAGATTTATGGGATAAAGAAGAAGAGGCTTTTGTGGACAGTATATCTTTCAAAAACAGTCAGGCCTTGTGGGAGGAGGAGAGAAAAAAAGCATGACAATGACATATGTCTTCAACAGCTTCCGCCTTATTGTGTGTAGGTGTGTGTCTATGTGTGGCTGTGACATAATCCCTCACGCAGTCAACATTTCTTTAACACACAACCTGACTGAAAGGGAACAAAAAAAAGAATGAATAAAAATGTCAACCTCTCAGATTGGGAATTGAAAGGCCGTTGTAAAGGCGCCGTGTCGGGTTCAGAAGTTTAGACTTTACATCCGCGCCTCCTGGCTTCTGACTGCAACCCGTCACAAAGCGCCAGAGCAGAAAAGACGAAGAAGAAGAAGAAAAAAAAGGCGACACCTAGAAGTCTATTCATGTCATACAGTAGAGTGAGGGGGCCTTTTTTTCCCCTCTTCTCCTCCGCTGTTACAACCATCAATTTAGCTCTGTGGTGGCCAGTCAACCCCTCTCTGTCCCAGCTGTGTTTGACACTATTTATCTGCTCTAGTGAAGCAGATCATTTTTGATTATTAACCTCCCACCCCAAAAAAGAAAAGCACCCGCGAAAAAAAGGTTAAGGGCGCAAAATGACAACCTTACGGGATTCCCGCCCGGGCAATCAAACACTTGACTGTTACAGCTGCGGAGCCACTCCATCAAATCATCCTCTGAAAGCCCCCTCCCCCCCACACACACTCACACTTTTTCTCACCCTATCTCTCAATATGTTTTCACCCCAGCCTTTTCAACTTTTTTTCCCACCCATTTTCTGTCTCACTCTCTGTTGCTTTCCTGCTATTTCTTTCTTTCGTCTCTCAATCTAATCTTCATCTCTATCCCTCCCTCCCTCCCCCTTCTGTCTTCATCTCTTCCTCGGCCCATGTGTGCACCCTGCCCATTAAATTACAGTCCTCTCTAATAAAAGGTTGAACTTTCTTTACCCACTCATGTGGATGAAGAGTCTGCCAGTTTCCTGCTGTTCTAAATCCCTGCCTCGGAATATTGGACACACACACACACGCGCGCACACACACACACACGCACACACACACACACACACACACACACACACACACACACACACACACACACACACACACACACACACACACACAATAGTGAATACAGAATAATAAGAGCAGTGACGACCCTGCTATGCCTCATCGTTAACATTTAACTTTCTCACTTAAAGTGTCACAAACGCTACCACACGAACGCTCCCTCACACACAAACACACAAAAATGCGCACACACACACAACGATGATGTATTTGTCAACCCCTTCTTACCCCGCTGTTCCAAACCTGTCTCCCTGACGTCTTCATTCCATACACACCGGTGCCATTACGCCTGCCCATCCAATAAATTAAGCCCATTTACTCTTCTGAATTATGTTATGTTTATTGATGCTCGTATAATTTAATTTCACGCAAATTCCATTAAAGATTATGCTCTCTGGCAGCACTTCCAGGAGAGGGGGAATCTAATCGGGTTATAATGGATCCGAGACATGCATTACAGTTGGGACGCACACGGTTGTCATCTTAATAATACAGAGTCAAACGAACGGATCAATGGCAGCTGTGATGATGCCGTCAAACCGCACTAAGTGACAGGAAGCTTTCCGAACTCCCTATCAGAAGGAAGTCATCTCTTGGGGATTATACTGTCCTGGAGCCCAGCGGTGAATACATGTGTTGCCTCAGTTGCACAGCTGTGCCAATAATGATACAAGACTACAGCCTGGAATACTACCTAGGTAACCCTAACCCTAACTCCTATTAAACTAAGTGCAAATATTAACTGTAAGCCTTTTATCAGTACAAAATTCCACTTTGCCCATTGATCATTTAGTCTTGATGTAATTACATTTGAGTTGTAATAATAATCTGGCAGAATGTGGATGAAAATATTTGTCTTCTATACACTTTTCAAACATACACTGAACAAAAATATAAACGCAACACTTTTGTTTTTGCTCCCATTTTTCATGAGATGAACTCAAAGATCTAAAACATTTTCTATATACACAAAATAACCATTTCTCTCAAATATTGTTCACAAATCTGAAAAAATCTGTGATAGTGAGCACTTTGCCGAGATAATCCATCCCACCTCACAGGTGTGGCATATCAAGATGCTGATTAGACAGCATGATTATTGTACATGTGTGCCTTAGGCTGGCCACAATAAAAGGCCACTCTGAAACGTGAATTTTTGCTTTATTGGGGGGGTCTGGGGGGGTCCGAAAACCAGTCAGTATCTGGTGTGAGGGGTAGGATTAGGGTTAGGGGTAGGGTTAGGGTTAGGGTAATGTTGTGAATCGAGTGGCCTGTGTTCGTCGTCCATAACATACGCCTGACCATACCATAACCCCACCACCACCATGGGCCACTCAATTCACAACATTACCCTAACCCTAACCCTACCCCTAACCCTAACCCTACCCCTCACACCAGATACTGACTGGTTTTCGGACCCCCCCAATAAAGCAAAACTGCACGTTTCAGAGTGGCCTTTTATTGTGGCCAGCCTAAGGCACACCTGTGCAATAATCATGCTGTCTAATCAGCATCTTGATATGCCACACTGTGAGGTGGGATGGATTATCTCGGCAAAAGAGAAGTGCTCACTATCACAGATTTTTTCAGATTTGTGAACAATATTTGAGAGAAATGGTTATTTTGTGTATATAGAAAATGTTTTAGATCTTTGAGTTCATCTCATGAAAAATGGGAGCAAAAACAAAAGAGACAGGACTATTTGGGGTCAGTCTTCAACATAATGGGTAGCCAATTCGGTAAATATCCAAACTGGAGGGAAAAAAGAATAAATAGCGAATGTGTTTCATTATTTTGCAATCAGTAATTGATTAAATACAGCAACATTCTGGAATGATTTTGGGAAGTCCAGTTCATTGTGCGAACATAGAGGACATGTTGTGAAAATACATACAAACCTTGCGGGCTACAAACAATGAAGACATTGTTATGCTATTCTAGACAACAACATGTTTTTTTCTTTGTTGTGTTCGGTTGGGTCAGGTCTGACAGATTCAGAGACAATTCGGTATTTTACTGTAAAATCACCTTGTTTTCTAGTATATATTAGTGCGCCCCATTATTGTAAGACTTTTTCTACTTAAGGTTTCATAAAACCTTCATACAGTATAGGGTTAGGGTTGAACATTTGCTGTATGGTGTGGTTGAAATATTTTTTGGCACCAATACAAAAAATGGTTTAGAAGATAGTTAAAAGAGTTGGTTCATGCTTGTCAACTGTCACAAACATTAGAGAAATATGTTACCGGTCCCAAATATAGTATAAACATATTTGTCATACTATTTTTTAAAGTTTCATGCCTAATAGCTTTAAAATTATTCTTCCAGGTGCAGCCGCTGTAGCCTTTGAATATTCATCGCAAAAAAGGTTCACGCACACATGTTGATTCCAACATATTTCCTTTGTTTGTGTAGCAATAAATGCGGGTTGTACACCTCTTATTAGAGTACCAACCATTGATCCCCGTCATGCGACAATTAAAAATGAATAATAACTGCAATTAAGCGCCGGATGACAATTCTGACGTTCTACAGCTTCACGACAGCTGAGTCATCGCTCCATAACCATAATCTTCCACTACATGGTCCGCCTATCTCTGTCATGACAACGAGCAAGAGCTTAGTCACAGTGAGAAGGGAGACAAATAATGAGGATTTATATCTGTATTATTTAGAAAGCTAAGCGTCAAATAATTGGAGCCAATTACACATGTGATGCCTTCTTCATCTCGTCTTGTTTAAACTACCCTGTCCATGTTTTTGTATGATACACAATGACTAACTGGATGACTTCTAGAAGATTGGTAGGCCTATGTGCAAAGACTGTCTCTGTGTTCTTAACCTCATTTTTCTCTTGCTTACACTTCCCTTGTAAAGTGACAGGCTTATTAAGAATACGTTTCTCCCACACCTCCCAATAAGCCATTTGTAAGGCTCGAGGTGGAGTTTATCAACGGCCTGTAATAAGAAGCATGTAGCCTCGGTCCACCGTGGCTTTGTCTTCATTTACCTGCCTGTACATGTGTTGTATTCAGGATTAATTTGCTGCTTTGATGTATTAAAAAGAGCCTGAGGATTTCCAGTGGCATGCTCCCCAAGGTGGATGCCTTTTAAAAGGAGCTTTTTCTTCATTCCTGCACTTAGGTTTATTACAGATCCCCAGACTGTCCAATTTTAAAGAAACATGCCTCTAAAATAGCAGGATAATTGTTTTTACTTTTTCAGGGGACTCCTGCGAAGAAAAATCGCACATGGCAACCAAAGTAGATTTTATGAAACCTGAGCAGTGGCAATGCTTCACGAGGAAAAGAAAGAGGTCGTTTTTCACGTTTCTTTTAAACAAATCAGGTCTAATCTGTAATGGGTTTAATGATTCAAAAGCACAATATCACACTCAATTGTCCCACACTAGCATCTATTTGTGTTTCCCCATCATGAAAATGATATTTGCAATTATTGCCCGTCATTATACACTGTAACTGCAATAACAGACACACGATGACTAAACAAGCAGCAATCCAAACATCCACTCATCTGTGTACATCTCTCGCAAAAAGGGTTTACACAATTTCAAAACAAAAACAAGAGCAGAAACATCCATAACGCGAATGTGATGACACATCAAACCGTACTACAAACAGATCTGTTCTGTCATACGCTTCCTGTTGTTTTATTTGTCCTGCTCTGTGTTTATAAGAAGCAGACACAAAGACGAGGGGTTCATAGCACTCCAGACAATATGTGGAAAATGGAATTAAAGTAAGGACTGACTGGTTTGTTGTCCGGAGTTTGAATCTCTATGGTTTTTGCACTTATTGTAAGTTGCTTTGGATAAAAGCACCAGCCAAATTAAATGTAATGTTTATTCCAGAACTTTGAAACTTTAAGTGACAAATGCAGCCAGAAGAAATCCGTGTTTTCGGAGGTCAATCGATCCTCATGTCTTTCTACTGTAGAAACTACCTTGAAACTTTCAGCCCCCCTCTGGACTGTTAGTTGGAACACTCCCACTTGCTAATACAATTCCCTGTCCTCCAATTCCCACACGACTTAAGAACTGATCTCTCGCCTGTTATGTTTCTACGTGAACATTATGTTCACAGACACTACAGTTAAATTATGCCACCATTTAAATATTTATCAACCTCTCATTAAGATCTTTATCGTTTGACTTAACCCTAACCCTAACATGTCTGAAATGTATGCTTTTGTATGCAAATAAGGAATGATCTTGTTAAAGATTTGCTAATTTGGATACATTTCCCAACATTGGATACAGCTAGCTTTGACATTCTTGTTTCATGTTGTGCAAACATTTGAGTCACAGGTTTGTACAGAGACTTACAGAGGGAATTTTGTATTTGTATTGCTTGATAAATCTGAGAAAACTGTCAAATGCCATGAAACATAATTATCTCTTTATCAAAATGTAAAGGCTATGATAAATATGAAAACACTCAATGAAAACCTTTGGAATATGGATAGGAATGAAATTGGAAATGTATGTGTATTAAGGTATTACTGAAGTGCAGAGAGTTTGAGGAAATAAAAAAAACATAATTTAAATAAGTAGTAATCTATAGAAGTAAATAATTGTAAGACAGTTGGTGAACAGGTCAAAAACATTATACTAATATGTATAATTTTAAAACATTCCAAATTGAAATGTTCTAAAATGGTTTATTTAATTATGCAAATGAAGCAATCATATTATAATTGTTTGGTCAATTTAGAGAAATCAACTGATGCTATGCAGTGTATAATACTAAAACCTTGATTTTGATTTTGATGTTTTCTTTTCAATAGTCTGAAAAACAAGAATAACAACAGTCTGTTAATTAAGCAAAACTGTTCTTAAAATTGACCAGTCCATGAAATCAGGTGTTGTTTGGAGGATTATATTAATTAGACTGGTCTGTGATTCCTCTGCTTTTCTGTCACAGCTGTCAGTCTCTCTGCCCAGTGCAGGGGTCAAATCTCAGTGTATTATCATTTACTATGATGGACCCACTTTCTCAGCCTGCTGTGTTAACATGTTGCGCTCAGCTGTGGGTCGCATGAGAGCAATAATGATGATGATAGTGGAGCGACAGTTTTTCCTGTCAACAGCCGAGTCCGGATATAATGTACAGTAATGGCTGCATTGCATTCTGGTCTACTGAGGCTGAAGGAACTGGTGGCATCTTTAAAATTGTATAAAAAAATATAATTCACACTTTGATTGGTCTGTAAAAAAGTATTTTTAGTATTTCTGAGATATGTTTTAGATGTTCTTACTGTTATTTTAAGGTTCAAGGATTGTATTAGTCATACGAACATAGCTACAGTGTAGTTATGACGGTGACAATCTTAGGTCACAGACTCCTCCAACAGTGCAACACAATAAAACAGAACAACAGAAAAAGATTGTGCAAGTAAATAGTAAATACAAAAAGAAAAAAAGTGAAAAAGTGCAATAAGAGTTTGTATACAAGTTATTGGAATATGATATATTAGATCATTTCTAAGTAGCAGCCAGATTAATGTTATGGATGTTGTTTCAAAGTTCAAGTGTTTATCAGTCTTATGGCCTGTGGCATGTTATACATGTGGTTAAGCTTTAAAATCTTATTCTCTACCCTCTTCATGGAAATACTGGGAATACACCTTAAAAAAATACCGTACAAGCTACAAAGACACAGAATGAAATATTACTAATGACTTATTTGTTGTTTGTTTGTTAACGTGTCTTTCATGATAATGTAAGGTAGAAATAATGACTAAGGTTTCACCTAGATTTACTGACTATAATCCTAACTAAAAGACTAAAAGAGACCCCTAAAATGTCACATTTTTCACCAGGTCTGACGTTTTTCATATTTTCAGTGGCCCTATTATTTCTCATATAGCAAAAAAAATGAAAAGTACTTTGTCTCTGGACAGCAATAAACACGGCCAGCTGACATTCAAGAATACATTTAACTTCCCAGTTGAAACAAATTCCTGAAGGCCTCTCTCCATTTTTCTCTCGTAGATTACATGTTGAAGGCGACTTGTTGTTTTTTGAGGATCACAGCCTTTACAACTCCTCTTTTTACTGATGCGTTGTAATTAGCACCAACTTCTGACCAAACTAAGATATAGCCAAATGTATACGCTCCAATCTATTTGAAGGGAATGTGCCTCATTTGCATTTTTGTTGGGTCATTTGAAAAGTCTGCTTAAACTACCCTTTACATTTAAACATAAACACTTATAGTGTCTGGAACCAAGCTTGTCAAAAATGTTGCTTAATAAAACCAACAAATAGGCATTTTATAAACCTTTATCATTACAACCAGTCCTCAGCTCATTAGCCTGCCAAGGAAAAGGTTATACCCAACAAACACTTCCATATTTCTACCCAACATGTCACAGGTGAACGGTGAACATGTACATAACCTGTCCAGCAGCAGGTCATCTCTAACTGGTGCACATCTGCATTTAGACACCATCAGTTCATCTCTCCCAGCGGGTTGGTGTCAATACGCCTGGCATGCTCTCAGTCAACAGATGTCGTGTGTTGTCCTACGCACCCACGTGCCTTGCTTTATGCTTTACGCACTACTGGACACAGATGCACGTCGCTATGGAAACTTCGTTCATCTGCAAATCTCACCGGAAACGTATCTCCCAACCCCCCTTCCTTTCCCACCACCATCCCAATCAAACCTAATTATACCATATTGCTTTTCTTGTCCAACAATAAGGAAGGGGTTGCTGGGGGTGGGTGAGACGGAGAGATTTAATGTAATTATTGAGACACTTCTTTCTCCGCGCGGCGTGGCAAGAGTGAGATGCGCCGTGATGGACGCTGCTTGTCAAAACGCCTATTGATGAAGCGCAAAAACCCAATTTGCAGTCATAAGGCAACTACCTTCCAATTATGTTAGTGCCAGAGCATTCCTCAAGCCCAGCAACTCCAATCCTTCTCTCTTTTCTGAGTGGCTAGACCATTGCCCTTGGCAGACAGGTACCAAATGGGCTGCTCTCTGCATGCTGCCTTTAATGTTTTATTGATTTGCTTAGCATACGCCCTGATTCAACTCACACACTCCAGCGCTATTGCCCTTTGTACTCAGAGCCTGACCTGCCCCACATGAAAATTACGTTATTGAAATATGTTAAATGCGTCGCCCCCCTCTCCATGAGAAAATATCTCACCTATTGATGGATCTTTCAGGAGCTAGCAGATTGGTAATATTAGATCCCCACCAGCTTAATGACTTCTATTACTACGATTCCATCACCCCCTCAACCAATCAATCATATGAACTAGGTAACATATCAAAGCCATGAATAAAATCAAAAGGGGATTAGAAGATATATTTTCCAATTTTCATGTCGGGAAAAAAAAAAAAAAAGAAGTATGAAAAGTGGGTGAGACGGAGTAAATCCGCTCGCCATGGAGAGAGAAAAATGGAACAAATATTTTGAATAGAGAGTTGCGAAATTAACGAGCAAAGGAAAATGTCACCGGTACAACAAAGAGACTTCAGTTTTGTCGTCCCACTTAATAAGAGAGCGCACAATCATCATTCAGTTGACTACAGGGGATCCAATTACCTCCATCTGAAGATGGTATCAGCGAGCAACACAGCCACACAAATATTTATTTGCAAATGCCATTATAAGTAAGAGCAATGATTAAATCTAACTTTTCGTTTGACCTGCGAGCCCAGAGATGTACAACAAGGCAGAGACTTTCCACCCATTAGGCGGAAGATACTTGCATGCATGGGAACTTGTGCTTCCTATGTGCATCCACGCTCTCATGTTAATGATGAATATGTGTCTGCCATGTCCTCAGACTCCCCGAGCAGAGGAAGGGACCCTCTGACAGAATACACAACAGGGATGGACACGGCTTATTCCCAGACAATGTCAATAGCTCAAGGGTAAAATCATTTGTCACCGCAGCGAAAAATCCCTCTAAATGTATACATTTATTATTGTCGCGCTTTAATTGATCGCAGGGCGCCAAGAGAAATACCAAGGGTCTGTAATATTCGCCTATCTCATTTACAAATCACACTTCACAAAGCTTCAAGGACACGTGGGGGTCTTCTACTGTAAGAGAAAAATAAAAAGGAATATCTGTTTCTAGCCCTCAATATCGTCAAGTTACACATTAATCTGGCTGCCAAATGTTAAGCAGAGAGATGCATCCCACAGCATGTAGATAAAGGTTAATAAGGCATAGAATACATGTAATGCATATTTGTTTGTTTCATAAGATTGTGATGACAACTCAAATGATGAGTTTGTTTATTACATGTTTATATTAAATTTGTCTCCTATATATGAACAAAGTTCAATTTACCTTTACTTTCTTTGTGAAGTAATTACATTAACATAAACAGAAGCCTCTTCTTGTGCATTTTTTCATACAGTGATATTTAAATGAATACATTGTCATGTGCTTCGGTCAGATTCCTCAAGTTTTCTTCCCTGTGATTCACAAGGATCTCATTCAATGAAACACATTAAACAAAATAAAAATAGAAAAGTGAAAAGTAGGATTATGCAAAATAATGAAGGGAACAAATGTGATATGTTTAATAGTGTTTTTCAAAAGTGTTTAAAGTGTCTATTTGACTTAAACTGAGTGTTTCTGGCTTTTGCAACTCATAGAAGTAGCTTCCTGAAAACAGCTAGAAAAGATAAGTGTATTCAAATCTACCTGCTTTAATGCGTATTTTAACATGTCAAATTGCAAAACCTTTGCGAAGTTGGAGACATCAAAGAAACTGTTTTGCATTTGACTTAAAGCATTTTTTTCCCAAAAAGTATTGATGTTGTGATACCTGCTTCTGATTCATCTATAGTAGAGACAAAGCTTTTTTTATGTCATGCAGAGTTTGTAGCTATCGATTCCTTATTTAATCACATACATACACATACTCTGAGATATGACAATATAGCCGATATGTCCGACAAAAAGTGGCATTCGAAATTATATTTGAAGCTGCTACATGCATAAAACATGTCCATGCAACACACTCTTAATTTGTTCAAACAAATAACGATATGTGTATTCCCTCTGACCTGGGCTAATGCTGAATATAATGTTGCCCACAGATTAATCCAACAAGGCAACTAATATCATGCTCATTATTTCAACAATAATAACATAAATCAAATCACTTCATTATGCTTAAACCATGTTACAGGGAAGTTAAACCCAACACTGTCACAATAAGTAATCACTTGTGGTGTTGTCACTTTTCATCCATGGTTCTCACAATCATCAGCATAACTTCCTGCCCTGAATAGGGGGCCCCATTGTAAGAGACTTCCATCAATCCAGTAAGCGCTGCAGGGGTTAAATGCTCTAATTTTATATTATAAGACAACTGTTTTGCTGTTACTATATCTGTCCACATAGGAAGCTATCAATTGTAAAAAAAGACCAGCACCAAATCTACACTCACACGCACACACATGCATTTATCAAGCACTCTATTTTCAGTGAGACCACCCAGGTACGGGAGGTAATTACTTCAACATATCCGGGTAAAAGCAACACCCTCATCCCCTCGCAATACATCCTTATAGCATGGTTTGTGAAAAACTGAGCATCAGGTAACCTTCTGCAAAAATGAAGTCCTCTACTTTTCTTCATGTCCTGAACATGGGGCAACCTCGGGTCTGAAAAGGGAACAAAGTGAATGTAGAAGTGACTTAAACATGCAATCCAACAGGCCAACAGGGGGCAAAATGAAGTCAGATTGTATGGAAGTCTATGAAAAAATGACACCTCGCACTTCATTAGTTATCCAGTAAACATTTTCTAGACAAGTTTCTGCCAAAAACACTAACCTGATTAAATAAAGTATGATGATTATTTTCCAAAATGTCCAACTTTTTAAAGTAGAATCGGCAGGAGAATAGCAAAGGCTTTAGGGCGATATAACACGTATTTTCAAGTCTGGGTGTTGTTAGTGTTTTTCATCGTATAACTATTATCCTCTCACATAAGGCGCTTTCACACCGCAGTACTTTTCCCACAAAGGTTAATCAGAACTTAGTTCATGAGAACTCTTTAGTTCTCATGAACTAAGTACAGATCGCGTTCACTCTTCTTCTTCTTCTTCTTCTTCTTCTTCTTCTTCTTCTTCTTCTTCACTAGCAGGCCGCAAACAAACTCATGACCCGAAGTTCCCGGCCGGAAGTCCCCGGAATTGGGGACTGGCTTCAGTAGAAGCTGAAGCTTTCCGAGTAAATCGCCAGAATGACGACACCTCCTCATCTCCACCGCTCCCATGTTTTCTTTTATGTTGCCATAAGTTAGTCTCTCTGCGTTTCTGCGCTGGGCTAATGCTAATGCTAATAATGCTAATGCGAGGATAATAAAATGGCGGCTTCACAAAACTTTTTGGGAGTTTTACGGGGCGTGGTTTGCAATCAGAAATAGTAACCTTTTTCTCCCACGAAAGTCCCTGCTCTCTAGAAGCCTCTCTAAAAGGGGGTAAAAAGGTTCTCATGAACCAATTTTAGTTCCGGATTTTTTTGGTGTGAACGCGACATTTCGGAACTATATCAGAACTAAAGTGGGAAAAGTACGCGCCTATTGTGTTTTCAGTTCATGACAATTATTATTAAACTTTTCCTTGCCTTGTTCAGGGTTCCGTTTTTCTTAGCTCCACCCTCTTTTGTAGCTTCTTCCAAAAAAAACAAGATGGTGCGGCCAAAACCAAGAAAATTACAACCCAAACGGCAAATGCATTACTTCAAAACTGTAGTCCAGAAAACATCGGGTGATTTGCCGTGTTTACTTCTATGGTACTCATTTATGATTTTCTGACTTGTCTGTTATCGTGTCCCTCTACATGCTTTACCAAACACACCATTTACATGGATTGACTCCAGCTTGCTTTTTTTCTTCATTCACATTCCAAGAAATTATTGTCATATCTAAACATCGCTGCAGTTATCTCTCCCATTTGGCTGCGCTGGTAATGTCTTTTCAAGCAATAATGTGTCTGACATGCAGCGTGTTTGCCGACATCTGTTCATGAGCCACGCAGCGTCCCCTCTGATATTCACGTCCTATTGTGATCATTTTCAATTGATTCTTTATGAGTCATTTCAAAGCTAATGGCTTGTGAGCGGCGCGGCGTAGAGAGGACCTTTGGGAGAAGGTACCCAGACAGACAGAGGGATCAGAGATGAGTCGTGTACACAGATAGACCAAAGGGGGCGAAGACAGAACAATGTGATCAACAATCTGCTGAAATGTGTGCATAAAAGACCACAATCACACAGCCCTCATCCATGATTATATTCCAAAGTGCCAATTACATTGCGTCAGAAAACTACAGTGAGGGGTTGACACTCTACAATAAAGCAAATAATTTCCACTTGGAGGAACAGAAAAACGTTAATATGAGGGGTGGAAGATGGGGTGAGGAGGATCTCAGTTAAAGGAAGTAGCTAATAAGGTTTAATGGTGCGTGTCAGGAAGCCACAGTATTCAAGGGAAACACAGCTGGCTTCATTTTGTAAACTATTTGATATACAGATCTATCCCGCTCACAATTATCAGCTGCTCTCAAGCCACTGGGGACAGTTTAGCAACTCCGATCAGGGACATTTTCTCCCAACTCTTCAATTGTCAAGGAAAAAGGCATTATCATTTTGTAAGAGAGGGCAGATTGACATGCAACGATTGCTGATTTGGGATTTTTTTAACTTGTTATGTCCAAGAGTTTATCACCCTTTGAAGCAGGGATGTATTTAATATGATAAAATGTTGCAACATTAGGAACAAGCAAAACAAATATATATTCTTGCTGCAAAATCATTATCCCTTCTGTGGATAATGATGTGTGCACTCATTGGGTTTACATTTCGATAACTTCAAAGAGGATTTTTTGTAAAAATATTTTAACCGTCATAATAGTTTTACAATGGAGTGTGAATTTCTACATGGGTGTGAACGTTTGGTTTCTGAGTGACCATGTCCATATTCCTTACCCTAACCCTAACCACCTAGATGTTTGGTTTGAGGATTTAGATTCTAGGGTCAACGGCCAATATTTTTTGTGGTTCCTGTGAAGCCAGCAAATATCCGGATAATGGCAACCTGGGCCTAGATTTCCTCTCCCGTTTTATGACATTGTTTAGAGTTGAATGAGTAACTTGTGGCGAGAGAATGGAGTTGGAGTTGAGGGACAACGTTTCATTTCTAAACCGATACCTGCATATGAACACAGATAAATAAATATATGGTTATAGGTTTAATTGGGCCAATGTGTTAAGCCTCTACTGCTTTTCACAGGGACCTTTATGCAACCGAAGCACGCTCAAATGTGATTGATCAATATTAAGATATTAATATAAGAGTTAATCACACTATGATTTAAACAGTCTTGATTGAAACACATTTTTAACTAAGTCTTGTTATGTGCTGTCTTCACAACTGGTACAATGAAATAGAAATGGATAGCGTTAGCTTGCTCCCATCCTTTGTATGAACAAAATAAAAATGTACCCGGAAATGCAGCAGATGTGAAATAAAATAAACAAAAAGTTACATTTAATTCTATGCCAAAATTGGCAAGCTGGTTAACTGAATAAAAAATTATTTTCTGAACAACCTAAAAAAATGTGTGACGGCTCATTTGCGGTACCATACAACCAAGATCAAGTAGTTTTGTTGATAAAGTGGAAACACATAGGTCAAAAAGGTGTTTTATCCTTTTTTGTGAAATTCAAAAATATGAACAGCTACATCTGCTACAAAAAAGTGAGAAGATTCTAAAACCCTTTTGACTTTAATAAACATTTTTGTTTGGTATTCTTCCAAAAATTGACAAATAGACGTAAATCTATGGATAATGCATTCATTCAAAATACAAATACATTAACCATTGCCTAACATGCAAACTTGTTGATCAAACCAAATAGGACCATGTACATCACAGCCAAATTACTTTGCCAAACCACAATGTTGGAACAAAAATATAATAATACATGTTTCGTAAAGCACAACAGACAACCTAGGTCCGCGTTTGACAAAAAAAGGACGCCTTTAAACACTGTGTCTTTTTTTGTGACCTAAAGGAAGTCTGCACATGTATTTAAAACATAAAACATAATTGCTTTGCCTCCAAACTTCTGAACCTTTGTATTTTTAGCGGTTGAGTGTTCAACTTCCTCACAAGGGTCAAATAATTGTCAGTGTCACCGGCAGATTTAGAGACTGAAGCACCGGAGGATAAACCACCCGAGGGGACAAAGCTATATTCTCTGGCTGGTACGATTTACACTGTACTGCAACTAAGATAAGCCCATCATTAAATCATTATGATTGCAACCCTTGACTCCTGAGGTTTTTTCTTTCCTTATTTTTTCTTTTCCTACCCACCACAGCATGTGAAAAGAGTACCCTGAACTTCAAAAAATTGGACGTTGTCTAACAAGCCACTTGGTTTTGATGGGCCTAATTTAAACTATTATGTTCTTGTGGTTTCCTGATCCTATTACAAATATTTGAAGGGAAGTATTTATCATTGAGATACTGTATACATGTATCAGCACAGATGGATTTCCTGTGCATGCAAAGGTCAGTGATTTAGATGTATAAACATGCAATTGGGAAACCTTCTCTGCCTTGACCTGAAAATCATGTCCGTAATGACAAACAGGGGATGTGGCAATGAAAACTGTTTGATATGGTTGGTCTGGTCAAATCTAAGTACAATCTTTTCACCTGGTGCTGGTGGAGATTTTTGAAAAGCCACATTTTACTCCTTTCTTGTGTATTGAAGTGAGACTCTTTCTCCTCTCTGTTTGCCGGCAGCTTTCTCCCACCAGCTCTAAAGCGGCCTAAACAAGCGCTGTGGTGCCGCGGCTCGCCACTGGTAACGCCAAGTGTTTATCGCACTGTGCAATGTGCAGGTGACAGTAATTATCAGCAGATGACAGTGGCAGTCCCCAATGTGGACCAGATGGCAACAAGAGACGTCATGCGTGTACAGCTGCTCCTCTTGTCGCCGGGTAAAAATCACAAGAAAAAGAAAGCCTCATTTTCAAAAGAAGCTACAGGTGATTTGTTTGCAGCAGCGTGATGCAGATCGCACCGGTTGTTGTAAAATTGTCACTACCCTTTGCATCTAACACGCTCTGTTGAGGACCCCGAATGCCACGTTAGCTCTCAAAACCTGTGCACACAGTGTGTAAACTCTATGATGAGGATAAACGCTTGCATACACAATCGCATATGCAAAGCACAGCAGAGACAGTCACGGCCACTCGGGCAGATACGTGATCAAAAGCACACAAAGTGGCAATGGCTGTTTGAAGTCAATGGGGTGGAAGTCAGTGTAAGGGACATTAACTGTTGCTGATATTATACTGAAGTCGAAGATAACAGGACGTGGATTTGCTTTCTCTGTGGAGTGTGTGTGGGTGCCTTGAGCTCCCCGGAAGCTTCCTCTTCCTATCACATCGGAATTTCTGAAAATGCAATCAAAATGTTTAAACTTTTGAGAGTTTAATTGTTGCTTTCAAACCCCACTTATAAAAATAAAGGAATTATTTTTAGAAAGTTTCACTTTTTTGCACAAAAAATGTGCGTTGATTTGATATATTAAATGAGTTCAATACTGAGGGTGAGTTGTAGAACATTACAAAGTGATATTTTCTAGTTTTGCCTTTTTGCCCTCACAGTAGGAGGCACTTAAGATCAAGATATAAACAATTGTCAACCATTTATTTCTTCAGTAAAACAGAACCCAAGTAAACACCAAAACTGCATGTCTCCATTGCCACAAACGGAACTTTACACCTAATAAAAAATGTGATACTGTGACTATTCTTTCCACGGGATTAGGTGTCTCATTAAATGCCACTCGAAAAAAGCCCCATTAGTTCATTTCCCTCTTGGTTAATTAACATCTGCCCCTGACCTTTACAACAGATAGGGGCAACTTTATCTTGAAAGTCAAGGTTACGAAACTCACTTCACGGCAGATTGATCACCGACCACTGCTCTGAAGGAGAGAGACTCTGGCTAACTGCTCGGACTCCAGTCAGAATATGAAAAAAAATAAACAGGAAGGATGGACAATAACCTGTTAAAAGCATAGTCTTGGAAGAATGTGTGTTAAACGATGTGGACAAAATATTTTAAACACTTCTTATACATTGTGATTTTTTATCTTAATTTTTACTATCATTTAGTAAAGTCTTAGTAA
Source organism: Gymnodraco acuticeps (assembly GCF_902827175.1). NCBI lineage: Eukaryota > Metazoa > Chordata > Actinopteri > Perciformes > Bathydraconidae > Gymnodraco > Gymnodraco acuticeps. The sequence continues at coordinate 5,006,006 of NW_022989810.1, forward strand.
AGCTGGATACGCAGTGCTATTACCTTTTGACCCTCAGTTTTACAATTTAAGATTTATTTAAATACATGTAATATTAATTATGAATACTATGAGTTTTAACGAGATTACAAATTAGATTATTTTGTATGTACTTCATTTTGAATAACTTTCATATTATATACTGTATTTATACGTTAATATTATGCATATAAAAAACATTGAATTGCTGATTAAACTAAATCAACATCAGAATCACACGGATCCTGATTCTAAAAAACATACATTGAAAACCTTCTAGGTAATATAAAACTCTCCAGAAGCAAAGTTATACCCCAAAACTAATGCAGCACATTTGCTAAAATCTGTAAAAATAGCACTTCTGAATACTTTTTGCTGTCTAAGCCAGAGTATATAATAAGGGTATTATCATCTAGCAAAATGGGCACATCATGGTGAAACGTTGGTTGCACCCAAGGGTGCTCTTGGTCCTGCAGAATGGATTTATACTCCTCTGCCATTATACAGCCATTATGATGCAGAAGAGCACTTATCAGACCTAATGAACACCAGTAGATCATTAGATTACAAATCCACTTCTATGCTGAATCAGAGAACTTGAGAGCTTTCTGTCTGGTGAGGCTGTTCAGATTGTTTTGTAAACCTAAGACTTTGCAGTTATTCTGGCAATGCACGGACAATACCTAACATTCTATCTCGGTTTTCTTGTCACAAAAGATAATATTCAGCTTGGGGAAAACAGCTGTACAGTATATTATCTTCTGTAGTTGGAGAAAATGACCCTGATGACATGAAGTGTCCAACTGTAATCCATAGTGGTAACCGAAGCCTTGTAGTCACGTTTTAGAAATAGCAACTTTTGCTGTGTACGGAAGGGTTAATTTGGAAGGGTTAATTTAAAGATTTAACAAGATTTAAACCAATGTAGGCTATAGCTTTTTTAAATTACCTGAATACTTTGTTTTAGTGGTTACACTAGATTATTTAAAAAAATGTACTATGCAAGCAAGTGTATCAGCAATGGTGACCTTGCGGGTAATTTGCCAGTCGTTTTTTGCACTTCATTTAGCTTTTTTCAAAACAGTTTTTCCGGTCTCGAAGTTTTCATAATAAAATCGGAAGTATTCCCCTCACTGTCAAATGATTACACAGTGATATCTGCATTACTCATCCACTAAAAAACATCAGTTTATCCTTGTTAATTACACAATATTGATTGGTTTAAATGGTGTACAATGCTTTTGTGTTTTTAACCTTCGATTCAGAAAAACAAATGGTTTTTTCGGAGTTTAGATACTACAGTTTCCGAAGACACTACACTATCCAGAATCCCCAGCTATCGTTTGGGACTACAACATCCGCCTTGCTTTACAAACCCTGTGATTAGTCATCAAGCCCTGTGATTGGAGTGGCAGTGCGACAAGGTTACGCTGAGCGTCAAACAGCTCTATGAAATGGAAAGGAACCACGGCAGACTTTCCAAAACTGGAATTGGATGGGACCAGCCCCCCCCCAGAACTACACATGCTGGCTATTGTGTGTTTCACAACATGTTCTATGGCACGTCTCTTTATAAGACGTTTTCGTATTTCCCACAATTAGAGGTTGCCAGTATTAAACTGTGTACATCCTGGAGGTTTAGGAGATACGAAATACAGTGGTGTTATCAAATTTAAAACATATCATTAATACATGGGTGAATTAATATACCCACATGACACCTAAGGTCAGAAGAGCTTTGGTTAACAGCTGGTCTTATGTCTGTGACCCCTCCTGTTGTTCATTGATAAGCCTGAAACATGCACTTGTCAAGGTTCAGAGGCACATTTTGCAAATATGGCAGTAGCCATCGATCATCTTAAGATAAGATAAGATATACTTTATTGATCCCAAGTTGGGAAATGTTTTTGTTACAGCAGCATACTACTTTGTTCTACTCCACTACAATTCAGAGGTCAACCTGGTATTTTTACTCCACTACATGTATTTGAGTTACTTTGCAGATTTTGATTAATGATGTGAAATATAAACAACCCTTAAATCAGACTTTAGTTACACCTGAGTCAAATTCAGGGAAGGTGATTGTCAAGTGCCAAAATAAACTATGCAATATATTGGACGTTAAGTACTTTGTCAGACTTCATATTTATCTGTGGATAACCCCAACGTTTTTTTCTTATTCAAAAGAAGACCTTAACTTCAAGTATTCTTTAATGTTTAAATAAAGCCTTATTAGTTTGTCTGTTTTGCACATCCTCCTGTTAATATCTTTGGACGTCCTGCACTAAACTGTTTTATTGAGATCACTACAGCATCTTCTTGATATTTTATATTCTATATTTCTATCATGCCTTCTACGTTCCCCCAATGTTGTATGTAGGCTACTCTTAATATTTAAATATTTTCATCAAATAAAACGTATTCAACAACAACATTCAATAACGTGCTTTAACCACTAGGCGGTGCGGGTAAAAAAAACAGTGGTGTAGTTAATAAAACATAATAATATCAAACATAATATGACTATTAACTTTATTGTGAAATTAAAACAGAACGGTAAAGGAAAATACAGTTTCAGTCTCTCGATTTGAAGCTTATGCATTGTACCATGAACCTGTATAGACCTGTAACAGTCAACTGCATGAGGAGTTGGAAAGGTAGTAAATAAAAAAAATCCCTTTCTATCAGCTGTGCACCGTTATGGTGTAAATATAACTATATATACCAATTGGATCAAATATAAAAGTCAGCCGAATTAGTGTTGATACTGCAAGGAGACGTATTGTGTGAAAATAAATGGAAGATGTTGTTTAATTGCTAATATATTTATGATCCATGTCACGTATTCAGTTTTGGCGGCATTTCTTACAGTTTGTCAAAAGGTCTTCTCATCAGGGCTCTATAAATAAATATCTACGGCAGATATGTAATATTTAATGCAGCCGAACCGTGTATTACAATGCCGTTATGTGATGACTTCCAAAGAGAAAGAACACTCGGAATAAAGTATTATTTTATTTAAAATAAATGTTTTTCCGATTTCATATCATATAAACACCATATCCCGAAATTCATTGCGGCTAAAACAATCGATGTTTTACCCTGTCAAAACCTCTGAAAAAAGAAATGTGTCTCTCTGAATCGAAAGAGAAAAACCTATGGGAAAAACACAAAAGCATTGTACACAATTTAAACCAATAAATATCTTATGATTAACAAGGATAAACTGATGTCTTTTAGTTGATGAGTACTGCAGATATCACTGTTAAATCATTTGATCATTGGTTTTATTATGAAAACGTCGAGACCAGAAATGACTGTTTTCAACCCGTAACTTTACATGGAGGCATACCTCAAATCATCTTTGTAATATCTATCAAACTATAGATCCTACATAACGACTGGTCGTGGATTCTAAAAGTACAATATACACTTCTCGCTAGAAATCTAATCAAAAAGCGTTTTAATGGCCAAATTATCCTACAATTTAGGATTTTACAGAGAGGGCTATTTGTGAATAAACGACAATCTGTAACGTTAGCATTCAACGGGAGCACTAGAGGGCGAAAACTTTAAAACGTAATTATAGGATGTATTAAGCGCTTGAACAAACTTACATATTTGGTCGTAATAAGGGCCTGAAAAATCGGCCCATTTGGTCGTATGAGTTGGAGGACTTCTGGATATCTCAGGCTTTATTCCACTTATGTTCTCACATCTCTCTTTCAATCTTTCTTTTGCAAGTGCTGCCCTGCTTTATGAACGGGAAATTGCTTAAGTACCCCTTTAATATTGTTTTGAAAACGTGGAACACCGCAAAAGTCATCTTCCAAAAGTGAATACACCCGGATCTATCAGTATTCAGCTTTATATGCTCTAATGTGTGCTTTTTTCATGATTAAGGTAAAGGTCAATCTACTAGATTTTTCAGGCAATTACAACTAAGGGTGCGTTCGTTTATCCAATCTAATACTCTACACTTAAATGAGACCGTTGTTGTTCCAAGAAACAGAGCATTCTATTTCTCCATAAATTAACGTATGAATGATTGAAAGAAAAACGTTCCACCTGCCACTTGCTTATCAGTGAGGATGATAATCTCAGAGATGATTATGATCAGACATGATAGCCTGTAGACCAGTGGTCGCCAACCTGTCGATCGCGATCGACAGGTCGATCGCGAGTGTTGTGCGGGTAGATCGCGGACCGTTAAAAAAAAAAAAGTAACGAAAGAAAGAAAAATAAAAGAAAAATAATAATGTTTGAAAAATACGTTTTTAGATGTAAACCTATCATCCACCATCCCGTTAGCAGGTGCCACTTGATTGACGTATATATTGAGACACCTCAATAATATAATACATTAACCGTGCTTTACGTGAACCTCATCATGATCATGACACAAGAGAGGACGGCAGGACTGCAATTTCCCGTGTTCAGTGAATGCAACAGAGGCAAGTCACCAGACCAATCAGAGAGTTGCATGGAAATACACGTGTGCCTGTGTCATTCAAGCTCGGCTCTGCGCATTTAGTGTGATAGAGGGAGAGAGAGAGGGAGAGAGAGGGACCGGTGCTAGCGGGGACCGTGATGTTATCATCTGGTTAGCTAGCTGCACTAAAGGACATAAGGAGCTATTTCCACAACAGGAGGAGAGTCCTCCCCTGTCAGACTGAGGGGCTCATGTGAGCTAAAGGACTCTTGAGTGTTTAGAACGGTTTTGTCACAAATTATTCAAAAGATTATTTCCGAGGCACACCTTCATATGATCATTATAGTTATACAAACAATAAGAGAATAAATGAAAAACAGGTATGAAATACTATGGCAGTAAAACAAGAATACAGTTTAAAAGAGGAGTGATTTGTAAAATATCCATAAAGAAAAAGTAAATCTGCTTACAGTTCTGTTTCATATGGGTGCTGAGAGAGGTATCCATAGATATCTTCATGTTGCTCTCAAAGTGCACCAGATTGATGCTTTCAACTTCAATATTAAAAAAAAAATCTTCCCGGGGGAGCAGACCCCCCTAGAGGAGGTGAGGTCCGCCCCCCACTCATAAAAAATAGCACTTTACCCCTGCCTATATGCTGTGAGCTGATTATGGAGCCTTCATTGTAACAGTAATTCAGATGCAATTAGCCTATATAAAAGGCCTCACATTGGAAGCACTGTCTGGGCCGTCTTTTTCACTCAATTCTGCAATAGGTAGATCTCGCCTTTCACCTAGGCCGAGGTCGGTGATCTTGGGCTTAAAAAGGTTGGTGACCACTGCTGTAGACTGTAACAATATGTCTATAAAGATAAATAAGAAAGGGTAGGCTAAAGCTAACGTTAGCGGAGCTAGTTAGCTAGCTAAACATTTTATTTATTAGCATGGCAACAAAATAATAACATTTCGTTGAAATGGCGCTCTGGTGCTCCGCATTCTCAGATGGAGTAACAAGATTATACTCTGTCGTTAGGAGACTGAGCTGCTCTGAATATCCAAGGGACTGTACATTCTAACAGCGCTCCAAATGTAGCACTCTGAATTTGTGCCAGTATGCTCCGGCGCTCAGGACGCCTTTTTGTACGATTGCAACCTATATATCATGATCTAACTGGACATATTTTGCTCAATTGTAATTGGGATGTTTTTTGTTTTCCCTTAAAATGTGTCTCTTTAACTCTAGAACCGCCAGAGGTCGCTGTATACCTAAAACCGCCAATGGGTCAAATTGACCCGCTATTGATTTTCAAGGCACAATTTTATTTTATCTATCATGTAGAACAGTGAGTTTTGATCACACAGGGATGAAACTTATACCAATATAATCTGTGTACTCTCAGCTTCTCATATGATATTGTTTGTGCAGATAGCATGAAGTACAAAATATCGCTACCAGTGCTGATTTAAATGCTTGGTGTTATGCTGCGTTCATACCGGACGCGATGCGAATATTCGCTTCGCTCTAATCGCTCCTATCGCATCGCTCGGTCTAAACGCTCGAGTTTCACCGCGGCTGCCAGCTGTGTTTACTTGCGTCATTCAAACAAGACGCGCTGGTTCAGGAGCTACGACTACAACAAAATGAACATATTTTACCGTGATTACATTGTAATACACGTTTCTAAATGATGCCAAAGTAACGGCCTCCTTCAATCGCCTCAATCGTGCCGTGGAATTCGCGTCCACCGCTTCATGCTTGCCGTCGGAGCGAATTCGCGTCTGTCCGCGTCTGTCCGCGTCTCTGCATTGACTTTACATGTAATCGCGCCGCCCCCAAACATCGCATCGCGTCCGGTGTGAACGCAGCATTATGCTACGTCCACAACGGACGCGATGCGAATATTCGCATCGCTCTAGTCGCTCGAGTTTCACCGCGGCTGCCAGCTGTGTTTACTCGCATCATTCAAACAAGACGCGCTGGCTCGGGAGCTACAACTACAACAAAATGAACATATTTTACCGTGATTAAATTGTAATACACGTTTCTAAATGATGCCGACGTAACAACATACTGATGCCGGTTAGTAAAAACCATGAATTAATGCTTGACAAGTCTGCAGACAAGACGGCAGGCGAAAAACCTTTTAAAATGCTTGTTTTCTGAATGGAGATTGGGTCGACCAGGCTAAGCTAACGTTGTATATGCTCACTCCACACTCATAACAACGGCCTACAGACATAAATAAGCCAGCGACTGTATTCGCCATGACACAGACAGTCTGTGGTTTGTTCTTGTTTAACTTGTGTCCAGTTTCTGAACAGATATGAGGAGCTGTGATCTCTGTGTGCTAACTGCTAACAGCTAATGGCTGATGTTTTCTGGTTTAACGTCAGTAACGGCAGGCTGAGATCCTCACCGCTGATTGGCTACCGCGAGAACGCGTCACGTGAATTTGACGCTCGAGTTGAACAAATTGAACTCTCGCGTTTGACGTGGCCCCCTTCAATCGCCTCAATCGCGTGATTCGCGCCGCGTCCACCGCTTCATGCGCGCCGTTGGAGCGAATTCGCGTCTGATCGTGTCTCTGCATTGACTTTACATGTAATCGCGCCGCCCCCAAACGTCGCATCACGTCCGGTGTGAACGTAGCAACTTGTGTTTTGTTTAGGTGCAAATCTCTCTATCTCTCTCTCTATCTATCTATAACTATCTATTGATCTATTTATAACTATCTATCTGTCTATCTCTCTATCCCTCTATCTATCTATCTATCTATCTATCTATCTATCTATCTATCTATCTCTCTCTCAATCTATCTTTCTATCTGTAAGGAACCGCAGTAGACAAAAGGCGTTGCTACAGCAACACGTCATGTTTACGCTGCATTGTCTATGAGGTAAATATTACCCGCTGGCGGATATAGGTAGGCTATAAATGGCAATTTTGTTGGCGATTTTTTCAATCTGACTTCATATTGACAATTTTTAACAACAGAGGGTGCTGCATAACACCCTTTCAGGAAAAGTCACGGACTGGGAGACTTTAATATTTTATTGAAAAAAAGTTACAAAAAATAAAAAAACAGCTGCGGGTAAAATTGACCCTTTGGCAGTTCTAGTGTTAATGTGTTGTTGTTTTTTTTTACTATACTGTCCAGTTAATGCTTCCTTGGGGAGCATCCACAAAAGCATCTATTTTTCTCACTATCTGACCTGGAATAGCCCTCCCCTCCACAGCCTCTTCACAAGAATAAACAGTGATGTATGAAGCACGCCATGTCTCCATTATCCATACGAGTTGCTTCTAAAGCAGGACTCTGAACCTATTCATTACGTCAAGTGTGTAAGAGACGTTTCTATTACTACACCAGATGTCCAAATCAGCCATGTTGTTTCAGCGCTTACTGTGCCCGGCCTCCCCCGTCCCACCGTTTATTTACGTAGGGGAGCTCTGGCGGCCAGGGGGGAGTCCTGGCTAATTGTGAGCAGCTGTAATATCACAGGGCCATCATTAAGAGGGCAACGGCTTTGCACACAGATCCATAATCCAGCCTGAAATGGAAAAGCAGAAACTTCCGCCGACCGCTACTGAATTACCAGATTGTTAGTGTGGCCTAATTTTTACGCTTTGTTTATGAAAGACTAAACCGCTCAACATGATTAGCACCCACAACTGTGTGATATTTCTCCAGAGAGGTGGTCGCGGGCCAGGGGGGGGTTGTGGGGGAAACTGCCCCATCAGAGGGACGCTATGGACTGAAGTAGTAGGGACAGTGTTAAGAGAGATTGATTATGATGCAACATCCAACAGGTGTTTAAAATCCGAATATAAAACTGGAGCCGGGTTAAGAAGATTCACACCATTTTATAAGGTCATTAATTTTTCCAAAATCAGAAATCATACCATTGGAGACACTACAGGTAAATAAAAAGGAAGAAGGAAAGGTAAGAAACATAGGATACAAATGAAACCCTTTGTATTTGTTACATATTACAAGTTGTATTCAAACCTATTTTTAAATATGCAAATTAGCAATGATCTTATGTGTACATTTGCATATCTTTCCAGAACAGATATCCGAACAAGTTCAAAATTATATTTCATTTTGTTGAAATGTAAGTGTCATGTGTTTTTACAGACAGAATTTGGGATTTCTTTGTAATCACCCCATCAGGAAATACTGTCATAAGCCTTCAAGCAACTATACATAGACATTAAACTGAAAAGTTAGGTGTATGTGTGAGTGCAACTGAAGTGAAGACAACCTAGATATGTATTTTGGATGTTTTCTATCCAAAAGTCTAAAAATAAATCATGCAAAATAGCCAGAGATCTAAAAAAACAAAACAATAATTTGTTCCTTTGATGTCTTTCCTTAAAGTTGAACCATACACAGCTATTGATATAGTCTACCTTTCAATCGATTTGTAAACCAAACTTTATTGTAAAATGATAAGACTTGATGCTGTGCTTCAGAAACATTGAGCAACTAGAGTAACCTGGGAACCCTCACCTTGGTACAATCCCTGGTATTCCAGCTGTTTATAGAACAAACCTGAAAATAGAATGATGAAACATAGACAAATAATGTCACAATAACGTCCAATTCATTAACTAATAGTGTTTACAGAAGCAATGGCAGAGTGCTTTGGTTGCCCTTTTTTGTCATATCTCCTTGTTGACATTTGAATTTGTCAGTGCATGTCAGGACTCCGAAATGTTTTCATAATCTGGTTTTATTATAAGCAACACTGGCCAATGTTGAAAAATGAAGTCAAAGAGACAACAACGCGGCCACCGCGGCCATCCGCTCGGCAGACCGGACCCAAGTGGACCACACACAGTGTTTCAGCAAAGCTCTGCATAAAGGAGATATTAGAATACAAGCAAACTGCAAACAAGCCCCCTCCGGCTACTCAGCGGGCTTTCTCTGCATGTTTCGATTTGTATAAACAACGTCGTCACCGTGATAGCGTGATCGCGAAAGGCTTCTTTTAAATATACTGCACGTAGACAAAAACGGAATGTTTGCAGAAGATCAGGATTTGCACATCCTGTATTTCAAAGTGTGTTTTGTGAATGATGTCTGTGTTTGTGTGTGAAAGGGGAAAAAGAGGCAGGGGTTTAAATTTCATATTGTAAATGTTTATAGAGACCTATTTAAATGTATTATGTAACTGATAAATACTCTTAAAATGTAATTGGTACACTCCGATTCTTTAGTTTAAAATCCATGGGAACTGTATTTCTAGCAGGATTTTCTCTTCGCTCCTGCACTGACATGTAACCCCTGAGTCAGATTTGCATTGAGGAATCACCTCACTTTTCCAGTAACACTTAAAATATCCGCCTCTTGTCTGTTTATGCTGAAGGTTTATGCAGCCAGACAAACAGGGTTATTTCAAGAGGGACCTTCTCCATTTTCATGAGAGAGCATATGCAGATTATCATCTCTACCAGCGTCCTGATCCCAAATCAGCCCTTCATTACTGGAGCTTAGCTGAGCAGATACAGCATCAATATTAGATGACAATGATTGGAAGAGGTGTAGGGCCACTCATAAGCTTATAGTCCCTCACCCTCCCCCTCCTCACAGCACATTGTTCACAGCAGGGCCAAGAGATCTACATAAGACGGTATCAGTTAAGACAGATGCCTTTTATCTATTCATTTGTGGTAGTAATTAAGGAACTTTCTTAAAGTAAAGGAAATATTGTGCATGTCAAATTGTGTAGAAGTCAGCACTGAAATGAAGCATTAGTGCATGTTTCCTCCAATTAGTAGTATGACAATGTCTTTGTTCACACTAAAATCGCTCCACATGGTAATAAATACATTGAAGATGATGTTTGCATTCTGTGCACTGGCTACAATGACTAATACTGGCCAAACCCTTACCGAACCGCTAACACTAAATTCTAACCAATCCAGTCCTAATGCCTAAATATTAACAACTAGGGTGACCGGGTGTCCTGCTTTGTGCGGGATGGCACAGCATTTTTATAATTGTTCCTGTTTCCCACAAATTGAGAAGATGGCCACCATTTGATTGAGTCGCCCAGAAAGTTGAAACTTGGCTTGAAAATCTTTGACCAAAACACTTCATAGACATGTTTTTTATATTTTTTTATAGATCTGAGACCTATGTTATTGCCAAAAAAGTTCTGATCTATGCTTTGCAGTATTGGAAAAATCAATAGGCCAAACATATTATTAACTGATTGATGGTTTATAGGTAAATACACTTTTTGTGGTTGCTTGCCTTAAAATGTCCTTAAGCATATACCAGTATATACCTTGCTGCAGACTCTTCAGTGTGGGTGAATCCACAAATGATCTTCAGCATGACTTTGGAATGATTGGTCCCTCTTTTCTCTTTTCTTTCATTGGAGTAGTTATGCTTCTGTCTGTGTTTTTAGAATGCAACTACAGAGTGCTCCTGCTGGGTTCTCCAGAGGCAGATCAAGGTCAGGCCAGGAGTCGCATGGGCAGTGGGACCGTATACTGTGTGGCTGTGTGTGTGTGTATGTGTTGGGGCTGGGGGAGGTAGACGGTGAGAGGGCCTCAGGACCCTGACAGCTCCGGTTGCCTGAGCCACGACCGCCGGGGTGGAGGAGGCTAGCCGCAGATCGATCGTCGCGGAGCTGGATCCCTGCGATAGGGGGGCGATTGGATGCGGCGCGCTGGGACTGAATGACATAAGCCCAGACGTCTAAGTGTCCCATTAGCAAGACACCCGCTCATGTCCCGGTGCATACTCCCGCCCTCCCCCTCAACGCCGATGCTGGCATCATATGGAAAACGGCTCAGGTGTTCCCCTCAATCGCTCGAGGACGATGTGCAACACAGAGGGCAGCAGCCGACACCGACGCTCTGCATGTGGCACTTCTGATCCTCCATACACAACCGAAGCAATTATATCTTTATGGCCTTCATAAATCAGTCGAGGAAGCGGCAACCCAGAGTACCTGTGTGTATATGTGTTTACATCCACGTGTATCTTCGTATTTGTGCGTTTACATATATGTTTACAACCAAACGGAGCGGGGGACACCCAGGCCAAGTGTGCGCTTTCTCCCCGTTCAACTCACACTGCGGTCGGATTGTTGCGGACCATTCCTACACATAAGAAATGATGACAAAACAAGGAGGCCACACACAGAGAGGCTGTTGTGACACACTGCCTGCTGGGCTCAAACACAGAGGCAGAGCCATGCTTAACTAGGCTCTGGTGAAGGAACAGCCCGCATGTTTTATTACTCTTCCACCCGCTGCAAATGAGCATATTTACATGTCCTCAAAATGTGCTTCATGGTTGGGATATCCTGCCCGCAGTGTCTATCAAGCTCCTTGGCACCCCCTGATTATACCATAGTCACCAAAGCGGCGTCAAGCAGGGAATTTGCAACTCATAATATAATCTGTCAACAACATTTAATCTGCCCATCTTCATAAAAGTACAAGATTAGCTATGGAGTCAAAACGAGGCTGAATAACACTTTTGAAATTGAGTTTGAATTGAGAGTTGCTAGGAATGTCTAGATCAGGGGTTCTCAAAGTGCGGCCAATGGCGGCCCTTGGAAATATTTCTGGCGGCCCGCGATAGTTAATGTGACAGGATGAAATGCATGCGTTATATTTTAATCCTCCATGGTTCGTATCTAGTAAGAATTAGAATGGAATTTAAGAATGGTAAAACTGCGCCCCCTGGGTTGTCATTCCTAAATTATGAATGACAGCTTGTGGAAAGTTTGCTAGACTACTGGTTGCATGGCAACTAGGCATATCGCGAGTTGCGGTTAAGCGGAAAATCTGTTGTAAGTTATCAGAATCAGAAACGGGAGTTAGCTAGCGATTTTAGCTAGTCACTGTCTGTAGATAACCCAACTTTGTGTCCTCTGCAAGTTCTTAATGTATACTGTATGTATAATCGGTTAGTACAATAAAGAAAGGATTTGTTTTGGAATTATTTTGTGTTCCGTTTTTTCTTGGGCGGCCCTCAATCCAATATTGGGTACCTAAATTGGCCCTCACTCATCAAAACTTTGAGAACCCCTGGTCTAGATGTTCTGATGTCGTTTTAGCCCGTTTACCAAAAGGTACATCGATCAACATGGCTTAATTTAACCAGTAAGGTAACGTTATTCGGTCTGAAGTGTGCTTTTCTGCTCTTTTATAGGGCACAAACAAAGTCTGAATGGAGGACCTATTCGCATCCCTACAATTATTATTATTATTAGCATTTTTGTAATTAACATTACACATGTTTTCTGAAACAGTAAATGTTTTTGTCATATACTGTACATGTTGTTTTGTCAGTAACACAATTCAGATGTAAATTGTTGTACTTCTAAATCCAAATTAAAGGTAACAAATAAACCTTTGAAGACCACTCATTCAATCCCAATATGCCCAGATACCAAAAGATCAAACAATACATCTCTATTGAAATAATACCATTAGTTATATTATGAGCTAATGCAAATAGCTGCTAATCTACTTCCTGGCTGCCATCCTTATGACTGCAATTTAAAGTTCACCTATTCAATCATGAGACTTCAAAAATGTGGTCAAAGTACACAGCAATTTGGTACGTGAGCACAGCTCACCATAAATATTAAGTTTTGTGTTGCTAACGTTTACCTGCCTTGGGACTGTGACAGATTTGGGTTTCAGTTAATTTACTCATCATAACCTTATTTTTTGAGAAACAAAATGGTTCATATACAGGTAGACAGACCTTTATAATGCTACTAACAATCCAATCTTGTTTCACTCAATGAAGTCATCATTTCCTGATTTATTAGCAATAGAAAATAACTTTAACATGATCGAAAAAGTTATAAAACCAAATAATATAATTCCTTGAACAATTTTCAACACTGATGATTTAATGTTAATGTAACAAAGTTACAAACTTTTTCACGCATTATACAAAAAATGTAAAGTGCGTGAGTATATAACGCCGATAGTGTCATGGTAACTGTTATAGTTATATTTTTACAGTGCTAATAGACCTTCCTTTTCTTATTACCAAATTAAATGACAAATGAGGTGAACCTGGGTCATGTTTTGCCCCTGGGAACCAACGGTCTCACAACAGTTGGTTGCTTGACCGGTAATCTAGGCTTGCTATCAACTTTGATGATCATATTCTTATCAACTTGCAGTATATTTCTCCCTTAACTTAATGCTTGTGATTCATACAGTAATTTGAGAGATAAAAAAAGGATACCGCCCTTCTGATCTAATCTGGCAACATGAGAATGCCAGTGAAAAATAATGCATGCATGCAACCGCAGACGTTTCTCATTCCTTTTGTTAACAGAGATGTGAGTTGCACAAATGATGGAGTAGAGATGAATGAGTACAGGAAATGCTCTCTTACTAAGCCCTGCGTGTGGCCAAGAGAGACGGCCATAAACAAAGCTCCTCTTTGTGACTCCTCTTCACTCTCTAGTGCTCTCTCGCCTCAACCGTTGGTCTGATCCTAAAAAGTACCTCCCTTATCTTAAAAGTCTTACTAAAATCACTTTATCAGGTATTTTGTAAAAAGTCAGTTTAAAAGGTCTTGATTACTCTTCTAGGGAAATTGGAGGGGGTCCACGAGCTTGAGCAGAAATGTGGGACATTTGAAAGAGAAAATAAATACGGTCTGCATCTGAATTATGTAAATAATAAATATGCCACGGAGCATGAACTTCCGAAACCTCAGAGCAACTTCAAAATAGTCTCAGGGAGCTCTGAAGTTGGGAGCAGATGTTCAGGAAGTTTCATTTAGTCTTTTGGAGGTCCACATATGACTGTCAAGATCAATTATTTTTGGATGGCTGACATGCTTACTGTACAAAAAAGATATTCATCAATGTAAGGCTTAATAGCTAGTTCTTTATCCAAATGTCCTGGCTATACAAACTTCTAAAATGATGAATATGAATCAGATTTCCATTAGAAGTTGAATTCAGTTGACAGTTACACATACACATCCAATAGAAGAGTACGTTACACTTTCTATAATTCCTATGTCTATATTGCATTATCAAGACACTTATAATGTGTAATAATATGAAGAGTTTGGTTCCGAAACGCTATAAATCCATGTTGATTAATTTGAGTAAAAATCTATTTTCTTTACCAAGAAAAGTGGCAAGTGAAAACCACTATTTTCTGTTTCAAACTTTCACATAGCATCTTGAGGTTATAATAACATTACAAATTAAAATCCAGAATTAGATTTTCAAAGATTTATTTTAAAAACTGATCATTTTTACGGTGGCCCTGAAGTGCAAGACACCACAGCATTTCAGAAAACACAACAGCATTTCACAAACACCGCAGCATTTCACGAAACACCGCAGCAATTCACAAAACGCCACAGCTTTTCAGAAAACGCCACAGCATTTCACATTGGACGGAAAGGGTATTCCTTAGGGAGAACACTTCTTGTTTGTGATTGGACAGAGCCAGCCATAGAAGCACTGCTGTGATTGGTTATTTTTGCTGCCAGTCAAGAAATGACGCTGCGTGATTGGCCCAACACATCAGCCGTTAGCTGTTAGCACACACTCAGAGCTCACAGCTCCTCATATATGTTCAGAAACTGGACAAAAGTTAAACATATACAAAACACAGACTGTCTATGTCATTTCGAATACAGTCGCTGCTTTATTTATGTCTGTATGACGTTGTTGTGAGTGTGGACGGAGCAGCTACAGGTTAGTTAGCTTGATCGATCCGATTCCGATAGGATTTACATGGAGATACGGCCCGCCCCCTCTCCAGCGTCTTGTTTGAATGACAGGAGTAACCACAGAATTAATGCTTTATTAATTCATGGTTTTTAAGGGGCTTATCTCCATGTAAATACGATGTTAGACCACCACCCAATATTCGCATCGCTCTAATTGCTCGAGTTTCACCGCGGCTGTCAGCTGTGTTTGCTCCTGTCATTCAAACAAGAGGCGCTGGAGAGGGGGCGGGGCGTATCTCCATGTAAATCCTAAGGGAGATACCAACTACAACAAAATGAACATATTTGACCGTGATTTAATTGTAATACACGTTTCAAAGTTATGCCGAAGTAACTACATACTGATAACGGTTAGTAAAAACCATGAATTAACGCTTTGACAAGTCTGCAGATAAGACGGCAGGCGAAAAGCTTTTAAAATGCGTGTTTTCTGAATGGAATCGGATCTATCAGGCAAAACTAACCTGTTGCTGCTCCGTCCACACTCACAACAACGTCATACAGACATAAATAAAGCAGCGACTGTATTCGCCATGACATAGACAGTCTGTGGTTTGTACATGTTTAACTTGTGTCCAGTTTCTGAACAGATATGAGGAGCTGTGAGCTCTGAGTGTGTGCTAACGGCTGATGTGTTGGGACATATTTAGCTGTCGGGTGTTGACGAAGCGTCATTTCTTGACTGGCAGCAAAAACAACCAATCACAGCAGTGCTTCTCTGGCTGGCTCTGTCCAAGTCCAATCACAAACAAGAAGTGTTCTCCCTAAAGGAATACCCTTTCCGTCCAATGTGAAATGCTGTGGTGTTTTCTGAAATGCTGTTGTGTTTTCTGAAATGCTGTGGCGTTTTGTGAAATGCTGTGGCGTTTTGTGAAATGCTGTGGCGTTTTCTGAAATGCTGTGGCGGTTTTTGAAATACTGCGGCGTTTTCTGAAATGCTGTTGCGTTTTCTGAAATGCTATGGCGTTTTGTGAAATGCTGTGGCGGTTTCTGAAATACTGCGGCGTTTTCTGAAATGCTGTTGTGTTTTCTGAAATGCTGTGGCGTTTTCTGAAATGCTGTTGTGTTTTCTGAAATGCTGTGGCGGTTTCTGAAATACTGCGGTGTTTTCTGAAATGCTGTTGTGTTTTCTGAAATACTGCGGCGTTTTCTGAAATGCTGTTGTGTTTTCTGAAATGCTGTGGTGTCTTGCACTTCAGGGCCACCGTACCTTTTTCCCCAAAATGCAATAAATCCATGACACGTTTTTTTCCCTCCAAAATGCAATAGATCCATTTTATTTTTCATATTGAAACTGTGCAAAAATACATAATATATTTTTTGGGTAAAAAAAATAAAAAAATACTGCGGTATGGGTGGATTGGGATGAGGGGCGCTTGTTTTTCACTCGGCTCCTCCCGTTTTGCCAGTACTGTGGTATTAGCGGTTTAGGAAGAGGGGAGTTTTTCACAAATCCAGCACTCCCTAACTCATGCCTGGCTGTGACGTAAATGGTGTGCGGCCGTGAAGCCAGAACAGTAAACAAACATGTCTTCGGTAGTATGGGACTATTTCAAAGTTTCAGAGTTAGATAGTTCGCTTGCTATTTGTATTAACAAATGCAATGCAGAAGTTCCACGAGGAGGGAAAAAGGCAACGAGCTATAATACTTCCAACCTGATTAGTCACCTGAAACATCGCCATCGCTACGATGGTGTGTTAAAAGCGTACGAAGACGCCTGCGCTGCTAAACTAGCGGCGAATCCAAAGCCAGCTGCAAAGGCACCGGGGCTTTTACCTATCGACGAGGCTTTTGAAAAAGGCAAGAAGTTTGCCAGAGACGACCTCAGGGCTAAAACGATCTCTAACTTCATCATAGAAATGATGGCGCTTGACGAGAGTCAAAACTGTTCTTGGCTTTGTTTTGTTCATAGTAGTAATGCTCATGTCATTTGCTCACTACTAGTATTTTTTTTACCACCAGGTGTGCAAAAACTACAGGTACATTTAATATATATATATATTATATTATTATCGGTTATCGGTATCGGTCTTGAGAAGCAGGAAGTTATCGGTATCGGTACCGGTTTAAAAAAAACAATATCGTGCATCCCTAATTACATGTGAGGAAAATGTATCATGAACAAGAACAACAATATTACATTAGACCACAGAAATTCCAAAATCACATTCATCTTTGCCATGTTACATTCATATTAGTGCTGTACGTTGTACGATTGTCTTGTGCATACTATAAATCCATTGCATTCATATAACTATATCTGCGTAAAGAATTTGTGCCCAAGCAATACATCAGACAGCTATAGGCTAAACTCAAACTTTTTTGTTAAAGGTCCACTTGTGAATTTTATACAAGGTCAATGGTCCGGATCAATGCCAGTAAAGTCCCCCCCCCCCCCACACCCCCGGAGTGGAGCAACGAAACTGAAATTAAGAAGCCGTTTCGGCGCGCTATGCATGTACTTTGGTCAGGAGGTTTTAAAGTGCTATATAAATAAAGTTGGATTGGATTGGATTGGATTAATCTACTTTATTTAGGGGCCCCCTTCTGGTCCAAGCACTTGCCTGTTGGTAAACGGCGCTCCTGTATACACACAGACATTCAATACATACATACATACATACATACATACATACATGCATACATACATACATACATACATACATACATACATACATACATACATACATACATACATACATACATACATACAGTATCATGGCTTGAACTAGTGGGAGAAATGGCACTGTTTGTCTGTAGCCAATGCCTTGAACCTCTGCAAAAATGGCATTAGAAGCATTAGAAAGTCAAGGTAAACTTGTGGTTAACTTAAATGCGCGTGACACTCGCGCACACAAGTAAATATATGCACGTTCATTCTCAGAACGCGTCAGACACAAGACAATATACATTAAAGGGGACCTATCATGCAAAATGCACTTTGTGATGTATTTTATACATAAATATGTGTCCGCGGTGCGTCGGGGAACTCACGCAGCGTCAGAAAATAAAACCCGCTCTCTTTTCCTCCTAGGCTACCCAAATCTTTTAAAAACAGGGGTAAAACGAGCGGATACAGATTTGCTGCCAATCTGACGTCAAATCGGCAGCGGACCCACAGAAAATTGCTATCAGAAACAATGCCTGACGCGTTTTGAACGTGTTTTGGACGTAATCTCGTCTTTGTTTACATTAGCAAGCCTCGCTAACACTCAGAGCTAACCTGTACTGGAGAGCACATGTGTTTAAAAAGCAGGAAATCAAAAAAGGAACTCACCTTGTGATAAACCAACAAGAGAAAAAGTATTTGAGATCTATTTCAGAAATAATCCTTGATGTGGATAAGAACAGGATGGCGTTTTATTACAACAGAATTTAACTTTATCTCCGGTAGAATACTGATCAGGCATTAGCTCCGCCTCCTCTTTTTTTTTCAAGCTAAGGACCCTAAATCCGCGTTTCTCTAACAGGGCTGCACAAGAGGGGTATGAGCAGTATGAGGCATGGCTACAATGGGTGAACTGTTTGGTATTTTAAGCAAAAAACTTCACAGACCTATATTTGTATAGGTATGGCCCTACAATATATTTTTTCCAATATAGCATAATAGGTCCACTTTAATTTACATCACAATCTTCTTCTTTTTTTGAATTATTATTATTTTTTTGAATTTATTATTATTTTTTTTTATAATGGGACACAGAGTTTGGTCCGGATTGATTTGCAGTTCGGTCCGGATCCGGACCTTGGTCCGGAGTTTGAGAAGCCCTGGGCTAAGTGATACTAATTCCTTAAGTAGGCTACATTTTAACATGAAAATAAACGAAAAAATAGCAAGAAACTTAAACATTAAAGATTCAACAGAAAAGCTTAATTGTGCCTTGTTCACTTCATGATATAACCTAGGCTACACATCAGGCTTCATTGAAAAGCCAGTGATGTGCTTGTTGTGAATTAAGCTGTTATTATCTAGCCTGTGTAGTCCAGCCTATCACATCAACATAGTGTGGTGAGGTGACACGTTATTGGACATAATTCACCTCTCGTATTATGTTGCCACACGGACCCTTTAGTGGGAACACCTGTAGCGTTAGCTTCCATTCCTGCTAGCTCGTCAAGCAGAGCAGTTCATGCGATAACCTCTCTGTTATTAATGGCTAATAAAGATTGGAACTCTGTTCTTAATACACCGCCTCCGACTCCCTTTTCCTGGCACTACACTGGTGACCTTGACTTTTCCGAGAAAGTTTGCAGGAAATTAACGAGCATGGCTGAACGTGATGTGTTCGTAAAGCTGCCGGAATTCTGGGAGCACGCCGCGGAGGCATGGTTCGCACATGTGGAGGTACACTTCGCCTGCCGACAGGTCCGTGATGGGGACCTGAAATACCATGTGGTAGCAGCGCTGGGCAGCTCTGCGTCGTCCAGGTTGGTGGGATTCATCGCAGCCCCCCCACATCATGGCAAATATGAGGCGATTAAGGCCCTTCTCCTTAAGACATTTAGCTTATCTGCTAAGGAGAGGGCCCGCCAGACACTTGACATTCAAGGCCTAGGAGACAGCAAGCCATCCCAGCTAATGGAGAAAATGCTAAATCTGCTAGGGGGGGAAGATCCCCGGATTTTATTCACGGAGATTTTCCTGCGTCACTTGCCTCCCCGGGTACAGACGGCGTTGGCCAACACGCCTGTCACGGAGCCCCGTGCTTTGGCTGAGGAAGCAGATCTTTTTTTCCTGGCTACACAACAGCCCGGTGCAGAGACGTTAGCTGCGACGCTCAGCGGCCCACCTGCAGTCAAGAAAGCGTGGCGGAGGCCGGACACGGCTGTGGCGAGCCGGCGTGGAGACGCCGGAGAGTGCGTTTACCACGCCAGTAACCAGTAACTAGTTACATTACTAGTTACTTCATTTCAAAAGTAACTCAGTTACTTTACTAGTTACTTACACCAAAAAGTAATGCGTTACTGTGACAAGTAACGTTTTAGTTACTTACAGAAAGGGCCCCCATTAATGCCCTTATAGCCTTCCTTTCAGTACTGTTATTGCATTGGAGAATAATACAATCTGTTGATCAACTTGACATGCCTTATATGCAATCTGGATTGCATCGATATTAGCTGACTTTCAATTTTTGTATATTCTTTCTCCAGGTAGTTAGAACAAGTTTTCCGTCCCATATGCCGTGTGCCGCCCGGACATGGTATCATGCTAACTAGCTCCCTGAAAGCGGGTGACTCCACTGTAGCAATAGCCTGCATGTGTTCTACAACATACCGTGCAATGGCTTTATCGACTTTTCCCTGGCTAGCAGTCCCTTGGTTAAAATCCAGCCGCTGTTGCTTAGGTGGAGGTGGAGTGGCGTCGGCTGAGTCTCTGTGGTCTTAGCTACTAGCTTCGTCCCAGCATGTTGTTTTTGCAGATGTTTTAAGAGATTTGAATGACTGGTTTGGGCAGTAGATAGGATCTTTGACCTGCCAAGACACAACTTACATTTAACTAAAACGTTATTTTCTTTGTGCTCGACAAAAGTGAAATAGTGAGAATATCTCCAGGTGGAGAAACTAGACTTGAGCTCCGCCGCCGCCATGATAGTCTTGTTAGTAAACAACACAAACACGCCCACAGCGCGTCTCCGCATGTGACACAGGAAGTATCTAAGTACATTTACTCAAGTACTGTAATTAAGTACAGTTCTCATCTCTGTTCACCTGGCTGTTGACTATATAAAAAAACTAACGCAGTAACGGAGTAACGCACCATGTAGTAACGGTAACTGAGTTACTGAATAAAAAAAGTAATGCGTTAGAGTACTAGTTACTGCCAAAAATAACGGCGTTACAGTAACGCGTTACAAAGTAACGCGTTAGTCCCAACACTGGTGCTCATGGACTCTTAGTGGACGTTAAGAATAGGCGTTTGGTTGATGCCTTAACGTTTTCTTCCCTCGTGTGCACACTTGGCTGTCAGGCTCGCTGTCAGGGGCAGACACGTTTCTCAGACTGTTGGCCGAGTTTCCAGACCTGTCGCTACCCACCTTCTCTACGCTTACCACTAAGCATGGCGTGGAACACCACGTCACTACCGGGGGGCCTCCTGTCTACGCCAGGGCCCGGCGGTTGAACCCTTCTAAGCTGGCTGTAGCGAGGGCGGAGTTCGCAACCATGGAGCGCCTGGGCATTGTCCGCCGCTCCGACAGTCCTTGGGCTTCCCCCCTGCACGTCGTTCCCAAACCGAACGGCGGGTTCCGCCCGTGCGGGGATTACCGCCGACTCAACGACGCCACTACGCCTGACCGCTATCCGGTGCCGCACATTCAGGACTTTACGGGGGTGTTTTCCAAGGTGGACCTGGTGCGTGGATACCACCAGGTGCCCATGCACCCCCTGGACATTCCCAAGACAGCAGTGATAACGCCTTTTGGACTTTTTGAGTTCCTGCGGATGCCTTTAGGACTCAAGAATGCCGGTCAGACGTTCCAGCGCCTGATGGATTCGGTGCTGCGGGACCTGCAGTTTGTGTTTGTCTATCTCGACGGCATACTCGTCGCCAGCGCTTCAGTGCAGGAGCACCTATCCCACCTCCGAGCCCTTTTCACAAGGCTCAACGAACACGGATTAATCATCAATCCTGCAAAGTGCCAGTTCGGGGTGTCGGACATCGATTTCCTGGGGCACCGCGTCACCAAGGGCGGTGCGACACCTCTGCCAGCGAAGGTGGAGGCTTTTCCTCGCCCGCTCACAGCCCGGTCGCTCCGTGAGTTTCTGGGGATGGTGACTTTCTACCACCGTTTCATCGCCCGGGCCGCACACATCATGCGGCCGCTGTATGAAGCGTTGAAAGGCAAGACCCCCGTCCAGGAGATCGACTGGACAGCAGAGGCGGACGGCGCTTTTGCTGAGGTCAAGACCGCGTTGGCTCAGGCGGCTTTGCTGGCACACCCATCATCTACGGCTCCCATCTCCATCACCACGGACGCGTCGGACTACCCGGTCGGCGCAGTGCACGAGCAGTGGGTGGAGGGCGCTTGGCAGCCGCTCGCCTTTTTCAGCCGCCAGCTGACGCCTAGAGAACGCAAATACAGCGCCTTTGACCGGGAGCTCCTCTGACTTTATTTGGCCGTGCGGCACTTCCGTTTCATGCTGGAAGGCCATGAATTTACGGCGTTTGTCGACTACAAGCCGCTCACCTTCGCCATGTCAAAAGTGGCGGAGCCTTGGTCGGCACGTCAGCAGCGGCAGCTGTCCTACATATCGGAGTTCACTACGGACATTAAGCACGTGGCTGGCAAGTCGAACCTGGTTGCTGATTGCCTCTCCAGGGTCGTCATCCGTGCCGTCCAGTTGGGCCTGGACTATACTCGCATGGCGGTGGACCAGGTCACAGATCCCGGCGTCCAGGCTATGAAGGTGGAGAGCGCGGGGCTGCGCTTGGAGGACGTGGTGTTCGGCGACGCAAGCATTACACTCCTGTGTGACGTCTCTACGGGCCTGGTGCGGCCTGTCGTCCCTGCAAGCTGGAGGCGTCCTGTGTTCCAGGCTCTGCACGGCCTGTCACACCCCGGCGTTAAACCTTCGGTGCGTTTGGTAGCGGCGAAGTTCGTTTGGCAAGGACTGAAAAGGGACGTGAGGACTTGGGCCAGGGAGTGCGTGGCTTGTCAACGCGCTAAGGTGCACCGCCACACGAAGGCCCCGTTGGAGCGTTTCCTGGTGCCTGAGAGGAGGTTTGATCACGTCAACATTGACCTGGTTGGTCCGTTGCCTTCCTCTCAGGGGTTTTCCTACCTCCTCACCATGGTGGACAGAACGACCCGTTGGCCGGAGGCGGTTCCGCTCGTTTCGACATCAGCCGCAGACGTTGCCCAGGCCTTCATTGCAATGTGGGTGTGTCGTTTTGGCACCCCGTCAGACATTTCCTCAGACAGGGGCTCTCAGTTCACGTCCGAGCTCTGGAACGCTGTGGCAGGCGGTTTGGGGGTTAAGCTGCACAGGACTACCGCTTACCACCCTCAGGCTAACGGCCTCTGTGAGCGCTTTCATCGCTCCATGAAGGCGGCCCTCAAGGCCGGCCTTACGGACGGTAACTGGGTCGACAAGCTGCCCTGGGTGATGTTGGGCCTGAGGACCGCACCTAAGGAAGATCTGCAGTGTTCTACAGCGGAGATGGTCTACGGTCAGCCGCTGAGAGTTCCGGGGGATTTCCTCCCAAATGCATCAACTCCCTGGTCTGCCACGGCCCAGCGAGTTTTTCTTCGTGACGCGGCGGAGGCTTTCGCTCCAGTCCCGACTACTCAGCACGGTGCACCAGGGTCTCAAGTTCCCGCGGAGCTACGCTCGGCTGGGCACGTCTTCATTCGTCACGACGCACACAGAGGCCCCCTGCAGCCCCCTTACGATGGACCTTTCCGGGTTTTGGAACACGGTGAAAAACACCTGGTGGTTGACATGGGCGGTAAGGCTGAGCACGTCTCGGTTGACCGGGTGAAGGCTGCTCACTTGGACGTGGACCGGCCGGTGGTGCTGGCTCGGCCGCCGAGACGGGGCCGACCCCCGGCTTTGATTCCTGTCAGGGAGTGTGGACCTGTTGTTCCGGTCCCTCCTCTGTCAGGGGCCGCACGGGCGGAGGTCGCTGTACCGACTCCGGTGCGCAGGTCTCGTGGGGGCAGGCGGATTGTTCCTCCCCACCATACGGATTTTGTTTACACGTGAATTCTGGGGGGGCTTGTGTGGTGACACGTTATTGGACATAATTCACCTCTCGTATTGTGTTGCCACACGGACCCTTTAGTGGGAACACCTGTAGCGTTAGCTTCCATTCCTGCTAGCTCGTCAAGCAGAGCAGTTCATGCGATAACCTCTCTGTTATTAATGGCTAATAAAGATTGGAACTCTGTTCTTAATACACCGCCTCCGACTCCCTTTTCCTGGCACTACAATAGCGTCGTTTAATGATCCACATGTTTTAAGAGCAGGCAGTCCTGTATGAATAATATAATTCGTAAATCAAAATTAAACTCACCCAAAACGCTGCAAAAGGTGGCCTTGCAGACAGGAATTTTTGTGGGATGATCTTCGGTCAGCAAATGATATTCATTAGTGACCTCCCTATCCTTCTGCATATCGCTGTTGACAACCTTTGGACGTCTCCGCTGAACTTTTTTGACAGTGATCAGCTGCAAAAGGACTTGATCCTGCTCGATTTTAGTAGATCCAGAGTAAAAACACTGAAAGTTTTTTAATAGATCCCCTGGGGTCAATGTGTCTGCGTGACAGAAGTTTGCTTTTGTATGAGAATGATAACAAGCGACAGCCGGCATTTTTCCTCCTCCCGAGTGTCTCATTTTCTTAATCTCCTCACGTACATGATTACATTTCGATGGCTTGCGTTTCTTCCCCACCGCAGAAACCACCACAGGTTCATCAATGCCGTCAAAATTATTCATGTTTTTATTGTTTGTTGAAGTAGATAATGACGAAAGCCGGTACATTCAGGGTGCCGCCATTATTGTTTACACTGCGTGGAATGCTCTGTGATTGGTTGAGGTGCGTGGAATGGTGCGCTGTGATTGGTTGAGCGGATGTATCGCATTCTGTAGAGAAGGGAGACTGGCGTTTGTCGCTGTTTGGAAAGAAAGTGAGAAAACAGGACAGAATAACACGGCGGATATCGCGTTTTGCGGAAAATTGAATGTTGACTTTTCAATACCGACGAAATACAATACTGATTTCGGCGGGAACTCATTTTTTTCAAAAGTGGCGTTTATCGCGTTTTGGAACCAAATTCTTCATATGCTTTAAACACTTTATGGTCAAAGATATTAGCACTCATAAATATGTTTTATACCAATGATCATCACCCATTATGAGGCCAGGGGGGGCTCTACAAAAATGTAAGCAAACTTATACACAAACCCAAAACACATGTCATATTACAACGCAGGGCTAGCTCGAAGGCACACAGCACTTGATACAGTCTGTTATTTTAGAAAGGACTGTTTTTGTCAACCTTATTAGGCTTACTGATCCCTATCCTATAGCCTTCATTGGACTGAAGTGTTTACTTTCCTAAACATGGCTAGTCGCATAGCATCATCCATGTGGACTAGGGGTGTAACGGTATATATATATATATATATATACAGTATATTAGGGCTGTGCATCTTCACTGGTCTCACGATTCGATTAGATTACGATTATCCTGTCAACGATTCGATTCAATTCGATATCCCGATGCATCCCGATGCATCACGATTCATACCAATGCATTGCATCCTCAATTTTCTATATTACTGCACATGGCTTATTTTTCATCAATATATACATGCAGTAAATATGAACTCTCTTTTTATTATTTAGAAACTGCTTCAGAAATCAATAACATAAATGTCTTGACATTCATTTATAAACCAAAATAAATCAATTGTATAGGTCTGTGTGTGAAGTTGTTCCATCCTCAAAAACAAAAAAAGAATGCTTCTGCAGTCTAGCTGCAGCTTCTAGCAACGGTCTTCTGTTAAAAAAAGGACACTGAATGTCCTGAATGTGGCATCACACACAGGACTTGAGTCTGACCACAGCAGACAACAGGAGTATTACAACAGCATATAACAACTAAAATACTGCATGTGGGTGCACACTTACATTCTCTGTCTTACTGTTACATAAATCCCATGAATGTATGAGATTAAGTTAGCTTCATTATATCTCAGTGATTAAGTGACTAATAAAGTTTCTATCGGGTCACTATCAGCCTGTCACTCATTATTTTCATTGAGGGGGCGGGGTTTGGAGGAACGGAGAGGAGACGGTGATCGCCGAAGCTTTTTTCCTCCTGCCTTCACAAACTTTACACACGTATATATCGTCTGAAAATTGCTAGAGGACATTCATACTTTGCAATCCAAGACTTAATTAAATCCACCAAAAACCTGACATGATTGTAACGCGATTATTTTTGAAAAACATAAATCCCTGTGCCGCAGCGACACGGAGTGATTCAGAGCGGGTCCTTCTGCTGTTGGTTCTGGACTGGTGTTCTTGTGTTGGTGGATAAAGCAGACTGCTCCGTGTTTGGTGTTGCTGTGCCGCTGTCACGTCTGTTCCCTGATCTCTGCGTCACCGACCGATTTGATATTAAAGTGACAGAAAAAAAAACGTTATAGTAAAGCCGCGGCCGGAAAATCAGGAAGCAACGTTACTACGCTATAACCGATTATCTTCCGTCACTGCATCGAGACCGAATCGTCCACGTCCGCATCGCAATGCATCGTAGAAACGATTATTTTCAACACCCCTACAGTATATACATATACAAGTATAATTAATACAACTGTTCATTTGATTAGAGCTTTGACACATATATATTTATTTAAGTATGACGACTTCCTCGGGCGATATCATATGGTGTGGCTATTCATCTGGGTCAAAACGTGTTGTGCCCACATGCACAGTTTGTAAACTCTGGCTTATCGCTGCGTGGTATTATAGTAATAGCAAACAGCAACGTTCAACTCCTTTATGCAAGTGCAATAAGAAGCTACAGGGACGTTAATCTACGTCGGTAATATTAACTTTATTTAATACAAGATTTACATCATACAGCAAACGTGTGTAATATATCCATTCTTACAGCTCCGTGGGCTGGCAGTAAGGTGATATGGGTCCGTTCTTATTGTGCATCCATGGGTAAAGGTAAAACTCATGTAGTACTGAACACGTCACATCACATGAACGTGCCGGGCGGCGCGGTCCCGTGGGTTGGATGCATGTTCATAATGCAGAGGGAAATAACTCTCAGAATAACGTTATTAGCACATTTTTACAACTTGAGGAATAAATGTTTTTAATAAGGGCTATACAAGTGTTCATACTGGGTAGTTTATTTAGTTTAAAAAAAATTATCCAACGATTTACAGACCACTCTTTCCCAATGTAAGTCAATGGGAAAAAGTGTTTCCGGGCCTGGCAAACCAAACGGAAGTGTAGTACCGCCGTTTGGCCACCACTAATATTTTCATCTGAGTCCGGCGCACTTCCTGGGGGCTTGGGTAGACCCTGTATTCCACCGGGTCCGTCTGCGCCGCGGTGACCCGGTGGAATACAGGGTAAGGGCGGACTGGCCATCTGTGGGTTCTGGAGAATCACAGAACGGCCGGTCGTTAGCGGCAGTAGCGTGGCGTGGGGAAAAAATTAGGGGAAGCCAATAATACGTCCTTTCTTTTGGGTCGGGGGTGTGGTGGTCAATGTAATAACATAACCAGATGAGTGATTACAGCACCCGGTATCATTTTACACACATTTGTATCATACAGATGCAGTACTTACACACGCCTGTTATCTAACCGACAGGTCCGCACGCACTCTCCAGCCGAAAATCTAATAAGCATTCATTCACAAACTAAATCAGGAGACCTTTAACGTTTTACGTCCAATTCGCTTCTGTTTTCCTCGCTGTGTACACAGCTCCAGTTTGGGCATTCTTTCACACACAGTGACGTCACGAGCTACCCACAATGCAACACGCGCCATATAACTATATATAAATGCGCCATTTTCCTGGAGGTGCTAATATCCTGGAAGTGCAAATATAAACAGCTAGCTAACTAGCCAGGCAGAGCGCAGTAGTTTTTTTTTCTGAATTAACGACCGAAGAAATCTCTGCATGTCTTCGGATTACATCTCTGGACTTGAGGGGTGTGCTTTAGGTCGTTACCAGCGTAAACTAGAGCTGTGTGGGTTGTTACAGACTGCCTGCAGATGTATGGAAAAACGACAGTGGCCTTCGTCGATTTTGCATCTACGTCTAATTTCTGGAAACACCAGGTGAATACCCCACTTGTCACAATAATATTATCATGCCATTGCATATATGTGGTATTTTAGAGTTGACTAGATATTGATTAAGGCAATAGACTATGATATTCAGTACAGGAATATTAGCAACACCTAGACGGTGTACGGCTGCTTGCACCTCGAATTGGCCTGTCATCAGATTGTATTTGTTGTTGCTGCTGTAGCGGAAGTTTAGTACAATTATTTTTTGATTAAATACTCCAAATCACCACCCTCCATATTAATTGCACTTGCTTCAGTTGCTTGCTACTTTCTAACGGCGGTGAGAGTGGTGCAGTGACACTATCTATCTTCTATCGATTAGTTTTATGATTCGAAAATTATAAAAGTAGGGCAGACATGTGGATATTATCCGACTGAACAAAACGTGCATTTATCTAACAGGTTCGTTTTCCACTGACCTTATTTCGAGCTATTTTCCAAAATCCTATGGAGAAATCCCATTGCCTTTTTGTCGAGGGAAACCGAGCGCAGCTTACTTCCGGGTTTTAGGATGCGTCACTGCCACACTAAGTTGATGCGATTTGATTGGATTGTGAGAGAAGGGAAGCCAGCCGCCTCTGGCTTCCCTTGACATGGCCCTGACTAATCACAGGTTGGCAGGGGTATCACGTGAGCCTTGTCTGATTGGTCAATCCCTCCATTTTTTTTCACCAAGGGAAGCCAATTTCGGCTGGCGTCCTCTACTGTTTCACCATAACATCTAGAGGGGCGCTGTTTCACTCGTTGTAAAATACTCAATGAGAATAATAATAATAATAATATATTAATTTTATATAGCGCTTTTCTGGACCCAAAGACGCTTTACATTTGGGAGGGGGGGTGTACAAACAAAACAAAAAACAGAGACAAAGCCAAAAAGAAACAAAACACAACAGAAAAGCAGTCAGGAGGAAGTTGATTAAGAGGGGGGGGGCTTTATAGATAAAGAGCTGAAGAGGTGGGTTTTGAGGCGGGACTGGAACAGGGTGAGGGACTCAGACTCACGGAGGTCTTGGGGGAGTGAGTTCCAGAGCTTCGGGGCTGCCACAGAGAAGGCTCTGTCCCCGAAGCTCCGGAGTTTGGCCTTGGGGATTGAAAGCAAACTGGCTGAGGTGGATCTGAGGGACCGGGGTGGTTGGTAGAGGGTGAGGAGGTCAGTGAGGTAGGGGGGGGCCAGATGGTGGAGGGCTTTATAAGTGAGGACCAGGAGTTTGTAATTGATGCGGTGTGTAACGGGGAGCCAGTGGAGTTCTTTGAGGACCGGGGTGATGTGATGCCATGATTTGGTGTGGGTGAGGAGTCTGGCGGCTGCGTTCTGGACACGCTGGAGTCTACTGAGGGAGGTGGAGCTGATGCCGTAGAGGAGGGAGTTGCAATAGTCAAGGCGGGAGGAGATGAAGGCGTGAATGAGTCGCTCAGCTGCAGGGCGGGTGAGAGAGGGACGGAGTTTGGCAATATTGCGGAGGTGGAAAAATGAGATTTTGACAACATGACGGATGTGGGGCTCGAGGGAGAGGGTGGGGTCAAATATCACGCCAAGGTTGCGTGCCTAGGTGGAGGGGGAAACAAGGGTGCCATCAATGGTGATTGTCAGGTTGGGGGTTTTGCTGAGGGTGGATTTTGATCCGATGAGGAGGAGTTCAGTTTTATTGCTGTTGAGTTTGAGGAAGTTGTGTTGCATCCAGGATTTTAATGCAGTCAGACAGCATTAGATGTGGGTGAGTGGGGGGTTGTTGGGGGATTTGGTGCTGAGGTAAATCTGGGTGTCGTCGGTATAGCAGTGAAAGTCCAGGTTGTATTTGCGGAGAATCTGACCAAGGGGGAGGATGTAGATGATGAAGAGGAGGGGGCCGAGTACTGAACCTTGGGGAACACCTTGGGTGACTGAAGCTGTGGAAGAGGAGTGGTTGTTGAGGGAGATGAAGTGGGATCTGTCGGAGAGGTAGGACTGGAGCCACCTGAGTGCAGTACCATCGATACCGATGTCCTGGAGTCGGGTAAGCAGGATGGTGTAGCTCACGGTATCGAAGGCTGCACTCAGGTCGAGGAGGATGAGGATGTTGAGGGAACCGGTGTCAGCAGAGGTGAGGAGGTCATTGAGGACTTTGATGAGGGCCGTTTCTGTGCTGTGGTGGGGACGAAAACCAGACTGAAGGGGTTCAAAAAGCTGGTTGGTTTGGAGATAGCGGTGGAGTTGTTTGGAGATAATGCGTTCTATTGTTTTTGAGAGAAAGGGGAGGTTGGAGATGGGACGGTAGTTACTGAGGGAGGAGGGATCCAGACCGGGTTTCTTGAGGATGGGAGTGACAGCAGCAGTTTTGAAGGCAGAGGGAACGGTACCTTGGGACAGGGAGGAGTTGAAAAGGTTGACAAGGTAGGGGCAGAGGACGGGGAGACAGGACTTCAGTAGAGGGGTGGGTAGAGGGTCAAGGGAGCAGGTTGTGGGTTTGGAGGAGCTGATCAGTTTGAGTATTTCAGGGCGGGTAACCAGAGTGAACTGGGAGAGGCGGCCGTGGGGAGGAAGGCTCGGGAGGTCCAGGGAGATGGGGGGAGAAATTGTGGCGGTGGATGCTGGGGGAGATGTATGTGTGTCAGATGCAGTGGAAAGGGAGAGATTAATGGCAGTGATTTTGTCAGAGAAGAACTGGAGGAATGAACTGCATAAAGTGGAAGTAGAGGAAGGGAGGGTGTCGGCACGGGGTTTGAGGAGCTTGTTGACGGTGGAGAAGAGGGTCCTGGGGTTATGGGAGGGGTCGGTAAAGATGGTGGAGAGGTAGGCAGTTTTTGCAGCAGTGAGGGCGTCTCTGTAGGTAGTGAGATGGAGTTTGTAGGATTCATGGTGAACTGTCAGGGATGATTTATTGGTTAGGCGTTCAAGCTGCCGGCTGGTTTGCTTTAGCTTACGGAGTGCAGGGGTGAACCAAGGTGAGGAGGTTTTAAAAGTGACATTTTTCATTTTGAGGGGGGCCAGGCTGTTGAGGGAGGAGAGTAGGGTGGAATTAAGGTGATTGAGTAGTTCATCGGGTGAGCTGAGGTTCGAGTCCAGAGGGAGAGTAGAGGACAGCAGGTCGGAGAGGTGCTGGGGATCAACAGAGCATATATTACGGAAGGTGATGGTCCTGGATGGGGGGGGGGGTGGCGGACGGTGGAGGCGATGGTGAACTGTATGAGTTTGTGGTCAGAGAGGGGAAAGGGGCAGGGGTGGAGGTCGAGTACTGGGAGGTTGGTGGAGCAGACAAGGTCAAGGATGTGTCCTTTATCATGAGTGGGGAAGGTGTAATGTTGGGTAATTGATAAATTGTCCAGAAGGGAGGAGAACTCAGAAGCGAGTTTGCAGGTGGGGGAGTCCATGTGGATGTTGAGGTCGCCGAGCAGTAACAGACGTGAGGAGAGGGATGAAGCAATGGTGAGGAGTTCAGTGAGATCAGAGAGGAAGGAGGGGTGTGGTTTGGGGGGGGCGGTAAATGAGGATAACTGTCAGTGAGGGAGGGGCTTTGAAAGCGAGGAATTCGAAGGATGGTACTGAGGGGAGGGTGAGTTCTGTAGTCCGGATGTTGTGGTTGTAGATGACAGCGAGCCCACCACCACGGCGTGAGGGGCGGGGTTTAGTGATGTAATTAAAACCAGGGGGGGATGTTTGGTTGAGGGAGAAGAAGTCATTGGGTTGTTGCCAGGTTTCAGTGAGCAGAATGGGGGAGAGACGGGCCGGCAGCAACACACAACAAAGAATTTCCGAAACTAAACGAAGTGTTTTTATTTATTTATTAAAATTATAACTACAATCCGAAAAAACAGGGGAAGCCTGGCTTCCCTTGGCCTCCAGGAGAAAACGCCACTGGTTAGCGGGCCGTTGACGGCCGGCTCGGTACGCTGACGGCCGGCACTGTATGGGATTAGTTTTGTATCATAAAGATAAAGCAACACTTTCTCAGAATAAAGCAAAACTATGAGTTTAAAAGAAAAAAAAACTGAGTCAAGCAAAATAAAATACATTTCAAAAATAAAACTATAAGTTGCAAACAAATCATTTGTGTAATCATGTCAACTATAAGTCTTTTTTCTTTGTTTTAACATAGGTTTTTGTTTGCAGTTCTTGTTTCTTCTTTCTCAATGATCAGACTTTTGCTCTCGCTGCAGCTTTCTCTTTTGCGCTCCCTCATTTTTTGTTTGAGATTCTGACACAAACCTCCCAGGTGGGCGGGACTTTCAGGGGTGCGTCCCTATTGGCTACTCAGTTGTTGAGTGACAGCCCAGTCCTCCAGCGATTGTACAGTGCAGCTGCGGTGCGGTAGCTGAGCTTGGATAGAACCAGACCCGGCGTCATGGGCGGGCCCGCCCATCCAGGATTTGGGCCCGCCCATCCAGGATTTGGGCCCGCTGTTTTAATCAGGGCTGAATACAACATTTTAATTGTTTTATTATTATGTTCAGTGGCGGCGCCAGGGTATACTGGGGTAGGCTACAGCCATACCAAGAAATGGCTTAGCCCCACCATGAAAAATGATTTTAAAGTAAGCAAAATAAAGTCCGCCAACTCGCGCGGAGTAAATTGCACAGACGGCAGTAAATACAGAAGACTAGAAACGGTTTGAAAACTTTTGTCACGTAGTGATCATCTTCTCAATAGAACATCTTTGATAATGTCTTCTGGCCAATCAGAATCACGATAACGACGTGGTGTTGTTGCAGGAAGTCCCGACAGAGAATACTTTTGCTGTAGTAGTACATTTATATATACATCGATACAACATTACGTGTTGATAGAAATCAACACATAATGAAATGAGACCCCACGGTTTGATGATTGATAGGTGTGTGGGCTGTCTTTCATTTTGACACACAGAACAATGGGGGCTATCCACCCTTATCCACAATGTAAAGTCATTCACAGCCTCTCCCCTCTTCTCTCTGTGAGGAGCAGCAGGTTCAGCTTTCAGAACAAAGTAACACAAAACTAAAATGGCATTCATTTTTTTTAAATATGTCGTGGAGTAATAGATGTATTTATTTTTATTCTCAAGAGAGTACCAGAATGTGTATTTTATGTTAGTATTTCAAAAAATCTCCTGGGGGAGAATCCCCCCAGACCCCCCTGCAGGGGTTGGATTTTCAGCATGTCAACTATTTCACCTGTGAAGAAATTGCAGGATTGGCTCCAGGTCACCCTTTTTATTTACTACAAGACAAATGTGCCTTTTTATTTCATACAGTTCAATTTGGATTGAGACAGGGAAATAATCTAAACCTCACGCGTGGCGTTTCACTGTCAAGGGGAGCGTGTATATAATTACATTGCAAATACTGACTTGAGCCCCACCACTTTATGGGTTAGCCCTACCATAGATTACCCAACAAAAATACTCTGGAGCCCCCACTAATTATGTTTATTGTTGTTATTTGTAGGGCTTTGTCCTAATATTTATTTTTGTTTTAAACTATGTTGAAAGATTAGTTTAATAGCATTTTTTATTTTTTTTTGCTATGAAATTCTGAATGAAAGGCTGCGCGCGAGACTGGTTTTTCGCTGGGTTGAGTCGTGTGGGTTTTTGAGTGAGATGCGGCACAGCAGCCTGTCAGTTTACTCTTGCTAGGTTAGTTTGGCTATTATCATTTATATTTATCTGCAACGATATCAGGAAGTGGTTCACACTTATGCCCCGGCCACACGAGGACGAAAACGGCTAAACGCATAGGATTAACGCAAACGCAATCGCAAAAAAGCTTCCGTCCACACGCAATAGTCATCCAGATAGTAGGCTTGTTTGAGACAAGCGAGACCTTCGCAGACCTGCGCAATTTCGATCAACGTCTTGCTCGTGCGTTGCATGATGGTTAGTCATTTTGTCCGACTTGCTCTGGAGGCTCGCCTACATGAGACGTTGAAATCTCGCGGGACAAAGACGCCCGCAGCCTTGAGAGCGAGGCACGGCGAGGCGGCGCAGTTCCTCTCCACGGGCTGCGGAAGCGAAATGCTTGATGGGAAACGACTCGCTGGTATCTCGAGCTGAGCGCTCATTGGTGGTTTTTACCACGTGCTGCTGATGAAACTCTCCAATTGGCTCGGCAAAAGTTTGTTGTTGTTTTGTGTCAGTTTTACGTCGCCACATCCATTCCCATTTTTCATCATTGTTCCACAATGTTTATCATCATGAAATTAATATCCATATATTTTATACAATACTTGCATTGCTTACCGTTTTCATACTTTATATATCTTAGCATATTCATACACACTGTTCATACTGCTCTCAGGCTGCTGTGTATATCTAGTGTATTCATACCCCTCACTGTTTATTCATCATTCAATTCATTCTATATTTTATTCTGTAGATTGTGTACATTACTTTTCACTTTACTGCTTGTTGCACCTGGTTAGAAGCTAAACTGCATTTCGTTGTCTCAGTAGGCTACCTGTAATAGGCTATGTGCAATAACAATAAAGTTGAATCTAATCTTGAGCAGGAACAAATGTATTTACTTAGTACATATCTGACATTAACGATTAAACACATTTGTGCATTCTTTATAAATGCAAACCGAGTCAAGCCGACTCCGGAGGCAGCAGTATGCACCTTCAAGATGTTTGCAATCCGCCAAAAAACCGAGAGAAGAAGAAGACGAAGCCGACTCCGAGCTGTCCGACTTCAGGCAAGCTTTTTGAGACCTCCCCCGGCTGCGATCGGCTATTCTCGTCTACTTTCGAGGCGAACCGCAACGCGTCTCAAACAAGCCTAGTGTCTGTCCACACGAGACAGCTCCGTTTAGCTCCAACCTGTACGTGGTGCTGTAACTTCCTCCACAAAAGCAGCGAAGAAGCATGGTTGTCATGGTTGCCCTTCTGTTTATTCTCCGCGGTGGGGGCCGAGGGAACCGGGCAGAGTTTTTCGCCAGTCAACGTGTATTAAAGTTTAAATCTTCCGGACAAAATTATAAAAGTGCCAGTCAAAGGTCTTCTTTGTTATTTATTGAGCTTTAAAACAAATGAATAACGACTCTATATAATATAATAATAAAATACACGGAGCCTCTCTTTTTCCTCCCTCTCTTCGGACAGCGCCAGTGTCTGTTTCATGCAGCAGCTGATCCAGTAATGAGTGACCCGGCCGACAGTACAAATAAACATATTTATAACTAGTTTAGGTAGTTTGAGAGGTGTCCGTCCTGTCAGATTAGACTTCACTCGCGTTTATGTCCATATCGAGAGAAAGATAAATAATCTGAATTCAGTGTGCAGTTTACTTTGACGAGGGGGTGAGCAGCAGAGGTGGGGAGAGGCGGGGCTAGTGCCTCATCATTATCAGAAAATGATCGTATAGGGCGTACACACGGAGCCGTTGGACCCCCCAGAGCGTTGCGTATGCCGGTCTATCCACCTTGGGACCCGTTATCGTTTCCGCAGTCGTTTAGTGCCGTA
The DNA here is from genome assembly GCF_902827175.1 of Gymnodraco acuticeps. NCBI lineage: Eukaryota > Metazoa > Chordata > Actinopteri > Perciformes > Bathydraconidae > Gymnodraco > Gymnodraco acuticeps. The sequence continues at coordinate 5,041,432 of NW_022989810.1, forward strand.
TTCGGTCGTCCTCGTGTGGCGGAACGGTCTATATGACACTAAACAGTAACGCAAACGACCGTTTTCGTCCTCGTGTGGCCGGGGCATTATACACTTGAAAGGAATATGGCAACTCAGCGCCAGATGCAGGCACATTAGAAGACATTAGTTACGTTACCAACGAGCTAGCAAGCCAGCCAGGGACAAGGGAGGCTGGCAATTATATTTTGAAGAGAAATTGACTCTCAAGCCGGTGTTGTGCCGTAGATTGAAGCCTTGCCGTAGATTGAAGCCCTGTTCGCGGGGACGCGCAAACGTGACGTCATCGCCTGTATTGAGCATTCGTCTAGTTTAAAAAGCTTTTCTCTCTCTTTTGAATGATATATTTCCCATCAGATTAAACAGCAAACGGCTGAATAAATAATGTGCATACAATTGCAAGGAGGCTCGTTTTAAGGACACGTTTCAGATAGTCACAATCTTCGTATTGTAACAAACTTCCGTTTTTGAGTGCAGTCCCACTCTGTTATGTTCCTCCTTCCTACAGAACAGACAATGACAGGATAATATGTGATTTGTCAATAGTCCTATTTCTTAAAACCTTCTCTGTTGTTTAAGTTTGTGATAACCACGAATAGTAAGCAATTGGGTCAGTGACATTTTATATTTTCAAAATGGCAAAAAAATAAAAATGAAACAGCAAGTCAGTTTCAACATTTTCTGAGTGAATTCAAATATGTATTTTTCATTTTTGCATGTGCCCACTGAAAAAGATAACAAAATAAGGCATTTTTATGCATTTCATTGTATACACCCCTTGAAAATGTCATTCGGCAAAACAAGGCTATTTTCCATATGATATTAAAATCAATGACAATGACACAGTCACAGATAGTGAAAAATATAATTATTGATCTATAAGGAATCTATATCCAGGTATAACATTTTCACACCAAAACTACAAATATTAAATATTTTGTCTTTTAAGGCAATAGCTTTTCATCTGTCAACATTTTTTTCCTACATTATTGCAGTACAGGTAAAAATGCTTTCAATACATATGAAACCTCTTATTATAATTACATTCCCTTCATTAATTTCATTGTTTATGTCAAGTAACACACTATTTTATATATTTGTTGTAAAATTCATTGTTTTACTGTATGACGTCTTTCGTTTTACTGAATGACATACTGCAACTGCAATATGCCATTGCACATAGATCCAATAACTGGATGTAGGCCTAAATTAAAAAAAAGGATACCAAAGACTTTATAATTGAACTTTACATTTATTGACATCAAAAAACAGACTCAGTCTCATAACATCGTTCTCCATTCTCTTAACACAATAATGATGTCAAGTCAAATATGAACCAGTAAGTATCTGATTAAAGTTTATTTTTCATCACTACAACAGAATAATAACAATAACAACCCATGTTTTTATTTCAGCTGCTATCAACAGGTAAGTGAACAGGCAACAATAACGGCAATTCTGTTTTTCTCATTGCATATGAAATATATAATTTAACATTGTTTTATTGCCATTTATACTTTACTAAATAACAAACTCATTAGTGTTAAGAAATACACAGTACCACTGAAGGATGGTCAGTGTTATTTACTGACTGTTTCAGACTGATAAGAACTTATCCCAGTCCTCAGCTGACAATTTGGAGCTTCTACTAGAAGATGGCTCTGGTTCTGAGATAAGCGTTTTCACATCTGATTGAAAGTAATAGATGACATCGGGATTTTGGGGCCATGCAAAGCAATTATTTCTGCCAGACTGTTGCATACAGGACACCTCGACGTCATCACCAACTACCTTCAGGACTTGCCCTACAAATAGCTTTTTGTCATAAGACACTATTACCATCTTTCCAACCATGTCATCAGATTCTGAAAGGGTGGTGGAGGGTGTAGCTGTTTTGGCATGAAAGTCTACCTCAGAGGGTGATTCACATTCACAGGTAAGTCCCATTCGATGGCAAAAACAGGACACATCTCTAAACATGATCTTCCCTGGGGTGTTTGCAATTACCTGGTGAATATTCAAGGTGCCTTTAACAACCGGCACGTCATTCGGCAAAGCCTCATCCACTCTGGTGATGTCATCTTCGGATACCCAGTAGAATTTGACATTTGAATTCGATTTTTACAGAAAGGAAAACAAATCTTGAGGCTGCTGAATATCACTTCCTTGCAACACAAATGCATCAGCACCTCTCTTGACTGAACCACCAATACCGTCTGGTGCACCCTTTCCATGGGCCTTCTCTGAGAAGTTCCATGTTATCTCTTTAATGCCTCTCAGGAAAGGCATGGTACACATCAAGTAGAAATTATTTCGGTTTCTGTACTGGGTGAGTGGGCCGTCACTCATGAAGTGCACTGTAGTTATCCCTGTATTGGATAGGACCTCATCCAACACAGGTTTAAGATGTCCCCATACTGCCCGTTCGTTATGTCGGAGGGAGTCGGAAATGGTGGCATAGGCTTGAGATTTCCCAGCTGTGTAGACCATGCATGTGTGAACTGTTGCCTGTTTTCTACTACCCCCAAAATGAAAAGACTGAACCTCAACATTCAGCTTACAGGCATCATTTTCAGAAAAGTCCATATGGACTACAGCCTCATGGTCTTGGAGGCTGTTCTTGAGGGCCCTGCACTGTTCCACTTGATGGATCCATATGTACTGGTGCTTTGCCAGTGCGTCCAGCTTTTCATTAAAGCTTTTCAGGAGATCCTCCAATGTTCCTGTTACAGCTTTCTTCACAAAATGGGAATAGGTTTTCCCCTCTGAGCAGACCCTCTCTCTCTGCCATTGGTGCCATGTAATCTGCTCAGTGTTTTGGGGGATGGCTGATTCAATGTTGGAGTAGCAACACTTTGCACACTGCCTGAACATGCATTTTTTGTTTTTCAAATTACACACAATTTGAGAGAGTGTCTCCGAAATGCTTTTGCTTCCTAAAATGCCAATTTGATGTAATTTGTCAATGAGAATCTTGACATTCTCATGATCAATGCACGCACAGGTGTCGCGGTCACTTGCCTTTGGCTCTGTGACATAAAATGGACGCAGACGGACAAACTGCCTGTAGGATATGGAATGTGCCACTCCTACCTCCGTTTTGTACTCTGAGTGAAGCTCTCTAAGAGATTTGGTAAGAACACGCCTTGACCTTATTTTTAGTGACAGTGTCCTTCTTTCCTGGTAAAAGACGACTGTTTTCATCACGTGTGAGAAATTCAATCACACTTCTTCTTCTTTCTGGACCTTTTCTGAACACTTTTGGTCGATTCTTTTCATTCACTGTTTTATGTTTTGCTCTATTCAGTCTCTGTACTTTCTTGCAGAATGCATCTGCTCTTCTTTTTTCTCTTAAAAGTTGCTCTCTTAACTGTTCCATTTCCTCCCTCAGTTCCCTGGTACGGTTTTCACTTCAATGGCTGGAGTTTTTTTTCTTGCTTCCACATGAAGCCTTATCAGGTGTTGAGGATGAGAGTGGTCCCTCCGAATGTGAGGATGGCTGAGCAGAAACAGATGGCCTAGGAAGTGAGGATGGCTGAGATGGTCCAGGAGGTGAAGATGGCTGGGATGGTCCAGGAGGTGAAGATGGCTGAGATGGTTCAGGACGGGCAACTTGTGGAGGCTCCTCAAAAGAGTCCTCAGACAGAGGTGTGAGGTTCATCACAGCTTCCACCTGCCTCTTTCTTTCCCTACGTCGCCTCTGATTGAGCCTCCACTGTTCCCTCTTCTTTTCAGCAGCAGATGCTGTCAGTTCTGTGACGGACGGATGATCATGCTGTCCAGCTTGCGTCCTCTGTTTATACCTACAAAGTATTTATTAATTTAGTCATGTATTTATTTATTAGATATTCATTTGTTTATTCTTTTTAATGAAGATTTAAGCCAAGTTAACTGCCAAATGCACTTTGTAGTGGTACTGTAGATATGGAAAACAAATTCAGTCTTATAGACAATGCATCCTATACTGTTTACTGCCATTACTGCTCTCATACACCTTCACAGTTATACCTGTCCCTTCTCTTTGCTAGTCTCTCCTCCCTAGCAGCAGGATCTGCCCTTATCCTTGCACGGAAGCGTGCACCCCTCTCCTTGTTGGACACAGGCATCTGTTAAAAAAGTTTTTTTTAATAATAATACAAAATAAAAATAAGTAATAAAATTAATTAAGTTATACAAACTCTAGTATGTTGAAACAATCAATAAAGAAAGAAAGAAATCAGTTAAATCCACTGTGTCATTCGGGATAACAGATGTCATTCAGACAAACGGTTTTACTGAATGACAAATTCTGTTTTGCTGAATGACACATTTCATAGAAATTCATTCCTAACAGGCAGTTGCTTGGTCGCCTATTAGCAACAATGACCTTGACCTCAATTTGTAAACTTCAAATTTCATCTATAACTTTATGTTTTTTAAATTAAAAACTTTATAAACACTTTTTTGACGTTTCACAGAATGACATTCAAATCTGTGACACATGGTACCACGCATGGAAAAGGTGTAAACATCTCAAATGTAGGAGCAAAATTTAAACTTACCTTCAACTTGGGCAGTCTTCAAGGGTCCTCTGAGTGATGTCATCACATGTGGCCTGACTAAAGTCATGTGACTATAGTTCAAAATGGTCTCTGAACTTTGTTTTACCGAATGACATTCAGGAAAATGTTTCTTTGCGGAACAATGTTTTTAAGATATTTCTTTATGTTTTTAAAGGTGCATATTATCAAAACTTTAAAATGTTCATCAAGAGACTTGAAAAAATATGCTGCATAGAATAGTTCATGATTTTAAATTATTTTCATCATTTTAAAAACAATTGTCTTCATTGACTTTAAGTGAGAACCGTTTTACCGAATGACATCTTACCACTTTAATACTAGAAAAATCACCCAATTTAGTATTATTTACACTATTTACGAATAGTGGTCAATAAAGTGATGTGAGATTAATGCCTTCATACAATATTTAACTATTTTTATACAACAATATAAAGTTAACTGCTTGTGGAAACAGATATCTAGGCGTCACGTCACTGACCCAATTATATAACAGTAATTATATCACATATATGATCATGTCAGACACTCTGTTATTTTCAATCAAGCCTAAAAGATAATGTGTTCAAACTGGCTTCACTCACTTGAATTGCTCCTTTGAATATAATTTGTATATATTCCTACTCAACATATGTTTGTATTGTAATGCCACTCATATTTTTTTTAAATTGTATTTTAAAGTGACATTGAATGCTTTGAAAGGTGCCCTAAAATAAAGTGTATTATTGATCTTATATCTGTGCCTCTATTACATTACATTTCATTTTCTATCACACTATTAATATTCCTTATTTTAGACTAGGTTAATCCTGGTGTCAATAGGGAAGATCTGCACTGTTCTCTACATAACATGTTCAGAGCAGGTATTTATCCTGCCGGATTTGGAACCCCCCCTATATCTTTGTCCAGGATAGTCACAACTTCACCAAAATCATACTGGTGCTTGCTGTTCCCCTCTAGGTTTCGGACTGTGTTCACACCGACCCAAATGAACCGCACCAAGCGGCTAAACGCACCAGGGTTCGATTAAACCGGACTATAAAAAGGCAGGTGTGAATGCACCCTGAATCTATTCTAGTAGACCTCAACAATGGAATTATGATCAGTAGAAATGGCCAGGACCTTTAAGAAGCCCTGAGACACAGTTTCGTGAATATTGTTGTTTTTGGGGGCTTAACAGGTTAAGTCACTCACATCTGTCTGGAATGATCAATGCTGGTCTGGTCCATAGACTGGTATGATCCTGACGTTTGAAAAGGGAGGCAGGGGAAGCAAAATATAGCACTGGTGTTGCTACAGGTAGTTAGCCCAGCCTTCTTGCTAAACCAGCTCCTTTGAAAGAGCACTATACTGCCTTCCTCTGTCCTTAACTCCTGCCTATGTCAGGCTGATCAGGTCCGAGCTCTTTTACTTTCAGCTTTCCCTCCAGTGTCCTCCTCTCAAAGGGTGTTTCTTTAAGTGATTTAACATAATTTTCCTTCTCCATATTCGCTATCTAGTTTTGTTTACACTCCGTCTCCGTCTAACTCTCTCTCACTCAAACGTCAATCACTCTCTCTGGCGCTCCTGTTGCCCCCTAGCGGTTGGCAGCGTCAACAGCTGCTTTACTGTAGATGCTCAGGGCGCAGATTCTGTGCTCCTATCTGTTGTATTGAAGGGGTGCGGACTGCGCATGCACCACTTAAAACGGTAAGTAAGTTGCGCATGGGTTCCCTCGACAAAAAAGCAATGGGATTTCTCCATAGGATTTTGGAAAATAGCTCGAAATAATGTCTGTGGAAAACGAACCTGTTTGATAAATGCATGTTTTGTTCAGCCAGATAATATCCACATGTCTACCCTACTTTTATAATTTTCGAATCATAAATCTAATCGCCAGAAGAAAAATGCCAACGTTATGCTATAAACGAACTACAGCCGAGTACAGCAGGGTCGTACGACTTCAACGTCACGCCAACTTAAGATCAATATTCAAAAATACAGATTCAAAATTGTACAAGTTGAAGCATTTGTTTTAACAGTTTGCAAGAGTGTAGGTACTTGCTTTCAAGCAGAACAGGGGCAAACAAACTTAGCGGGAGTGTTTACGTGTTCAGTGTAATGACGTACAACGTCCTCGACACCTTCTGTAGTCCTATTCAGCCATTTGTTAACAACCATCGTTTTTCAGACACGTAAACTCTTCAAAAATCACCAGTGGGGTCACTGCTGATCAGTGACGTCAGAGGGCCTATAGGTATAAAAGTCACGGCTCGCCACTGCTGTTGATGTATTTAATGTCGTAGAACAAAACGTGATCCGTCTCTTAATTACATTTGTGTCAACCACAGACCTTATTTCCAGCTATTTTCCAAAATCCTATGGAAAAATCCCATTGACTCTTGACGAGGGAACCGGAAGTGGTAAAATGCTAACTCACTTTGCGTTTGGACTCGTCACTGCACCACTCTTTGGGCAAAGATTTCTGCGCCCCAAGCAGGAAACACGTGACTTATCAGTAACTTTAGACATCATAAAACAATTGTAATCTATATTTTATCGTAGATTATACATTTTACTGACACCAACTATATAATATGTACCTTGTTAATAAAATAATAATGACAATCTAGATTGTGGGAATAGGTGGGGTGGCGCGCCTATGCGCTGGCCGCCACATACATCACTTCATATTAACTGATCACGGCCATACATTTTCCCAATGGATCATAATGTAGCGAAGCCTGCAAGCTCTTTCAGGCAGTCAACTTGATACATACAGTATACACGTAGCCTTTCACCAACGCTGCTGCTTTTCTGCCCACTACCACCCCAGCATCCACCCCAGCATCCACCTGTAGGCTCCAGGGGAAAGTTATTTAATCATCACTCCTCAATGTTCCTCAATGGAACACATATTTGTGGGTCGAGAGCTGTAGCCACCAAACTCAAACTATATGCTTCTGATATAAACAATTTGAACATGAGTTCACAACAATGTGTTTTAAGAAGGTTGTAACAAATAATTATGAATATTATAAGTGTTAATAGCTATATTAATAAGAATGTCCATAATCAAATGGAAAGTGATGCAGTAAAGTCAAAGCAAACAGTTTTATTTTTTCCATTGTACAAATTGTGATATGATTATTGTTATAAAGAATTTGTCATATTAATTTGTGTTAATATGTATACGTAACAAACCCATTAGACTGACGCATTATTTGTACATTTTAAATAAGTATTAAAAGTTATGCCGATTTGTACAAAAGTGTGATACAACACAACATTTCAAATGTAAAAGTAAGCAGGAAGCTAAGAAGGACTGGAATGTTTAGAGTTTCTGAAAGTTACAAAAACAAACAATTTGTCCAGGGAATTGGGAGTTTTGCTGATGTTGGTTTTCCCCTAAAATCAAAGGCTGGAGTTCCTCTCCTGGCCGGCCTAATGCATTCTCTTCTCCCTCTCACTCACTGTAATTGCAATGCAATGATGTCAGCATGACAGCTGAGACAGAACGTGAGACAGCGTTGAATAAGCTGCCGCCACAGTATCAAGAGCACAAAAACGTATCTGAGACACTCTATGGGGTGTCAATTTAATCATGCTTAAACCAGGTATCACCTTCCTCTATGATTCCACCATTGACAACGAATCCTCCATACTGCGTTGCACTGAGCGGAGCCTACTGCTTGATAAGGTATCTGTGACTGACACGCTCACTGACACACACATATTTGATGTACATGTGGCTGAGCTCAAAGTCAGCACAATCCAGTAAATTGAATTACATTTTTGAAAACTGTTTTAACTGATATGATATAGAAAATGATACAGTTTTGAAGGGAGACACAACGGGTGAATACAGGGTAAAACATTAACCTATAGATGTCGCCATGAAATTACCCCAGTTGATCACTTTCATTACATTTTCAGATTTGTTATGTTTTAACATGCAATTGAGGCATTATCTAATTATATACAGTATGTGCTAATTTGCCTCCATTTCCGCATCAGAAATATGAACATTGGATAAAAGCCAGGTTCAAAATTCCTTTTTTCATTTAGTTTCAAGGTGACATGTCATGCTTTTCCGGTTATTACCCGTCCCCTTGTGTGTTATGAAGGTTTTTATGCATGTAAACGGTGTGCAGAGTCAAAACCCTCAAAGTACACCATGTAGGGAGTAAAACTGTAAAACAGAAAATACCTCCCCAAAACGCCTCGTTGGAAATACGTCACTGTCCATTTGATTCTTCCGGGTACATCATGATGTCATGTCGTCCCCGGAACTAAATGGACCAATCCGTGGAGCCGTTACGTTACGTCCGCGGAGCCGTTACGTTAAGCACCCGCTGATTGGTCCAAATTGACCAATCCACGGACTTCCTCACACACTCAGTGCATGCAGCTCTGCTGATCTCTCCTCTCTGGCTGCAGGCTGATAACAGACAGTTGGGATTGATTGATTGATTGAAAAGTTTATTAACAGCTTGTATATTGGGTACAGTACAGTACAGCTCAAAACATACAATTGTTAAGGGGATGCAGACCAGAGAAAGACGTTCGTCTTGTTTACATCAGGGTCCCCCATTTCCAATTCATCATGTCATTTAAGACATATAAGACATATTTGACATACAGATGGCTTATTTACAATTTACATACAGGTGGTTTTCTACATACAGATTGCTTGTTTACAATTTTCATTTTAGATTTCGTTCTAATACATCCTAACCGGACATTTAAGACATACCAAGTCTACAGATATACAGTTAGTAACAGAGTCTAAAATGCGAGTATATACATAGATGGGGGGGGGGGAAGCTGTCCATTGAACGACAGGTTGAGATTTGTACCATTACCGGGGCCAGTTTTGCAATGCTCTCCCCCGAAGGTGCTCTTTGAGAGAGGTTTTGAAGGTAAGTATAGTTTTACTTTCCTTTACAGTTGTGGGAAGAGCGTTCCACCTTGATGTGGCATAATTGCGAAACGTGTATTCCCCCGTTTGTGTGCCAAATCTGGGTTTCACATGATTTGTGGAGCTCCCTCTGGTGTTATGATCATGGTATTCCTTGACCTTTGGGAAGAATTTTGACATGTACATGGGTACCATAGAGGTGTAGTGGATCTTGTAGACCAGGCCCATTGCAAGTAGCTGTACTCTGTCGTCTACTCTAAGCCATCCTAGGTTGTCAAAGTGGGCAGAGGTGAGGTGGGTTCTAGATGAAAGGTCAAGCAGTAGTCTGACCAGTTTATTTTGCGATGTTTGAAGTTTTATTTTTAGCGCCTTGGAGGTGCTATGGTACCATGACGTGCAAGCATAGTCATAGTACCCTTGAATGAGTGCTCCTGCCAGAGTTTTCAGGGTGTTTTTGTTTACCAGAGGAGATCCGGTATAGGAATCTAGTTCTTTGATTGACTTTTTTTATTACATTGGGTGCCATTTTGTCACAGGAGAGGTTTGCCTCAAGAATAGATCCTAGGTATGTAATTTCCTTCTTACTTGTGACAATAATGTCGCCCACTGCAACTGAGAAGTCATCGGATTTGCTGAGATTATGTTTCGAACCGAAGAGAATGGACTCTGTTTTACCCAGGTGTAATGATAATTTATTATCGGCGAGCCAGGTGCAGATTCTGCCGAGCTCGGAGCTGAGGGTTTTTTCAACCTGCAACCTGTTCCTGTCAGAGACCAGCAGGGCTGAGTCGTCCGCGAACAGGAACAAGTTGCAGTCACATGCTGATGACATGTCATTTACATAAATTAGGAACAGTAACGGACCTAATATGCTTCCTTGTGGAACACCACAGCTCACTGGGAGGGGGGGGGACAGAGTACCATTTACCTCCACCATCTGGTCTCTCCCCTCCAGGTAGGATTGCATCCAGCTCACCGATAGTTTATCAAAACCAATGGCTTTTAGCTTGTCAATCAGAATGGGGTGATTGACAGTGTCGAAAGCCTTTTGTAGGTCCAGCATCACCATGCCGCAGTACTTGCCCTCGTCCACCTCTTGTTTAATGTGGTCGCTCAAATAAAGAAGGCATGTGTCATTGGAGTGGGATGTTCTAAAGCCAGATTGAAATTCATAGATTAGTTTCTTTTCCGCAAGGTACTTTTCGACCTGTTCATATACTATTTTTTCCATGACTTTCGAGATGGAGGTAAGTATAGAAACAGGGCGGTAGTTGCCTGGGTCCAATTTGCTGCCCTTTTTGTGCAGGGGGGTTACTCTTGCAATTTTGAAGTCTTTGGGTACTTTTCCCTGTTTTATGGAGAGGTTAATTATGTGAGCTATGACTGGTGAGATGGCGGTTGCTGTGTCTCTGAGGAATTTGGAGGGGATATTGTCGTGGCCAGTGGCCTTGTTAGGTTGGAGGGCGCTCAGTTTAATGAGTACCTCTGCTGTTGTTACCCTTGCTAGACTGAAATCATCTTTGCGTACCCCTAGGTTTTTGTAGTAGGTCATGATGTGATCTACTCCAAAAAGCCCCGAGTGGGAGGGTAATTTATTTACAAGAGTTGTGGCTATGTTTGTGAAAAAAATGTTCAAGTACTTGGCCACATCCAGTTTGTCTGTGATGAGCCTGTTATCTGTCTTTATGTTTAAGTTAGAAAATCTCGTTTTGAGTTTTTTACTGCAGCCAAGCTGGTTATTGAGTAATTTCCAAAGTTCACGGGGTTTATTTTTGTTTTCCTCAGTTTTGACATTGATGAAATTCTTTTTGGCAGTTTTGATCATGGAGCTTACGTCATTTCTTAGTCTGTTTCTTTCAATTTTTAGTTCAGTCACGTGGGCCTGGAGTTCACTGCTCGTGCTTTTGGAAAGCATTGACTGACTTTTATGAAACTCAGAGCATTTTTTGTCTCTGGTTTTCATGGCGGTCAGTATGCCGGAGTGCATCCACGGCTCAGCGCGATTTTTTACCCTGGTTGTTCTTAGGGGGGCCAAATCATTGAGTATTGCAGAGAATTTGTTTTTGAAACCAAGCCATGTTTCTTCAACTTGTGTACCACTGAGCTCATCTGACCAGTCCAGGCTCTCCAGTTCTAGGTTAAAGGCCTCGCTAGAGTAGTTTTTGAGGTCTCTAGATATGACTGTTTTGTGACAGCCGGCCCTTTGTTTTAGCTTTTTGCGGGTACAGAATATCATATAATGATCACTTAACCCGCATGCTATAACCCCTTTACTGGAGATCCTGGACTTGTCAGAGGTCAGAATGAGATCAATGGTAGTTTGTGTTGTTTCACATACCCGGGTGGGTTGGGTGATTAGCTGGCTGAAGCCGTGCAGATTACAAGTCCTACTGAAGGACTTGAAGACGGACGTGTCTTTACGTTGCATATCCGTGTTCCAGTCTCCAATAATAATTGTCTCTACATCCCCCACATCAGCCAAACACCCATCTAATGTATCATAAAAGTCACTCTGTTCCGGTGGTCTATAGATTGTCCCGACTATTACAGATTTAGCATTGTCAAAAATAATTTCAACCCACACAGATTCAATATTTTCATGATGCAGGTCAGTACGGTTTTTGAAATTGGTGTCTTTATGTATGTACATGCAGACACCACCTCCATTCACGTTCCTGTCCCTTCTCACTACAAGATAATCTTCCATTTCAATCTCTGAATCTGTAATGGAATTGTCCAATTTGGTCTCAGAAAAGCTTAGCGCGATTCACAACGTCCCGACTGGTCCCGACCAATCGGAGCACACTGGGCTCACAGGGAGGGGGGGGGCAAGAGCTGCAACGAGCCGTTTAGTGGAGAGAGTGAATACACGTAGTTTACAGAGATGCTGTATGCGAAACCAATGTGAGTTTGGAAAATTGCACAGTATAAATATATTCTAGTATACCTCAACAATGGAATTATGATCAGTGGAAATGGCCATGACATGGGACTTTTAAATGACATAAAATACTAGGTTATTAACATAAACACCTTAAAGAGTTTTTTATTTCTTCACAAATCCGAAAGATATTATGTAATAGTTTTAAATTCAGAAAATGTACCAGTTCATGAAAAAAAAAATGTTTTTACCCAGGTGTCTCACCTTAACAAATAATACAATAGGGCATCAAACATTACAAATATGTTAGTATTAAGTACCAGCTGTGACTCACAGAAGCATTCTTCGCTATGCTTTGTGCTCCATTCACTTTACCTATAAAGTCAAAGTGAGTCATAGCATTGACACCCCCGGCCCACACACACACACACACACACACACGCACACACCCTCCCACCCATCACTGGCCCCCAGCCCCCATAGACAGTCTGTGGGCAAACTAGAAATAATTCATACGGCTTCCCACACAGGAGTGGGTGTCCTGTATCAGCCTGTGCGCTCCGCTGTCTGTCTGTTATCACCTGCAATTGAGGTAATCCACAGCACTATTATACTGCAGCTTATTGCACAGGAGAATATAGCTGCCTTCTGCACCAGCCCCACCCCCTCCTCCCCCACAGCAACACCCCCACATGCTCCGTCACAGCTGAATCATACTAGAAAGTTGACACCTACTAGACCAACAAACTCTCAGCAGACATTTAGCACATTGACTCATGTGTGTATAAACATATATGCACGCACAGTAGAAAGCTGAACTAGAGTAACACATATTTCATATCATAGGACACACGTTTATAAGATTGTATCACCTAGAACACGGTTTGTGTTTAAATTAAAGTGTTGCATGACAGTGTTGGAAGAAGTTTTTTAATATTTTGCTATATTTCACTATTAAAAATCTATAATTGGTAATATAATCTTGCATTACATGTTGTAAGCAGCAAAATGTACCTTTAGTATCAAAAGTGACTATTGTGCTAATTTTCAGGTTTCTTGTCATATTGTAAAATTGTATGTTGTTTTTCTTTTGTGGCATGTTTACCTGCTTTAATGTACAAAAAGCTCTTTATTTTTTCTCAAACTGCCTGTGCTGCAGCACCTCTTTTCACCCTCTGTCTGAAACCAGAGCCCAGTCTGCTCTGATTGGTTAGCTTGCCGGCTCGTTGTGATTGGTCATACACTTAGAGATGTCCCGTCCCGTAGCCTATCGCGTAAAATGTGTGAGCGATAGCCATCAGAAGTGCGAGTGTTACGCAAGTAAACAATGGTCTACAATGGAGGTCTTTCTGGCAGTGGGGGAATGCGTGGGAGAGAAACTCCCTCTGCAGGGAATTATTTGTCTCTGCAGACCATTTACATGCACTTACACCTATAATAATAATAATAATCCTTATATTTATTATAGCGCTTTTTCAATGACTCTCAAAGTGCTCCTTACAAATACATATTACACATACATACATACATACATACATACATACATACATGTAATGGTCATGTACTGTGGACAATACCCACAGGACCAAATGCAAAGTGTCTTGCCCAAGGACACAACGGCTTTACAGACGCAGCGCCGGCGGGTTTCGCCCCCTTGATCTGATAATCAATGCACAGCGCACTGCGCCACACCGCCCATCTTCCCACCTCGAAGTCATCAAGGCGCCTTACAAGTACACATTGATATCATACATGTACTGTGGACAATACCCACAGCTATAGCTAACTACGGGAAAGGGAAACCCCCAAAAAGCATAATAGGGCGTTTTTAAAGCTACAAGTTATAGCTACCATCAAATGTAGCTTTACATTTTTGAGTAAACGTACTTTTACAAATGTAGATTTTAATGTAAGTTTTGCTTTAACAATATTTAGGCATTTGAATTTTTTTTTATTACATTTCCATTATGACATTTGGGACATCTGTAGGTGTACAAGGCAAAGATAACCTTTCTTAGATAAAAATACTTTTTCAAGAGTTGCACTGACAAACTGATTTGAATCAAACAAGTCTTAACTTAATATCCAATGTTCACAATGAAACAAAGTAGTTTCAGACTGACAACTCTACAATAAAAAAACATTTCAGTGGGTTTAATAATTCAACATACTAAGTTGCAAAATTCACACAAATACCCATGCTCCCACAGCCTCTCATGTTGCCATGGGGGCCAGAGAGTGCATTGTACCGGGAATTGTCAACATTCCCATGATGAGCCTGCAGGCCCTGCGGTCCGAGGAGGTGTCGAGACGAGGTGGGGGCCAAAATTGATTGTAAATCCTGAATTATTCAACCGAGCCCTCCACCATTTGAGTGAGTTTCTTCGGTTACGTTGAGAAGAGCTTTCATAGCAAAACAGGAGAAGATTATCTTCCACAGGCCCCCGTGGAGGCCCTGAACGCCTCTCATTAACGAGACAAAGCATCTACAGCCCTGACACAAATGTACACACACACAGAGAAATTCTGACACACGGACACGCATGCCAAAAGTGCTACTGACATTGATATCTGATAGCTGTACACATACAATGGCCAACATCCAAATAACAGGGAAAAAAATTAAATGACCGTGAAACGGCTAAATTATCCCATATTTAGGTTGTTATTGAGAATTACAAGTATTTCAACACTAATCCCTTGAAATACATAAAACGCTCATCAAAGTGTTGCGACTTTGATATGCTCCATTCATCCAAGTGTAACTGAGAAGCCATCCTCTCACTTGAACAGCAGATACATTTTCAAAGAACAAAAACCAAAAAAAAGAAGAAAAAAAAGGCGAGCAAGAGATGCCAGCTAATCCTTGGTCTTAAGCTTTTAAAATATCCTGAGAAATAAAAAGTCCTTGTAATGTCTGCATTTACATATTTACAAGATTCCCAGAGCGGTCTCTGCGCAGTTATTGATACAAATACTTAAAAAGAGACATCGTGAACCCTACCAGTCAGTTCAAGGGAAAACATTTGTTCTACTTATTTAAATATGGTTTCAATCTGCCATCAATCACAGCATGTGCTTCATTACGAATAAAATGAGCATGGGCTCGATAAAAGTAATTAAATATGAATGCTTCTGTTTTACAGTGTTGTGGACCTGTTAATACAATTCAGCCTGACTCCAATTACGGAAAATCCCTATGACCTCATGGCCCATAATAAATCTATCTGATCACATTAAACGGAGGCATGGAGCGACTGAGGCATTCAATGTAATGTACTCAGTGTGGACAAAATGAGAGGGGCTGGGATGCCAGAGATATGAGTGCAGAACCGCAGGAAACCCTAGCTTGGTGTTGCAGGCCCTTTGGCCCGGGCTATCATTAAAAGAGTCGTTGAAATTTTAATTCTCTGATCACATTAAGTGCTGTGGGAAGAGAACTAACTCTGCAGCACAGATCTTGGTGGTGTCGTCTCTTCCTGCAGAGAGATATAAAGGTCCTGCGGTATAAGGACACTCACTCTTTTTTGGGTGCTGGTGTCTTATGAGGGATTCCGTTACACCTTTGCATAAGATGATGGGTGTGTGTGTGACAGCTCGTTTCACCACCCGGACATCCTCGCTGTCCCGCGCATCTCTTAGCAGCATGAAATCAAACAGGTGGCAGGTCACCCGAGGGAGATGCGCACACTGGTGTATCACTACACTTATGTAAACCATCAATCCATTTGTCTTTTAACCTGAGCCCTGAATCAATCCCTCAGATCTACATGCCTTCCTTAAGTCTGAATACATTTCCAAACTGACACCAAACCCATCCTTAACTGTAAAACCATTCTAAAATCTATGATCTACACTGTAACATTTTTGGCTGTAAATGTACAGTAAATTACTGGCTACTAGTTGCATGGATTTCACAGTAATTTACTGTAAATATTTTACAGTAAATTAGAATAAAAGTATAACTACATACTGTGACTTTACAGTTGCCATGCCCATGGAAGTACTGTGATATATAGCAGTACAGAGCTGTGGTATTATGGTACCTTGCTGTACATAAATTACAGTAATTACCTGTATTTTCACACTTTTACTGTAAAAGTAATGCAACACAGTAGCCAGTAATTTACTGTAAATATAAAAACGTAAATAATACTATAATATATTGTACATTTGACTAGTTAACTGTGATTTTACCATACACAATTGAATCTGCTCAATCAACAAAGAAAAACAAAGAAAATACCCATTTTAACTTGTTATTCCTCCATTCAAGTGCACAGTACATTTCACATGAAACTTTCTACAGACTGTGAGTGACTTACATTAGTCCTGGACATGTCTACAAAGACATCCACTCGAAGTCGAGGAGTTTTCTAAAGAATGTGCTGACATGGGGGTTTATAACGCCACGCTTCTTCTTGGCTTTTGTGCTCGTCTCAGGGTTAATGCCCAGGAAGCACCTGAAAACAATAACCCAAGACAACAACTTTCAATGTTACATAGATTTATATGTTGCATCGTTTATTTTAAGGCACATGCAGCGGTGCCCCTTTCAATTTAAGTAAAACCTGCACCTTTTTTCGAACAACGTTTCCCGCTCTTCTTTGGACGGGGGCAGCCTTTGGTTTTGCATGCGTCTCAAATTGGTCGCAACACAGTAATGTGAAACCTGAGATCAGAGAAAAAACACATTAACATATACACATTTCAAATGTTAGAAGAAAAAATATCAGGGACAATAATGTCGCAGTCGGTGCAACAGACAACACCAGCAGAGTTTCCGTCTTTGCCGGTCAACGTGTCCGTTAAAGTTGAAATCTTCCGGACAAAATGAGAAAAGTGCCGGCCAAAGGTCTTCTTTGTTATGTTGAGCTTTAAAACAAATTGATAACGACTCTAATATTAAACAAACTAATTATTGTAGATTAACTAAATCTAATCGATAGATTTATGAATCGAAAATTATAAAAGTAGTGTAGACATGTGGAGATTATCCGACTGAACACAACGTGATCCGTCCGTTAAATGTGTGTCAATCCTATGGAGAAATTGCATTGCTTTTTTGTCGAGGGAACCGGAAGGACACCTTGTTTTTTTCACCCTACCCTCCATTCAACATACTTTGGTTAGAAACATATCAGTTTCTCTTGAAACGTTATTGACAATGCATTTTTCATTGTATCGGAATATATTTTTTAGGAGAAGGTGAAGCATTTAACTGAAAACAGATATTTCCCTCAGAGGTTGGTGGAGACCAAAACAGAGCGACTATTTCACAGTGTCTTCTAGATGTGTATTACTGACACATAAGACTGCTTTGATTCTGCCAATAAATGTATAAGTATTAATCCTTATTGTAAATGAAATCAAAGAAAATGGCTTCATGAAAGAATTCCAAACATAGAAAATATGCTTATGAAGGGTTTTCCCTTATCTGTCTATTATTGTAACGACATGTGGTCCTACTTCACAGAGCTATTCAGAACAGCCATTCAGACTCACAGTTTGAGGCAGTAGAGATATTTTAGGAGTGCGTTTTATGGACACATTTGTCTTAAACTGATCAAATAGCAAGAAATAAAACACGTCTTCTTATTCACACTCATTTGCAATACATTGGATTACTAGGTCCAGGTCACGCAGATACACAGCCCTTTTAACGTCCACTCTGACCTCATCAGTAATTACAGGTCATGCATTATGGAAATTGGTTTTGTGTGTGTGTGACAGGGTCAGTTATGTCAATATTGTAGATGTTTTATCATTTGAGGTCTATACGAACATCCCGTAGGGAAGCCAAAATAAAGGTTTTGGTTTAATAAAAAAGGGAAGGTAAACTCCTCTTCGTCCCCATATTCTGCTGACATAAAATGATGCTTGGTGACGGCTGCCAAATCAAACATAAACAAATGAGGACCTCCTTACCCTCTGGCAACCCGATGAAAGCGAGACCCACTGAGGTCTGAAGTTGTGGATACATCGTCCGTAGGAAGAGTTTTTTCTTCGGCCTAATTGATACTAGTTTTATCCTGTTTCAACCCTTTGGGAAGCCAAAGGTGATGTTTTCTTAAGAGGATCATATAAATAAAGGCTACAGAAGGAGGGGACCCCTACCGGCAGAGCATCATGGGAAGGGGCTAAAGCAAGAGCCCACACAAGATGCTGATCATGACACCAAAAGGTTAAACATGGACATCATGCTTGTGTTAGACTTCCCTCTGACCCTCTGGCAACATGTTTGATTAGATAAAGTATGCTTTGGAAATGTGCACTGCTGGTTTCTTTGAAATAATAAAAGGGTTGTAGCCTTCATGGGACATGAAATGAGTCAAATAATCAAAAGCACAGGTTGTGTTAGGGCAACATCATGAATTATGTAAAAATAGTTTTTCCTTTGTGAAACATTCTGCTGTTAAACAAGACTAAAGGCCTTTGCAGATCAAGTCCATATTTGTCATGAGCATTTTCTTTACTTCATCCTACGGAAACAATTGTTACACACAGAAACGTTATCCACTATGTACGATGAATTTTGTTGAATGTTCAGTATTTTCTCTGGGTTTATAGTCCCAAATTAGGTTAAGAAAATAATTAAATAAGCAATAAGCTTTTGTTAAGCTGCCTCCTTACCTAATCTTTGTTTTGCGATCTGTTCCTTCGATCCCCAATTCCAAGATGTTCTACAATCAAATGTGCTATTCTTTAAATTCTATATCTCTCTTTTTTTACTTTGTTTTTTGTAAAGTGTTTTGTCCTGGGAGATATAATTTATAAAATTATGTTGAAGCCACTTTGGACGATGATGTTTTCAGAAAAGGTTATTGACAGTATCAGAGTTGGTGTGCAAAGGCGTTAGAGCTACGCTAGCTGTTGTGTGATGGTGTAGTTTTAGCTAAATGCTAACATCAGCATGCTAACATGCACATTCAAAGAATGTTATAACATGTTGGTTTTTAGTAAATGTTTTCCATTGTAATGTTCTTCATTTAACTTGAAGGCCTCTTGGAGAACGCAGATCTCCATTAAAGCCATTTCCATGAGTGAAAAATAATGTCTGTTCCACCAATAGGATTTTGTAAGGTGGTAAGATTGGGAGAATCACCAAAGTGAGTGGGATTTATCCTGAAGGGAACATGAATGTCTGTTCAAAACTGTTCCAGTCTGACCATGTGGCCATAGAGCCATGATCTAGTCAATCAATCAATCAATCAATCAATCAATCAATCAATCAATCAATCAATCAATCAATCAATCAATCAATCAATCAATCAATCAATGTTTATTTATATAGCCCAATATCACAAATGTTACATTTGTCTCAGTGGACTTCACAGTTTGTACAGAATATCAGTATGACAATACGACACCCTCTGTCCTTTGACCCTCACATCCAAGGAAAAACTTCCAGAGAAAACCCCACAGTTTAAAGGGGAAAATGGGAGAAACCTCAGGGAGAGCAACAGAGGAGGGATCCCTCTCCCAGGACGGACAGACGTGCAATAGATGCCGTGTGTAAATCGAAGAGATAATACATTTTATAGCGTAGGTAGACCAAATGTTTAGAAATTCATGTGTCTATAATAAGAAGATGAATCCACGAGGATGTCAACAGTCCTGTGGGAGCCATCAGGGAAGTAGTATGATGAGAGTCAGGCAGGACCACAGAGACAGGTTCAGCCACGACTCGAAGTCCAGGACTGAAATCCAGAACTCAGGATAGAGGATCCAGGACAGAGGATCCAAGACTCAGGACTAAGGATTCAGGACTCAGGATCCAGGACTCCGGATCCAGGACACAGGACCGCAGCAACAGGATCAGCCACGACTCAGGATCCCGGCATAGATAGACACCAAAAAGAAATTTGGGGGAAGCTGGGTTATTCGGAACATGAGAATACACAGGTACAGACAGACAGAAGGAAGAAGTAAGGTGTCCCCCGACAGTCTAAGCCTATAGCAGCAAAACTAACGTGTCTACGTACATGCACTCCCTTAGGATAGGTTGAGGGACAGGGGAAGCAAGTAAGAAGAAGTAAGGAACAGAGGTGGAGAGGCACAACGTGTCTACGTACATGCACTCCCTTAGGATAGGGTGAGGGAAAAGAGTAGGAACTAAGATGTATGCGCCACATCTATACCATGAGCGCTTTGCTCCTAAAAGTTTTTTTTGGCACTGACACCAATCAACAGTTGTGCGTCGACTCGGCAGGGATCAAGGCACGCAGGGCCGCCCCTGGCCAACTTGGGGCCCCAAGCGACATTGTGAGATGAACCCCCCCCCAACCGACAGGAGTGAAAATATTTTTTTGTATACAGTGAGGTAAATGGTAAATGTGCATGTATGTCGTTCAGTATGCGTTTACAGGTGAATACGTCTGCATTTCCTGCCAAATACTAGCCTCAAAAAGATTAAAATATAATTAATGCAAATAAACTACTTCTACTAATAATAATAATAATAATAATCAATTCAATAATATAAATACTATATTATTTTATTATAATATAGTTGTAATATAGTCAAGACAAAACATGCTTATGACATGCTCAAAAACTGATATTTCTTAAATCTGTATTCTAGTTCCCTCTGTCAGCAATGTATCAACAACTACACACACATTTCTATCAGTATTTCTCTGTGTTGTGGTTGACATGATGTGACTGCAGGAGTTAAGGGGAGAGGCTGAGCATCACCATGAAATGTGCAAATTGACATACAAATGAATAAGAGGGGAACAAATGCTCCATGTTTTTTAAGCTGTAAACTTTAACTGTTATGTAAGCCAACTAGACAGACAGTGTATCACTCTTCCTCCTGTACATTAGCAGATAAAAGGCATAACATACTTCAATGAATGTTAAATAAAGAATGCTGGAAATAACTGCATCTCCATTAGCCTATATGCTATGCAGAGACTGCCTTCTTCATGTCGTGAATTGCAGCTGATGTTTTAATATGGCAATTGGCAATTTGACAAATACAACATTTGCAAGTTGTACATTTGCAGTGTTGGGACTAACGCGTTACTGTAACACCGTTATTTCTGGCAGTAACTAGTACTCTAACGCATTACTTTTTAAATTCAGTAACTCAGTTACCGTTACTACATGGTGCGTTACTCCGTTAGTTTTTGTATATAGTCAACAGCCAGGCGAACAGAGATGAGAACTGTACTTAAGTACAATACTTGAGTAAATGTACTTAGATACTTCCTGTGTCACATGCGGAGACGGGCTGTGGGCGTGTTTGTGTTGTTTACTAACAAGACTATCATGGCGGCGGCGGAGCTCAAGTCTAGTTTCTCCACCTGGAGATATTCTCACTATTTCACTTTTGTCGAAAACAAAGAAAATAAAGTTTCTGTTAAATGTAAGTTGTGTCCTGGCGGGTCAAAGATCTTATCTACTGCCCAAAACAGTCATTCAAATCTCTTAAAACATCTGCAGAAACAACATGCTGGGACGAAGCTAGTAGCTAAGACCACAGAGACTCAGCCGATGCCACTCCACCTCCACCTAAGCAACAGCGGCTGGATTTTAACCAAGGGACTGCTAGCCAGGGAAAAGTCGATAAAGCCATTGCACGGTATGTTGTAGAACACATGCAGGCTATTGCTACAGTGGAGTCACCCGCTTTCAGGGAGCTAGTTAGCATGATACCATGTCCGGGCGGCACACGGCATATGGGACGGAACACTTGAACTGAGCGGAGAACTGCGCACAGCAGCTGAGGCCCTCTGGGCGGGGCCCCCTGCGCAAGGCGGGGCCCCATGCAGCCTGCGTGATTGGCCTGTAGGGAGGGGCGGCCCTGAAGGCACATATATGCATCTCCCTGCTTCCACCGTCTACACCAGTGGTTCCCAAACTTTTTGTGCCCAAGGCACACCAAAGGACAAGTAAAAATCTCAAGGCACACCTATTGTGCAAAATAGCCCTTATAACACGTGTTATCACTCATATCATGTAAAATATCTGTAAATGTGCATAATTATTTACTAATGCCAAATAAAATGTGATAAAGACAACTATATTACTCATGAAATATTTATTAACAAACTATTTCAGAAATTATTTTGAAACTTTATCAAATTAGGCTTCATCAAAGCAGCAACACACTCATTTAAACCAAACAGGTCACAACATTAAAAATGAGGCAAAGGAAACTCAGCAGAAATTCAGCACAGAGAACTGTCAATGCAAGGAAGCTGCATTGTCCATGGTCCTGAACTACAAATTATAAATGTAACATTTCAGCAATCAGCATTGAAACATGTGCTATTGTAAATATGTTTGCCGACTTACAAATTAGTGAGATACATGTGCCTGTCGAGGCGCACAGAATTTTGTAATCCTTGGTGGCACTGAGGAGAGGGCCACTCGCAAGTCCTGTTCAACAGAGAGCCGTGACCTCCTGTTGTTCTTCATGTAAATCAGAGTAGAGAACGCCAACTCCAGAGATGGGGTCGTTACTAAAAAAATGTAATATATTACATATTACTTTTTTTTTTAAAGTAATATATTACACTACTTCGTTACTATCTACATAAAGTAACTCGTTACTTTACTCGTTACTTTACTCGCCGAGCACGTACGAACTGCGCATGCGTGAGTGGCAATAACTTTCCTTACCAGCAGGCGGCGGTAGTGTGTATTTGTCATTCAAAACAGGCAAAAACCGGAAGACAGAGAAGAAGAACAGACTACGTGATATAAACAAAAAACAAATAGCGTGTGCGGTAGCTTCACCTTAGCATGTGTTCTTTGCAGGTGTTTGTTGAGGTTTGACGTGGTGTTGACAGCAGTGAATAACAGCTTCTGGCCTGGACACAATTTGCACCTCACCGTCACATTCCTGTCTATTCTTCGAACTCAAAATAATGGACATACCTCCACCCCTCGAAAGTTATCGCTGACTCAGCCATGTTTATGCAGTACTGCACGTGGAGATGTGGATGCGCAAGTCGCGCAGATTACGTACATATAAACCTACAAAGTACTGATTGTAAATTAAAAAATAATAATTTTTGTGTAGTTGTATGTTGTCACAAAATCCCACGGCACACCCGGACTTGTCTCACGTCACACCAGTGTGCCACGGCACACCGTTTGGGAACCACTGGTCTACACACACAACCAATCCAGTGAGTAAAAATAAGGTATATTCCAAGAACTGCTTACCAATATCAATCATAGAGTAACTGTTTGGTGAAGTTTGAAGTAAAACGATAGTTACGGCTGTAACTACGGTTCTATGAGTCCCGGATGACCGCCAGAGGCGGTGCTTTAAGCACTGGATATGTCCATCGCGCGCATGCGCAGCTCGAGTACCAATAACAACAAAGTCACCTGTGACCCACGTGACACCGGCTATATCAGCCAGTGTCGTCAGAGGATCACAAGAATTCTGAGTGACAGGGAACTCTGGCGGTCATCCGGGACTCATAGAACCGTAGTTACAGCCGCAACTATCGTTCTATTTCGTCCCTACTGACCGCCAGAGGCGGTGCTTTAAGCACTGGATGACTTATACCAACAATGTCATGAACATTACATTACATTACATTACATTGCATTTAGCTGACGCTTTTATCCAAAGCGACTTACAATAAGTGCGTTCGACCAACAAAATACAAACTTGAAGAAAACAGAATCATATAAGTACATCAGGTTTCATAGAGCCAAACATTTCAAGTGCTACTCAACTGGCTTTAGATAAGCCAAGCCCTTGCTCACCACTGGAAGCAGCGGAGCTCGGCAAAAGGACCACGCACAAAGAATGGGGAGTGGCGACATTGACCTGATGACAACTGGAGAATGTGCCAGAAGACGCCCACGACGCCGCGGCGCAGATGGTCTCCAGGGGCACCACCCTCAGGGCAGCCCAAGATGTTGAGATGCCACTCCTTGTAGTGGCATCTCAGCCTGATGGCAGGGGGCCCCGTAAGCCTGTGAGATGGTATCAACAACCCAGTGGGGCAGCCACTGGTTAGAGGAAATAACCTCCTTTAGTGCCGCCAGGGCAAAATCAAGAGTTGCTCCTACTGCCGTATACAGGCAGTAGCCTTGATATATGCCCTTTGGGCACCCCCAGGGCACAGCAACTTCGACGTGCCGTACTCCTGAATGTCAAAGCGTGCCAGCTGGGCAGGCTGATTGAAGTGGGTTTGTGGAAGGACCCCGGGCAGGAATGCCACATTTGCCCAAAGGGCAACGCCTGGGAGTCCCACCTCGGGCATGTATTGTTTATGGAGAGGACATGCAACTCCCCGACTCGCTTCCCTGAGGCTATGGCAAGCAGAAATGCTGCCTTCGTGGGCAGCCACCTAAGCCCCACCTGGGCCAGGGGCTCGAAGGGAGGGGATGATAGGGCATCCGGCAGCAGGGGCAGGTCCCAAGCCGGAGCCCTCGGGGTGCTAGGGGGACGCTGCCGTAAAGCCCCTCTCATAAAGAGGGACACCGACCTGTGGCACCCCGCCGTGGCGCCGTCGACCCGAACATGTCGGGCCACATAAATTCAGAGTGGAGTGAGAACGTCCACTATCTAGAAAGGACTGTTGTCTAAGCAACAACGTACATGCTGTCCCCAAGGAACACGCACATTCTTGCCCCCCAGTTGGGGTAGAAAGTGCGTGAGTGCAAGCTGCACAGCCCGAAGCTCTAGCACGTTGACCTGGCGCGCACTCTCCTGGGCAGACCGCTGACCCTGAACGGTCCTGCCCTGCCGCACTGCACCCCACCCTGAGAGACATGCACCTATGGTGATGGTCTCCTGGCGGGATGGGATGGCGCCCATGGGCACGCCCACCAGGAGATAGGCCCTGCCCCTCCAGCGTGACAGAGAGTGGAGGCAATGCACCCTGACTTCCCTGTGCCTGTGCCACTTGGCGTCCAAGTGAAGGCTGTTCAGCCACATCTGCATGGGGCGCAACGACAGCGGGCCTAAGGGCCCAGCGGCCGAGGCAGCTGCCAGTCTGCCCAAGGGCCGGAGGAACTGAATATAAGGCACCATCTTGCCCGGCCCACGTGGAAGTAGGCATCCCTCAAGTCCACCTGTGCATATGCAGTGGTCAGCATATAGAATGGCAGCACCTTCTGGAATCTGTTGATTCCTCTGAGGTCCAAGATTGGGCGAAATCCGCCGACTTTCTTGCTCACGAGAAAGTACGCCGAGTAGAACCCCCTGGGCTAAGCAGAGGGTCTTACTGGCTTGATTGCGTCCTTGGACAGAAGGACGGACAACTCTTGGGCCAGAGCTAGGGCCCCTGCCGGATCGCTGACGACTGTCAATTAGACCCAGCCGAAGGCTAGGGGCCGGAGCTGCGGTCCGTACCCCTGGGTTAAGGTGAAAACCACCCAAGGGACGGAAGTACAGACCGCCCAGTAACTGAGCTGCTGCTGGGAAAGCAGCCGACGACCGCCCCCGGGATTTCAGGGCCCAGCCCCCCGGCCCCTGGAGCCTCTTGGGGGGCGCCGGCAAGGCTCTGGGGCACGAGGCCGCCTGGAAGGCGGGCGACCTGGGGCACGAAAGTCATTGGGAGGCGGTTGAGTGGGCCGCTAAGACCTCTGCAGACCACCCCTGTAATCCGGCGGCTGAGTGCGGCTGCTAGAGCGGCCCCTGGGCCTGCTTGGAGTGGGCACAGGTCTGCGAAGACCCGAGAGCTGCTGCCTGGTCTGCCTAGCTTGGGCGGCATGCTCCAGTGCCTCCAGGGCAGCTGACCTAAACAGCTCCCCTGGCTCGACTGGTACGCTACGGAGGACTCTCCTACATGTCTCCGTTAGTGGTGACTGGGCCAGCGAAACCTGGCGACGAGTCTGTACCAGCGACAAGGCGTCCTCATACAGAGGTGCGTCAACCGAAGGAGGTGCGTCAGCCGAAGGAGGTGCGTCAGCCGAAGGAGGTGCGTCAGCCGAAGGAGGTGCGCCAACCAAAGGAGGGGCGTCAACCGAAGGGAGGGGGGGGGACAGGCGGCCCGTTAGCAGCCCCTACACCGGGCCCAGGCTGAAGGGCCAAGAGGCGACTTTATCATGCCCCTATCGGCAGCTAGCCGATCCACTTTAGAGGGCAGCCTGTTTCTAGTCCTTCTATTGGGGGGAGCACACATAGCCATCGCTCCCTCAAGTCGCCGGTAAGGGCCGAATTGATCTGGAGGAGGATGTGACAAGGAGAGGTGTCTGTTGGCTGCTGCCAGACGTTTCACCTCAGTGATTCTAGCCACTCTGAGCGCCCGAGGCATGCAGCTACAGCTCATGCAGGCGTTTACCGTGAGAACCTCCCTCAGATGCTCACATTTCGTCCCCACTGACCGCCAGAGGCGGCCGAGGCAGTAGGGGCAGCGGTCGTGGCCGTCCTCGGGCTCAAGAGAAGCCATACAGGTGCTACATGAATGAGCCATTCTGTAGGTAGCCAGATGCAGCGTAGCCGGGAAAGGGTGCGGGAACACAGCCTTCACCAGCTACCTGCTTAATGGAAAGAGTAGAGCGTTGCTGCTACTCGCCGAACAGAAAGAGGGATGTAATTACACCCACGTTACCGGCAGAGGGAGCGGGAGCGAGAGCACTGCCTTCACCTGGCTGGATTAATAAACACGGCAGTTCAGCGTCTACCAGGAGCGGGGGCGAGAACACTGCCGGCTGAGTTAGAGACGAATGCCAGATGCAGCGTAACCGGGAGCGGGTGCGGAAACACAGCCTTCACCAGCTACCTGCTTAACGGAAAGACAAGGCAGTTCAGCGCCTACCAGGAGCGGGGGCGAGAACACTGCCTTCACTGGTTGAGTTAGAGACGAATGCCAGATGCAGCGTAACTGGGAGCGGGTGCGGGAACACAGCCTTCACCAGCTACCTGCTTAACGGAGAAACAAGGCAGTTCCGCGTCTACCAGGAGTGGGGGCGAGAACACTGCCTTCACTGGTTGAGTTAGAGACGAATGCCAGATGCAGCGTAACTGGGAGCGGGTGCGGGAACACAGCCTTCACCAGCTACCTGCTTAACAGAAAAACAAGGCAGTTCAGCGTCTACCAGGAGCCGGGGCGAAAACACTGCCTTCACTGGTTGAGTTAGAGACGAATGCCAGATGCAGTGTAACCGGGAGCGGGTGCGGGAACACAGCCTTCACCGGCTACCTGCTTAACGGAAAAACGAGGCAGTTTGGCGTCTACCAGGAGCGGGGGCGAGAACTGCCTTCACTGGTTGAGTTAGAGACGAATGCCAGATGCAGCGTAACCGGGAGCGGGTGCGGGAACACAGCCTTCACTGGCTACCTGCTTAACGGAAAAATGAGGCAGTTTGGCGTCTACCAGGAGCGGGGGCGAGAACTGCCTTCACTGGTTGAGTTAGAGACGAACGCCAGATGCAGCGTAACTGGGAGCGGGTGCGGGAACACAGCCTTCACCGGCTACCTGCTTAACGGAAAAGCGAGGCAGTTCAGCATCTACCAGGAGCGGGGACGAGAACACTGCCTTCACTGGTTGAGTTAGAGACGAATGCCAGATGCAGCATAACCGGGAGCGGGTGCGGGAACACAACCTTCACCAGCTACCTGCTGAACGGGAAGAGTAGAGCGGTGCTACTACTCACCGAACAGAAAAAGGGATGTAGCTACATCCGCATTATCGGTAGAGGGAGCGGGAGCGAGAGCACTGCCTTCACCTAGCTGGGTAAAATAAAGAAGCTTAACAGTACACGCAAGACGTTAGCCGAGCGGCTGCTGCTAACGATCAAGCGAGATCAAGTCCATGAACACACGTGTTTAAGACCAGATAACTAGCTTCTAAAGAAGAGAACAGCACAGAGCCGTAGTTACAGCAGTAACCATGGCCAGTGCTCACACGGCATATAACCGTAGTTACAGTAGTAACTATGGCCAGTACTTACACGGCTTAGAACCGTAGTTACAGTCGTAACTATGGCCAGAACTTACACAGCATAGAGCCGTAGTTACAGTAGTAACTCTGGCCAGTACTTGCACGGCTTGGAACCGTAGTTACAGTAGTAACTATGGCCAGTACTTACATGGCTTAGAACCGTAGTTACAGCAGTAACCATGGCCAGTGCTCACACGGCATATAACCGTAGTTACAGTAGTAACTATGGCCAGTACTTACACGGCTTAGAACCGTAGTTACAGTCGTAACTATGGCCAGAACTTACACAGCATAGAGCCGTAGTTACAGTAGTAACTCTGGCCAGTACTTGCACGGCTTGGAACCGTAGTTACAGTAGTAACTATGGCCAGTACTTACATGGCTTAGAACCGTAGTTACAGTAGTAACTATGGCCAGTACTTACACAGCATAGGGCCATAGTTACGGTATTGACTATGGCCAGTACTTGCACGGCTTGGAACCGTAGTTACAGTAGTAACTATGGCCAGTACTTACGGCTTAAAACCGTAGTTACAGTAGTAACTATGGCCAGTACTTACACAGCATAGAGCCGTAGTTACGGTATTGACTATGGCCAGTACTTACACGGTTTGGAACCGTAGCTGTGGCCGGTGCCTAAAAGTGTCAGCCAAACGGCTGCCCACTAGATAATATAATATTGGGAGGATGAAATCCTCCTTAATGGCCACACATGCAGAGCACACAGCACACACAGTGAAGATTGTTCTCTGCATATCGTCCTAGTGCTAGGAGTCTAGTACTAGGAGCAGTAAATACAACGATATAGCGCTACTGCAACCATACCATGTGTTTACCGGGAGCGGGAGCGAGAGCACTGCCCTCACCGGCTGAGTTAAATAATGAAGCTTAACAGTACATGCAAGGTGTTAGCCAAGCGGCTGCTGCTAACAATCAAGCAACCAAGTCAGAACACAATGTTAAGACCAGATAATTAGCTTCTAAGAAAGAGAACAGCCCGCATAGAACCGTAGACCATGGTTACAGTAGTAACCGCACATGCAGAGCACACAGCACCCGCAGTGAAGATGTTCTCTGCATATCATCCTAGTGCTAGGAGTCTAGTACTAGGAGCAGTAATACAACGATCTAGCGCTACTGCAATCAAACCCTATGTTACCGGGAGCGGGAGCACTGCCCCTCACCGGCTGAGTTAAAAGCTTCACAGCAAGGTGTTAGCCAAGCGGCTGCTGGTAACAATCAAGCGACAAGTCAGAACACAAATGTTAAGACCAGATAATAGCTTCTAAGAAATAGAAAGTACTTACCTTACTCTCTGCATCTAAACGAAAAACGGGTTTAAAATATGACACTCTGGGCTTTCCATAGTAAATTGAATGAGGGACACAGCCAAAGCTGGGACTCAAATGCTAATGATAGCTTGGGCACAACGCCACAAGCAGAACTTTCAAAAGAGCATAAGGGCAACTTTATGGGAGAGGAAGCGGGAACACTGTCGTCACCAGAAAGTCTAAGCCAAACAAAAAATAAGACGGCAATCAGGACAACTTGGCTGGGAGAGGGTGCGGGGACACAGCCATCACCAGCAACAAGCTGACACAAACCTGTCTGTCGAGGCTCTGCACAGCGCACAGCCGGCCACAGCTCCTGGAGGACGCGTTAACGACCCGTAGCTCCGACTGTCAGTCGCGAAGCTGCACGCGGCCAGCTGCTTGCAGAGCAATCCCTCAGATCAAACGTTCAAACCTGAACGCTGTAGGCTACAAAAATGTAGCCACGGTACCCTCGCGCAGCGAGAAGATGAAAGGAACAGATCCTCTGACGACACCGGCTGATATAGGCGGTGTCACGTGGGTCACAGGTGACTTTGATGTTATTGGTACTCGAGCTGCGCATGCGCGCGATGGACATATCCAGTGTCTGCATGTAAGGGAGGAAACTTATACAAAATGTACACCACCCCAAATTGATCATGTTGTTGATAGTGCTACAGATGCGCTGCGAATAAAATTAGACTCTGTTGCTCCTTTGAAAAAGAAGAAAATAAAACAACATAGATTAGCTCCATGGCATAATGCCGAAACCCGCAAAAATAAAGCAAAAGTCGAGACAACTTGAAAGGATATGGCGTTCCACTAAACTTGAAGAATCTCGTTTAATTTGGCATATTACTCTCAATGAATATAAGAAAGCACTGCGTAAAGCGAGAGCAGCCTACTACTCTTCATTAATAGATGAGAATAAGAATAATGCAAGATTTCTTTTCAGCACTGTAGCCAGGCTGACAGAAAGCCACAGCTCGATTGAGCCTTCTATTCCCATAGCACTCAGTAATAATGATTTTATGTGCTTTTTTAACGATAAAATTGTTACTCTTAGAAACAAAATTAATGACCTCTTGCCTTTGACCAGTATAGTGTTATCAACAGCTCCCGGAAACGTAAGTTATAATATTACACTAGATAGTAAACTAGAATGCTTTTCAGCCATAAACCTTGAACAATTAAATTCAATGATTCTCTCTTCTAAACCATCAACGTGTATGTTAGACCCAATTCCAACTAAGCTGTTGAAGGAAGTTTTTCCATTAATTAGCACTTATTTATTAAATATTATGAATATGTCTTTATTATCAGGCTATGTTCCACAATCATTCAAAGTAGCAGTGATAAAACCGCTTCTTAAAAAGCACAACCTCGATCCAGAGGTTTTAGCCAATTATAGACCTATTTCCAATCTTCCGTTCCTCTCAAAAATTCTTGAGAAAGCGGTCGCAAAACAGTTGTGTGATTACTTAAAAAACAATGATTTATTTGAAGATTTTCAGTCTGGCTTTAGAACGCATCATAGCACAGAGACAGCTCTGGTTAAAGTCACAAATGACATTCTAATAGCCTCTGACAAGGGACGTGTCTCTATTCTTGTTTTGCTCGATCTCAGTGCTGCATTTGATACTATCGACCATGATATCTTATTGCAAAGACTAGAGCACTTAGTTGGCATACAGGGAACTGCTTTAGACTGGTTTAGGTCCTATCTATCTGAACGCTCTCAGTTTGTACGTGTCAATGATGAATCTTCCACGCAAACCAAAGTTAGCCATGGAGTGCCACAGGGCTCAGTGCTCGGACCTATTTTGTTCACATTATATATGCTTCCGTTAGGCAATATTATAAGGAATCATTCTGTACATTTTCATTGTTATGCGGATGATACTCAACTATATTTATCAATCAAGCCTGACGAAATTAATCATCTAAATAAAATTCAAGACTGCCTTAAGGACTTAAAAACGTGGATGACCTTAAACTTTTGATGTTAAACACGACCAAAACTGAAGTTATTGTACTTGGCCCGAAGAATCTACGAAACAAATTATCTAAGGATATACTAACTATGGATGGCATTAATTTGGCCTCCAGTGAGACTGTAAGGAATCTTGGTGTTATATTTGATCAGGATTTATCCTTTAACGCCCACATAAAATCAATTTCAAGGACCGCCTACTTCCATCTACGTAACATTGCAAAAATCAGGCATATCTTGCCTCAAAACGATGCAGAGAAACTAGTCCATGCATTTGTTACTTCAAGGCTGGATTATTGTAACTCTTTATTATCAGGGTGTACCAAGAAGTCAGTCAAGTCGCTTCAGCTGATTCAAAATGCTGCAGCTCGTGTACTAACCAGAGTTAGGAAAAGGGACCACATTACTCCTGTTCTGGCTGCCTTACACTGGCTCCCTATAGAACACAGGATAGAATTTAAAATTCTTCTTCTCGCCTACAAAGCCCTTAATTGGCAGGCGCCATCTTACCTTAAAGAACTCATTATACCCTACTGTCCTACTAGGGCATTGCGTTCCAAGAATGCAGGGTTGTTGGTTGTTCCTAGAGTCTCTAATGGCGCGTTTCCACTGCACCCCGCTGCAGTGGAAACGCGTTTGTGTCACCCGTTTAAGCGTCCCTAAGCGTCCTCGCTCTGGCCTCGGGCTGCCTCACTGGCCGTCCGAGGCCGTGGCGCATTTCCATTACAGTTTAGGACCTGTGCTAGCAACGCAGTGTAGGCGGGGCGATCGGCTTTGTTTTTGTTCACATTTCGAGTTGTTCCGTCGAGCGCCCGCTGGATTTTATCATCCCCAATGAGATGAAGGAACGTCGTCACCTCCTCAGTCGACTACGGTGTGCTTTTCTTAGAAGTAGCCATTTTTGTAGCTCCTCCGTTTACAAAATGCTGTGTATAAAAATGCTGCAAGCTTGCTTCTAGATATATATGCGACGCTAGGGATGAACTCGCGCACAATCTTGTGACGATTCTCTCTGACCAATCAGCAGTCGAGAGTGTTGACGTCACTAGTTCAGCCCTGGCCCTGGTCTGAGGGAACCACGATTTTATGAGGCCGGAAAAAGAGGGAAAAAGTACCCGCTGGCCGGTACTAGGCTATATGGAAACGCCACCAAAAACCGGCCTGGCCGCTTGAGGACGGTTAAGGACGCTTAAACGGGGCTACCCGCTGCAGTGGAAACGCGCCATAAAAGTACAATGGGAGCCAGAGCCTTTTCTTATCAAGCTCCACATTTGTGGAATCAGCTTCCAGTTTGTGTTCGGGCGGCAGACACCCTATCCGTTTTTAAGAGTGCGCTTAAGACCTTCCTTTTTGATAAAGCTTATAGTTAGGGCTGATTAGATTCAGCCCCTAGTTTTGCTGATATAGGCTTAGTTTGTCGGGGGACATCTTACTTCTTCCTTCTCTCTGTCTATACCTGTGTACTCTCATGTTCCGATTAACCCAGCTTCCCCAAATGTCTTTCTTTTTGGTGTCTATATACGCTGGGATCCGGAGTCATGGATGATCCTGCGCTCCTCTGTCCTGGATCGCGAGCCCTGGATCTTGAGTCGTGGCTGTGGTCCTGGATCATAGGTCCTGGATGGATATCCTCGTGGATTCATCTTCCTATTATACACACATGCATTTCCAAACATTTGGACTACCTATGTTGCAAATGTATTATCTTTTCAATTTACACACGGCATCTATTACACGTCTGTCCGTCCTGGGAGAGGGATCCCTCCTCTGTTGCTCTCCCTGAGGTTTCTCCCATTTTTCCCTTTAAACTGTGGGTTTTCTTCGGAAGTTTTTCCTTGTACGATGTGAGGGTCTAAGGACAGAGGGTGTCGTATTGTCATACTGATATTTTGTACAAACTGTAAAGTCCACTGAGACAAATGTAACATTTGTGATATTGGGCTATATAAATAAACATTGATTGATTGATTGATTGATAAAGCACCGCCTCTGGCGGTCAGTAGGGACGAAATAGAACTATTTCCAAAGTTACAATACAACTTTGAAAGTTCACTTATTTGCATCAACAGCTGGGTACAGATACTTTTTGAACAGTCCTTTTTAGTTGTTTTTGTAAAAGGTGACAGAAATCTGAAGCTAAATCTTGCAGCGCTTTTGACCTCTCAGTGGTATTATCTGATTACACTGCTGGCAGCCAAACAATACTACACCACAGAGGAGCCAGGACAGGAGCTAGACATACTGTACACACATTCACTAAGCTCAGCCGGCCCGGTGAATGCTTTTCTATTCAGTGAAATGCGGCAAATGCAGTGGAACAGTCTGAAAAAGTTGTACCTGTTTGGCAATAGGGATACGAATACAGACCTATGATACAGACTCAATATTAAGTGAAACTTTACATTTACAAGGCTACAAATGGAAACAGTGGCCAACTCATTTTTCTATAGTCCATTGAGGTAAACTAGAAAGAAGGTCGAATAACTATGCAACAGGTACAATTTATCTGAATAGCTTGTACATTTAAACCAACCATGAATGATAACTAATCACAGAAAAAAATCGCAAAATTATAAGAGGAAGAAATAGGGCGTCTTTGAGCATTAGGAAAAGCGCTATATAAATCCCATGTATTAATATTGTTATTTTTTTGGGGAAGGGTGACTTAAAGACCCTTTTTTTAATTGAGTGAAGAGTATTTTCTTCACCAGATTTATGTTTAACTCTATTTATTACATTTAAAAGTGATCAAAATGAAAACATTTTAATCCATGGGCAATTGAAACTGGTAACAAAACTGAAACCAAACACTTAAAGCTTTCTTTCCATGTGTGAAACAAGAGATTACTGGTAGTAAGTTAGAAGCTGTTGCTTTAAACATAGAGTCTGGTTGGAATGGTTTGCATGTCTTTTATGCTGTACTTATTAGTTGTGCCCATTGTGAAAGTGCATGGCCTAATAACATACTGTTCAAGTTCAAGGGGTACATTAGCTAAAATGTGATGTTTAGTGAAAATGTACTTTTCAAAAACTTTTCTAAACATATAAATTATGCATTATAACATAATTATATATGTTTTATGTAATTATGTTTGTTATGAAGGTCATTCAATCATTAACTGGTTTCCCCACTACATCACTTGTCATAACAGTAATAGAGAAGATGGCATGCCCCTATGAAAAGAAAGCAAAGGGATTCTGCCTATTTTGCCTTTTGAGAATGAGCTAATCTGCACAAAGTTGGCAGCTGAAAAGAGCCAGTGAGTTTAATCTGACCACAATGACATGTTTGATTGGTCGGAGCTGGGGTGGGTGGTTGGTGTGTAGGGGGAGCCCTCTCCTGTGGCAATGGAGAACAAACATAAATCTTCTTCAACAATCTATTTTCCATCATACTTATTCACAGGGGACATCTCAAAGTGGTCTTTACCCTTTCTGTCAATGGCTGCCCTCATCCATCAATTTCATAGAGAATTATACCCCAGATCGATGTAGTTCACGACCGCTGAGCATTTGTCGAGGGGTGGTGGATGAAGTGGTGGTGGTGGGGGGGTGGTGGTTGGATGGTTGGTTGTATGCACCGCTGCTTGTTCTCAGAGGCCTGATAGCTACTTTTGGTTGGCCACCCGCTGCACAATGCGTAGCCAAGCAAACACACAAGGACTCACAAATAATTGGATTAAATGAATGGATGGAGCCATTCTAACAAAAATGTTATTCCACTAGGAGCAAATTAAAAAGCTATGTGAAATGGATCGCTGAAATGATTATGCATAATCACTAGAGCCCCATACACCAGTCGGCAGAGGCCACATCAAACAAGGCTTTTAGTTTGGCAAATGTCATATTTGTTATTAACATGAAACAAAAGAACAGGAAAAACACACATCCAAGTCCTTGAGTGCATAGCTGTGCACAGCCTCTTCACTCGTGTCCTCGTTATCTGCCGTTGTCAAAAGTTCAATGTAAGGGGGAAGGACACACTAATAATGGGTGTGAGGGACTAGGCCCCGTCTGGCCATTATGGAATATGTAGCAATACCATTACACACCCTCTGACAAAGATATTCAGGCAGGATAATGGAGCTATGAAGAGCTGTAGCACAATGCATAATTGCTCCTTCTGAAACATTGATGAATTAAAATAGGGGGTGGGTGGGATCAAATTCATAAATCAAATTACAGTACCTTTGCTTCTGCATGCTTAAACAGTCCGAGGACTCTTTAGGAGTCGCTTTTAAATGGCATGGGGGGGACCTAAAGTAAATGAAGTAGGCATAATTATGTGTATCTTCTCACTCCAGCATTGTCTCCAATGAATATTTAACAAAGGCGACCATTAGCTACAAACTAATACCGGTTAAGCCTCAGCAAAACTGAATTATTAAATCTGTCAGCCAATATCCTATTACAGCCTACTTATGAATAGTTGATTTTATTTTGTATAATTGACAAGGCTTATCGCACAGTGGGGCCTTCCGTGGCAGCTTGGGTTTTGAGATGCGGGCGATATGTATAGGCCCGTGGTACAAAAGGCCAGCTAGCATCAGGTTCATTTATTGCGGTTGGTTGGTTTCTTTACAGAAGGGATCTTATGACCTGTCATAACCGCTTTATGAAGCCATGGAAAATAAGGTAGCGTTTGTTATTTGTTGAATGCGTGACAGACAATTCTATCATGATCTTCCTAGCAAAAGCAATACAAATGGAATGTTCAACATATTTAAGTTCTAACGTCTTATTGAATAGCCTTGAAAACAATGTTGGAAGAAAATAACAAAGTAAAATAATCCAAAAAAGTAATCACATAGGCACAAATAAGTAGCCCTATTTCCCTTCTTTACATTCCATTCCTAATATGCAAATCCCCCTCTCACACACACACACCCCCACACGTACACACACTTAAGACATTAAGTCCTCAACCTGGACTGGGCTCTTGAGGGATATTGGCATGTACATGAGATTGATGAAAATTACTTCCAGAGCATTTATTTCTTCTAATACCACTGAAAGAAGAGTGTGCACTCAGGAGATATTTGATCTGAATTAGGGAAACTGATGAAGCAATTGATTAATTGGAATTTAAGCCATCAGTCACCGGAGCCATCAGCAGCATCATTTACATTCCAAACAATCAGCTGAAGGCCCAATAGGATACTAAGTATTAATACGCAGCAGTCAATGTGATACCGCCACGTTGCCACCAACAATTATTGACAAGCACAATGACATTTGTAATCCCCACCTGATCAAATTGCATATATTTTGGGGTTCCTGCACCAATTCAATGTATGTTATGAATGTTTAATCTGCTAGGAGGAGCAGGGGGGTTAAGCAATAGAGATCTGTCTTTTCCTGTCTGTAAGGTGAAATTGGACGGGGAAGACCACATCCATTATTAATTGCTGTCTTCCATCTTTTGTTTTGTTGTTGCAGGACATATTGTGACATTACTTTGTATTAATATGTTCTATGCCATGCAGTTTGTTATTGTCCCACAGCCCCTATTGTTACCCTTTTAATTGACACTGCCCATTATGTGACACACATTTTTAATTTGAATGGATTTTAAACTGAAAGGTATTTGATTTTTTGGACGCACACAGTACTGAAATACATTTAGAAAAATTCTCTTTTTGCAACCTTGTTTTTGTCTGTCGCATTCTTTCCTTTTTTGGAACTAGAAGTGACATGAGCCACACCACATGCTTAATCATTCACTTAACTCTAAATGTGACCATAAGTAAGTGTTATTTTCTTTTAGACTTCTATGCAATCGGCCTTCATTTCCACCTAGTGGAATGACCTCCTGCTGGCTATAGAAATAATGCCAG
Source organism: Gymnodraco acuticeps (assembly GCF_902827175.1). Lineage (NCBI taxonomy): Eukaryota > Metazoa > Chordata > Actinopteri > Perciformes > Bathydraconidae > Gymnodraco > Gymnodraco acuticeps. Next base: position 5,078,799 of record NW_022989810.1, read on the forward strand.
TTTGAGGCACTTCCGCTTTGCTTTTACTCTTTAGACCTGCAGGTTGTCCCTTACTTACATCCTGGTGATCAAAATACTGTACTGACACTCGTCTATGATGTCATCAGTCGAGACCCTTCCCACCAAGAATTTGATACATTGGCAGTGACATGCTTTTGGTAGTTCATTTTTTCATCTGCTCTAATAAGCTTAAAATGTTCCCAACATAACGTGAAGATACTTTACGTTTCCATCCTTCGAAACTGATACATCCCAAATACACAAAGTCTTGTACCAGGACATTATTTTGCATAAAATTAGACTATGAATGACCTCCTCCACAGACACACTCCCACTCGCTCCCTCCGCTCTGCTACTGCCAACCTCCTGTCCCTCCCCACCATGACCAACCTCAAGTCCTGGGGCGACAGAGCCTTCTCCGTTGCTGCACCCACCCTCTGGAACTCCCTACCCCAATCCCAATCCTTCTTCCTCCCTCACAGCATTCAAAACATCACTCAAAACCCACCTGTTCAACACTGCATTCAACCACTGACCACCCCCCTCCCCCCCTATTTCCTGTTCTGTTTATCTCTTTTTTGTATTTCTTTGTTATCTATTTTTTTAGTTTTTGTAGATTTCTCTTGTCTTTTTTTCTCCTCTTAATTCTCTGTCAAAGCGTCTTTGAGTTTCATGAAAAGCGCTATAAAAGTCCCATGTATTATTATTATTATTATTACTATAAAAAGGCTTTTTTTTTTTTTTTAAATGGTCTCAAATCTCATATGAGTCAGACCATGAGCCACGATTCTGTGACTCTTAGAAAAGGACATGCATAACCTTAAGCTTACAGACTCCAAATAGTTTTTGTTCTCATTCTCTGGCACAAATTCACAGACGCAAACATGAATTACATGCCGAGCTATATGATTCACAGAAGGCACTGATTGTTCTTTCAAAGTGCCCATTACATAGGCCTATCATTGCAACATCAAGCCCTCCTTCCCATTGACAGTGCTGACGTTTTCCCACTTGGCCTGAGCCCCCTACTGACAGCAACACCAGTAATGCTCCCTCCCTCTCTCTCTCTTTCTCTTTCTCTCCGCTGCTGCTCTCACAATGTTAGATTTTGCTGAAGAAGTTAGTCATTAGTTGAAACAGCAGAGTGTTGTAATGAAATCTGCCGGCCACATCAATAGTGTTTACTGTTGCCAGTTTGCTTTGCTCTTTCCTTTTTTGAAATGTATTTGTTTGGTGTGCAACAGTACAGCATCACTGTAATGATGTTTTCCCTCGCTGATATGTGAGGGCGCGCGACTCAACCCCGTGTAATATCTCCCTGCACGCGGAACTGTAAAACGTTATAAGCGCTTCATCATGTAGGTTAATCATTTATCAGCTACTCATCGGATCACACTTATAGATTATTCTCAATAAAAGCATCAACTAGTTGGCTAGAGCTACACGGCTGGTTTACTGAGAGAGGTGCTCTGCTACCACTGGGGTCTTTTCACCCAACGTAAAGCTCTAATTAAGTATCCAGGGCGCTAAGTTACAGAGAAACAACCAGCGGGAACCACAGGAGACAGGCTGCAGTGCTCCAGCAGCAGCAGGCCCACTCACTGCGATCGTTTCCTCAGACGGGTGTCAAAACACCCCTGGTCTGCCTCCCATCAAGTCCCCTGCTCAGAAATAGGAAGTGAGCCTCTGAAAGGAAAGATTAAAGTTTTCTGGAAGCACTGTTGGCAGCTGCACATGCCCTAAAGATAAACTTTATCCGGCCGCATGTGCAAAACTTTGCTGGAGCCATTTGTCATCTTCGAAAGTAATACATTTCCAAGTGACTCGGATTTTAGACAAGAACATGAGACTGGCCACCGCAATGTGGTCTGCTAGTGGTCCACTGTTTGGATGCAGAGGGAGGCCTCTTAAAATGTATATCAAAGTTGTGTGAAAGAAAGTGCCTTTTCATACATTTGCTTTCTTTCTCTATACCTCTTTGCACAATTTTACCTATGGCACATAAACTGTATCTGTTATGTGGTGACAATATTCAAAGTTCCCTACTAGTGCTTTCCTCAGGTTATCCTTACCAGAATTAACCAGATAAGAGGGAAAGCTCAAACAGAAATTGACCAACAATAAATAAAAAGTCAGTGGACACTACGGCAGGTGAAACAAACATTCATTATTAAAACACTTAAACTAAGTAACCTGCCACTTCTCGTTGATTCAAAAGCATCACCACAGCCAACAATAAAAGCATAACAAAGACAGACTCCAATTTAATCAAAGGAGAGAGTACAGACCACTTGGTTATCCAGCATGTAAGCATGATATTTAAATTGATCACATACAACAACAAAAAATCAGTAAATGGGAAATTCCTGAAAATGTGTATGCAAAGAAAATATTAAGCATTACGTTATTTTAACTCACACATGATATCTAAGTTGATTCTGTATCATAATGTAACTCCTTGAAATGACGCATTATGACTCTGTATTTTCTTCACATGTAGCGACAATGACTTGTACAACAGGAACACAAACATGTGTTCATTAATTCAACTAAATGTTAATTAAATTCAACAAAATGTTCTTAAAGCACTCACACATCTTTTTTGTACCTGTGGTTTTTGCACGAGGCCCATATCTTTGTATGCATAATCCTAGAGTTTCAATATATGTTTCTAGATGAGCAGTCACTATCATTTGCTATTCATACCCACTTAACCCTCCCCAGCGCGCGCACACACACACACACACACACACACACACACACACACACACACACACACACACACACACACCCTGCCAATCCGAGCTCTGGTGCCAGCTAGCCATCTGGTCAGAACATGATCATCATATGCAATCTGCCCACCCAGGCTGGCACTGATTCAGCAGACCAACACTCCAATTACCCTCATCATGCCAACATTACAGCAGAAACGCAAACAGCACACATCACAATGGGACCCACCTGTGCAGGGGTGGAACGACTGCCAGAGACACTTGTAAAGAGAGGTCAGTGTATGACAGAGATGGAAATACTCCGCTCTACAATGAGACGCATTTGCAAACATGTTTCAATACATGCTTAGCCTTTATATTGTGAGGAGAAAAACTCTTATCGTATGTTGCAAGGTTGGATTCATCACACTCTAAATCATCTGTATACATCATCACAATGGATTAGGGCTATAAGGTCATGACCTTTGAATGATCAATAAGCAAACATAGTCAATGCCCACCCAGGCTGCATATACGGTTGCTGATGCAAACACAAATGAAAAGAATTCATCCGAATCCATCCAAGTATCTGATGCTTTTGCTGAAGTTTAGTGTGAGATTAAGGGCAGGAGTTTCTAAATGATGGATTTCGTCTCCTCTGTGAAACCTGACCACTGCGTCTGTGGCCCCCATCAGCTGATAAGCCCACTGGCTCAACATTGATCCATCTTTCAGCCCATCTCCCTTTTCTTAATTTTTATTTTCCCATTCCTAACCCATGCTAATTCATCCCCTCTGCTGTATGATCCATGGACCAGAGGCCTCGGCAGCGCAAAGTGCCAGGAAGGGTCACTGTTAATTATATCCATTTAATACCCACTTATGTCTGCAGCGACGTCTTCCTCCTGGGGTCATGCAGACTTCGCCCTGCACTTTATCCAATAATCTCACAGAATATGGCTCGGATATTCCAAAAGATCAATGTCATTAACAAGAAGGCACAGAACGCATTTGATTATAGATGTAATTAGTACAGGCTTGAGGGGACTTGCTCTTACGCACAAAGAGACAAAATCCATTTAGTATCAAAATTGCCTTAAAAATGGACACCACTTTCAGATCATTTTTGCAACTGATGACCACCATAATGCAATTAGTATCACTAATGACAGGGAATTAGGGGCTCATATACATAATACTCATGTCTAACTTTGACGGATAGAAAAGAGCATTAAGTGTGGCTGAAAGCGAGTCGTGTTGCAAGTTGTGGTGAGAGGGATCAATTTACCGTCGCCAGGCACTGTCGCTGATGTTGGATTCAGTGCTTGTCAGTTCTATGACAATTTACATGTTGCAAAAAAAAAACAGACCTATTGTTGGGCAAGTGTTCTCTCAGGACCTGTGAAAGGTGACACTGTGGATGCTGCATTAAGAGGATGAGCTTTTAATAATTCTGTCACAGGGCCAGAGAATATCAGGTCGGGATCACTTTACAGCCCATCACTGAACATCTCCAATGAGAAGCCAGCCTCATTAAAACTGTGTCCCCTGCTGACTTTATCTCTGCGTCATCAGATCACTCTTCCCTCCTTTCTTTTTTGTCTCCAGCACGGCCTCACTCAGCTTTTTTGACATCACAGACACTCCTAGAGGTGTTGCTATCCATGAGCGATGCACGCAACTAGGTCAGCCCCATCTCAAGTGAACAATACCTTATACAATGTAGAAACCTCCATATTGAGTTTGAATTGGCCATCATGCTCCAGCGAGTCTTTGAAATACCTGCTGTGGACGTGAGATCAAAGATTGCAGCCACAATAAGCTCAGTGGGTTTCTGCTAATGTAGGTAGAGCAGCAACACATACCTCTTAACTGAGAACAATCTTGGCCTCCAGTGGAAACCTGTTGCGAGGGATGTGAAAGGGAACAGACAAAATGACAGCACTGAGGAGAGTTTCTGTGGCTTGTATTGCATTGCCCTGAAACTCAAGCCTGTGTGGTAACAGGGTACAGCCACTTAAGATGGCCAGATAGCCGGGATGATGGACAGTTTGATCTTTTTATATAATATCATCTACGGGTTAAACTGTGCAGAAGGGAGCTAGTGGGAGACAGTTTAGGTTTCAAGTGTAAAACCTTCTGTACGATTGTTTAATGGAAATTAAAAAGTATTTTTCCAGGGCCTACTGTGAATAAAGGTAAAGTAACTAAAACTCCGTTTACTGCACACGTGGTTCATGTGTACATGTGTACTTTGCTTGTTAACAGAACCTCCCATGCACCATCAAACATCTTATAATACTCAATTATAGGTCTGTATACTTCTTGTAGATTACAGGACCTTGGCAAACGATGGAAAAAAGGAGGGGAGCGTCTGCTGCATAACGTCTAGCTGATTTCACTTTATAGTAGACTACTAAACCGCCGTGAATGCACACATGCTCAAACCTCCCTCTGTTTTCCATCAAGTTGCTGTGTAGTGGCTATGTTAAATGTAGAGGGTAAGCTCATATGTCTAATTATACAATAGCCAAAACATTTTTGCTAATGAAATGGAAGGAGTGTAATTGAAAACTTCAGCATAATTATTGCTCGGTGAGTGGCTGGCTTCGGAAAATTACACATGTAGGAAGAGGTCTCGGCAGGGGGAACTCACGATTTATGAATCAAGGCATTTTCAAAAGAATCCCTACAGGGCGTCACATGTGTGCGTTATTATTATTATGAAACAAGCTTTCAAAAACAGCAGCGTTACTTGAAAGAGCAAAGAGATATACAATCTGCTAGTATGCCTAAAAAGGCAAAACACAATGTTGTGGTTGCATTACAAATCTTCCTTGAAGCTCAACCTTTTTATATGCTAGTACGTAATGGGTTTAAAAAGGTAAGGATACGGATAGCTTGGGACATCACCTCATAGGTCCTTTCACAGAGAAACCAGAGTAGCCAAGACACATAAAGCCGTGTCAGAATGGCTTGGCAGCCGCACTAACAATGTTTGTCACAACTGCCCTCTTTCCATCCCAAGCTCAAATGAGAGAAGTCAGAGAAATATGGGATTACCATGAGTTATTTATGACGGTGAAACCCAAGAGCCCTCTATATGAAATCATCTCTGCTGATTGGGTTGCTCTTTCGGCCGTGTAGCATCTGATATGATTTCAAATGGTTTAACATTAAAGTCACTTGTGTAAAGTATGAGTAGTTTTGTACACGTTCAATCAAAATACAGATCTTTATCGGCATCATGCTGATTGACATGAGCGGACTGTTGTGAAACAGATACTGCGGCTGTCATAGTCATTATGGATTTTTCTGTTTAAAGATACAGCTAGGGGAGGGGGAACCATATGGCCTCAAAGCTGAAATGTTCTTTAGCCAGCAAAAGTGCTGTGGATTAAAAACCTGGCTCAGATTGACTCGGGGGATAAAAGGATAACGTTTTAAACTGTTACCTTTAACACTTCTGAAATCAAAGTGTTATTGATAAAACCAGATTTTACTGATAAAAAGTGTATTTTCCACACAACACAACAGGACTACATCATATGTTTATATTCATAGTAGTTATTGCAGTAGCAGTGGTAGTCTTGCTGTTGCAGTATATTCTTTATAACCAGGTTTCGAAAACCTACACCAAGCAGACAACCACGCAAGGATACAATCAATGGTAGTCCATAGTTAATGAACTTTCTGACCTTTAGGAAAATGTATACTGCTTAACCAGATTCTGCGTATTTAATAATTCAGTTAGAGGGTAAGAGAGATGAATAGAGGAGCATCTCTCACCCAATATAGTCAGGGATATCATTTTGTCCACAGACAACAGTTGACATTATATTGCTGTGGTCTCAAAAAACTCATTATGGAGGCATCCATTTGTTGGGGGCTTTAATAATAAAGACAGAATGAATCTTAGGCACGGGACTAATGGCAAAATCTATGCGGAAAACCAAACTCCCAAACGAGGGTCCTGGACATTTGGAGTCATTAGTGAGGAGATTGTGGTCAGTTAAGGGAATTTACATATATGGACATTGCTTAAAGGAAAGTATCTGGAAGAAGTCGAGGCGGAGAGGGGATGCTACAGTAGCTTGATCTGCCATTGAGATCTTCTGAATGGGAGATCATTGGTACATTATTGATGAGTGTCAGTTTGAGTTTCAGCTCCAGAGGAAATGATAAGGTGTAATGCAATGGTCTACTGTGATCATGAACAGTGTTGTCCTGCATACTGTATGGCAGTATGCAGCTGCTAAGGTGGCAACCTGCTGTATCACATTTAATGTACTTATTTAGCCTTTGGTTTAAGAAGTCAGTACATGGCTGGTTATACGGTGCCAAATAGCAGAGGTGGGAGTAAGTCCTATGTGCAAGTCATGCAAGTCTCAAGTCTTGACCTACAAGTATCAAGAAAGTCCCAAATCACTGTGGTGAGAGTCAAGCAAGTCAAGTCAAGTCATTGCTCAGGTCAAGCAAGTCAAGTCATACGACATTCTGATAATAAGCCCAGTTTCCGCATTTAAATCAGTTAAAAGACAGTGGTTATGAAAATGGATTCAACCCACACTATGATCGTCATACACAGTTAATCATTTTAAATCTAATTTAGATAGATGACAATCATATTAGATTAATATTAACCCTAGAACTGCAGACAATATAGCTAGGACTCAATCAAAAAGTCTGTTCTAAAAGGCAGAATTCCAGGTAAGAAAATCATATGGCATTTGCCATTACACATATTTAATTTAAATTTCTGTTAGAACCGCCAACAGCGTCAGCACCTACATAGATCCATCCATCCATCCATCTTCTCCCGCTTATCCGTGGTCGGGTCGCGGGGGTAGCAGTTCCAGCAGAGAGCCCCAAACTTTCTTTTCCCTGGCGACATCAACCAGCTCTGACTGGGGGATCCCAAGGCGCTCCCAGGCCAGCGAAGAGATATAATCCCTCCACCTGGTCCTAGGTCTACCCCTTGGTCTCTTCCCAGCTGGACGTGCCTGGAACACCTCCCTAGGGAGGCGCCCAGGTGGCATCCTAACTAGGTGCCCGAACCACCTCAACTGGCTCCTTTCGACGCGAAGGAGGAGCGGCTCAACTCCGAGTCCCTCCCTGATGACCGAACTTCTCACCTTATCCCTAAGGGAGACACCAGCCATCCTGCGGAGAAAAACCCATCTCGGCCGCTTGTATCCGCGATCTCGTTCTTTCGGTCATGACCCATCCTTCATGACCATAGGTGAGGGTAGGAACGAAAATGGCCCGGTAGACAGAGAGCTTTGCCTTCTGGCTCAGCTCCCTTTTCGTCACAACGGTGCGGTAAAGCGACTGCAGTACCGCTCCCGCTGCTCCGATTCTCCGGCCCATCTCACGCTCCATTGTTCCCTCACTCGAGAACAAGACCCCGAGATACTTGAACTCCTTCACTTGGGGTAAGGACTCATTCCCTACTTGAAGTGGACAGTCCATCGGTTTCCTGCTGAGAACCATGGCCTCAGATTTGGAGGTGCTGATCCTCATCCCAGCCGCTTCACACTCGGTTGCGAACCGATCCAGTGAGTGCTGAAGGTCGCAGACCGATGAAGCCATTAGAACCACATCATCTGCAAAAAGCAGTGGTGCAATCCTTAGTCCACCGAACTGCAGACCCCCTCCCCCACGACTACGCCTCGAAATCCGATCCATGTATATTACAAACAGGATTGGTGACAAAGCGCAGCCCTGGCGGAGGCCAACCCTCACCGGAAATGTGTCCGACTTACTGCAGAGGACCCGGACACAGCTCTCGCTTTGGGAGTACAGAGATTGGATGGCCTTGAGTAGAAACCCCCTCACCCCATACTCCCGCAGCACCTCCCACAGTAACTCCCTGGGAACTCGGTCATACGCCTTCTCCAAGTCTACAAAACACATGTAGACCGGATAAGCGTACTCCCAGGCCCCCTCCAGGATCCTTGCGAGAGTAAAAAGCTGATCCGTCGTTCCACGACCAGGACGGAATCCGCATTGTTCCTCCTCAATCTGAGGTTCGACAATCGGCCTGACCCTCCTTTCGAGTACCTTAGAGTACACTTTCCCGGGGAGGCTGAGTAGTGTGATGCCTCTGTAATTGGCACACACCCTCTGATCCCCCTTTTTAAAAAGGGGAACCACCACCCCGGTCTGCCACTCCTTCGGTACTGTTTCCGACTTCCACGCAACGTTGATGAGACGTGTCAACCATGACAGTCCCTCAACACCCAGAGCCTTCAGCATTTCCGGGCGGATCTCATCCACCCCCGGGGCTTTGCCACTGTGGAGTTGTTTGACGACCTCAGTGACCTCCCCCCGGGAGATTGGTGTTGATCCCCCGTCATACTCCAGCTCTGCCTCTAACATAGAGGGCGGAGTTGTCGGGTTCAGGAGTTCCTCAAAGTGTTCCTTCCAACGCCCTAACACTCCATCAGTTGAGGTCAACAACGTCCCATCCTTACTGTACACAGCTTGGATGGTTCCCTGCTTCCCCTTCCTGAGGTGTCGGACAGTTTTCCAGAACAACTTTGGTGCCGCCCGAAAGTCCTTCTCCATGTCTTCTCCGAACTTCTCCCACACCCGCTGCTTTGCCTCGGCCACGGATGAGGCTGTTGCCCTTCGGGCCTGTCGGTACCTTGCAACTGCCTCGGGAGTCCCCCGGGATAACAAATCCCTGAAGGCCTCCTTCTTCAGTCGGACGGCTTCCCTGACCACCGGTGTCCACCAGGAGGTTCGAGGGTTACCGCCCCTTGAGGCACCTAGGACCTTGAGACCACAGCTCCCCGCCGCGGCTTCGGCAATAGAGGCTTTGAACACCGACCACTCTGGTTCAATGTCCCCAACCTCCACAGGAATGCCCGAAAAGCTCCGCCGGAGGTGTGAGTTGAAGGCCTCCTGAACTTGGGCCTCCTCCAGACGTTCCCAGTTCACCCGAACTACACGTTTGGGCTTACCAGGTCTATCCAGAGGCTTCCCCCGCCACTCGACCCAACTCACCACCAGATGGTGATCAGTTGACAACTCCGCCCCTCTCTTTACCCGAGTGTCCAAAACATACGGCCTCAGGTCCGATGATACGATAACGAAATCGATCATGGACCTTCTGCCTAGGGTGCTCTGGTACCACGTACACTTATGAGCATCCTTATGTTCGAACATGGTGTTTGTTATGGCCAATCCATGACTAGCACAGAAGTCCAGTAACAAACCACCACTCCGGTTCAGATCAGGGGGGCCGTTCCTCCCAATCACGCCCCTCCAAGTGTCTCCATCATTGCCCACATGTGCGTTGAAGTCTCCCAGCAAGATTAAAGAGTCCCCTTCAGGAGCCCCATACAGGACTCTTTCCAGGGTCTCCAAGAAGGCCGTATACTCTGAACTGCTGTTGGGTGCATAAGCACACACAACAGTCAGAGTTTTCCCCCCCATAACCCGCAGGCGTAGGGAGGCGACCCTCTCGTCCACTGGGGTAAACTCCAACAACGAAGCACCTAACCGGGGACTTGTGAGTATCCCCACACCCGCCCGGCGCCTCACACCTTGAGCAACTCCGGAGAAGAATAGAGTCCAACCCCTATCCAGAAGTAAGGTTCCAGAGCCGACGCTGTGCGTAGAGGTGAGCCCAACCAGATCCAACTGGTAACGCTCCACCTCCCGCACAAGCTCCGGCTCCTTCCCCCCCAGAGAGGTGACGTTCCACGTCCCCAAAGCCAGCTTCTGTCGCCCGGGTCTGGTCCGTCGAGACCCTCCGCTTTCACTGCCACCCTTCTGGCAGCGCACCCGACCCCATCGGTGTTTCCCGTAGGTGGTGGGCCCGCGGGACGGAGAAGCGGAGGTGTTGCCCACGTTGCCTTTTCGGGCTGGGCCCGGCCGGGCTCCGTGGCAAGCCCGGCCACCAGACGCTCGCCGACGAGTCCTCCTTCTGGGCCTGGCTCCAGAAGGGGACCCCGGGCTTCCTCCGGGCCGGGTATCCTCACTTCTTGTGTCGTCTTTCATGAGGTCTTTTGAAACCAATCTTAGTCTGGCCCCCTTGCCTGAGACCAATTTGCCATGGGAGACCCTACCAGGAACACAAGGTTCCAGACAACACAGCCCCCAGGTTCATCAGGGCACACAAACCTCTCTACCACGGTAAGGTGCTGGTTCTTCAGAGAGGACCTACATAGATATCATTTTCAAATCATTGAATTTGTTCCTCTTCATAATTTCCTTATAAACTAAGTAGGACGATTTAAAACTCTTAAATTGCTTCAGTTTATCATCATAACAGATCAAAAAGTTCAGATTAATCTTACAATAAATCAAGGAATGATGCACTTCTACAAACAAAAACAACATAATTAAAACATTTAAACAAACTACTAAAAGTAGATGAACTACATTATTCAAAAGTTTACAGTAACTTCTGATAATAACACAGGGGAAATAAACGACGCATCTCTTTTCCTCTCTCTCTCTCCCCCTCTCCTGACAGCCCGTCACTATCAGGGTTAGTCAAAATGAATCCCTTGGCAGTTCTAGTGTTCATTTACCGTTTTGTCTTCTCTTTGCAATGCTTAATCGATTTGAAACCAAGTCTAACGTAGCTTAAATTTAACGTTAGCTTTCTAGCTAACACAACACATGCACGTAGCCTACCTTTCTCTGTGGGTTTTTTTGTAGTGACGAATGAAGTTGGATGTTGTGGTGGTCGTGTCACTGATCTGTATGCTGCAGACCCTGCATACCGCTGTTCTCTTCTTATGAGCGTCATCGACAACATAATCCTTGAATCCAAACTTGACTATTTGTGGAGTAAAGCTAGCCGCTGCCATGTTAACTGAGACTCCTGCCTACTAGTGGGTTGCCAGGTTTGCGCGCATGGCGCTATAATCACATTTAGAAAAAACCAAACGTAATACCAATACAAAAACAAACGCAAATATTTAATTTTAAAAGGTCCTTTCAAGTCATCTGTCTCAAGCTTAAGTCAAGTCTCAAGTCATGAATACCAAGTCAAAGTCAAGTCAAGTCTTTTATCAATGTTAGTCAAGCAAGTCTAAAGTCCAAAAATATGCGACTCGAGTCGGACTCGAGTCAAGTCATGTGACTCGAGTCCCCACCTCTGCTAAATAGCAACACTCATATCCATGTTCTCAACCTGTGGCATGTGGATATTTCAGGAAAATAGAAGTAGGAGTTGAGACAATTCACAGTACACTGTCTAATTTGTCCTCTAGTCAAAGCATATCATAGCATTGGGACCACTGGAAAACAGCTAGGTTCCATGCATGCTAACTCTTTAGCATTCAACATGTTGAGAAATTATAGTGAGGGATATAAAGAAAATGGAATTTCTAAAACAGTGATCCTGATAAGTTTCTGTAAACTTTCAAAGTTTGATGATCTCTATTCCAAATGTTTAAAGTTAGGCCACAGTCGCACAGAGACACATTGCCAAGCACCTTCAGTACGTCACACTTGGCCTCTGCTCTTGTTTGCACCATATTCATGTTATCTTTGTGTTTCCTTTTAGACATTACATGGTGAATTTCAGTATTGGCCCAGGAAGCCAAAAAATTAGGCAAGAGCCTGCTTTTATCCCTTTACACAAGGGTTTGTTAAGGCAACCGGGTCTGTAGCGACGCGTCTCATGTATTCTTCATCAGCTTTTTACAGGCTTGAGAAAGGCAGGTGCAAGGTTGATTAACAAAAGAAGAAACAAAAATCCAGGAAGGCTAACAAAGTATAGGACTTCAGAGTCAGAGGAAAACACGCACATTATAAACCTGGGTTTATAACAGTTACTGGCAGGCTGTGGTACAAATACCGGAAGGCTGTGGAACAAAGACAATCTGGCAGCTATTGGAAGTGGGCTGGTGTGTTTTCTAGGGAGCTGATGAGGGAATGTGGAGCAGGTCAGGTGAGAGGAGAGGATGAGCAGGTGTAGTGAATCTACTAACAAGAGGAAAGCAAAAGGGAGTGGCAGTGTCTGACATGACAGCAGAGCTAGAACACAAACAAGCAAACTAATTAAGTGATACATTTAAACAGCAAACTCCAAACCATGACACATTTGATTGTGCTTTTCATTTTATTAACTAATTTACATCAAGTGGAAAGATGTAATTGGAAACTTTAATACATGATTCTTAGTAATGTATCATGAATTACTTAAAGAACTCCCTTGGTAATGTTTCCGAACAAAAGTCTTCTTGGTAGAACTTTTAGTTTTGTTTGCTAGTGTATTGTTCGTCTGCATTCTTACTTCATGTGAATGTATTACCATGAACACACATAGGATTTCTGAGACAATCTCCCACAAACTGGGCAAAGTAACCTAGTAACTAACCTCGCTTGTGTAAGTGAAAATCTTGTAATGCACAGTGCATAAGAAAATGAACATTGCCAAAGAGGAAAGGAGGGGGAAAAATGTGCCTCCTTAGCCAACTTGATTGTTATTGCACAGTGCTTACTGTGTTTTCTGGGCCTGCACATGTAATCAATACCCCCAGGCAATTTTAAGCGTGATCAGTTTGGATGGATTATTGCTTGGCAGGAAAGCTTTCACATTGATCCTCTCATCATGTCAATCACTGACATTGACAACTCTGAACTCTTCAAATTCCATACATCAGCAAGTACTGTTAACAATCTGGCTGCGTCAAACACATTGTGAGTGTGTTGCAGGATCTGCTGAGACCGGGCTTCTTACTGTTTATTTGAATGCACCCTGTAATGTATTTCAATGCTCAGTGTGATGTCAGTGTTGTGCATCATTCATTTAATCATTTAATTTCAATCTTGCAACAAAAAAAAGTAAATAGAAAAAGCTGTTTTACCAAACTTATATTGTAAACAAGGGTGGATTGATGACAAAACGTATTAACTCATATCCTGTAATCTGTAAGAAAATGATCAATATTACAGTGAACTGTATTGGAACTGTTAACACATCTTAAAAGAGAATCAGTCATCGTAAAGTAAACGTGTGTTATGGGGACCTTTGATATTTGAAACCAAAGCTTATGAGTTGTTGAAATAACATCAGCTATATGTTAAGCTGAAAATGTTAGTGTTTGATTTCAATGGAAACAGAACAAGAGCCCACTCTGTGTGTCCAGTGCTACTGCTGGAGTAGTTTTGCAAGGCCTGCCTTTATTCGTTCCTGCAGCTGCTAGCGGGGCTGACATTTCTTCTAATGAAGAGCAGATAGCAGAGACTGGTTCAAATCAGTGTTGGGAAACTGGGGCTGGCTGGTGAAACACAGAGTGAGTTCTAATATCCTCAATTTCTCCCAGCTGGAGCAGGCCAGAAGCATGTAACTGATAGTGTCCACATGCATATTTTACAATTCAGCCCAGGTGTAAAGTTACAGCACTTGCAAGGAGCTGAACAGATTTGACAAAGTTAGACTGTTGGACATGTAGGAAATGAGAATATATAGACTGAAACTGAAAAAAAATGGTAGAAACCAAATGTCGAAATCTGCATAATCTGTTTGCTACTGGCACTTTGGTGTTCTTCATTACATGCAAGCTACTATATTTCCCAGTTATGCTGTTTATTTCGGAGCATTTTAGTTTCATTGCATCAAATTCCGACCCTTGGGCAGTGGGCAGCGATGTCTTGATAATGACGCATAAGCCTCATATCAGTCCTCTGTATGAGAAGCACAACACAACAATGCAAAATACTCCAATATTAACCTATCTGCATCATTACTAGACGGACAATGCAAAGGCCTTGAATTAGGAGTGGGCCGGTCCTCTGATGGTGGAAGAAAGGGTTGGCGAATGGGCCAGACAAAAACTTATTTTTGTTCCAACAAACCAACATTCGTGTTGAATATGAGACCATTCACTTATTTTCACTGACGTTATTTCCCATGAAGATGTCATGATGCTACATCACTAGGTCACATGACGTATCATTGCTTGGTTGGACCCAAACTATGACCTATTCTGATCATGACCAGGTGGTTTTGTTGCCTTGACCTAACTGCGATCTTAAAACACATGATGCAACGTTACTTAGACGTGACGTTGTCAAAGCGCGAACCTTCCATCAGAATGCAATTCAAAAAGAGGCCCCCAGCATCAATACAGTTTGGAAGGCAGGCGGCAAAACCGCAAAATATGATGAGGAGGGATGAGATTACATTGTCCACAGGAACCCTTCATAACCCTAACCCTAAAACACACTAGGTCCCGTTGAACAGAGAATAAGTCTGGCAAGGGACAAAAGTGACAAGTATTCTTATACAAAGAAAATTGCCAAAAAAAAAACAGTACATGTTAGTCGGTGTGTTTCTAAAATTCAAACCTGATCCAAATCTTTATGAACATTTGCTTTTTTCTTTATTTCTGATGTAATATTACATTAAAAAAAAAGTCTAGTGTGGATCGCAATGCACATAACAACACTACAATTACTGGCAACTCTATAGGCCCATTCACCAATAACACAGTTAAACCAGCCGATTAAAGCTGAAATAAGTCAATATTTACCATTGGATAACTCAATTGCAAAACTCAATTTTCTCATAATGGCCTCTGATAATGAGGAAGCTCTCCATGGTCATGTGATTGAAGTGGAGCCTAATCATTGGACTGTTACAGTAAGTCATGACAGTTTATTGGCATATAATTCCATAATGGTGCAGATCAATAGCAACCCAGGAGGCTTTCCTCTCCAGCCGGATTTGACACATTTGAATAAGTGCCGCTGAGGGGGAGCAGGCTTATGTTGAGAGGACTCAATCCCTCAGCGAGCAATGACATGTTAACCAGAGGGATATTCATCGGCTGAGGAATGATCCCAAGAAGAACAAGCATCAACGGTAGGTACAAAACCTCATAAGAACCATCAAAACCTTCCTGCTTCATGACAAGCGTAATTATCGATAGCCATGAAAACAGTCGGAACAAATCTTGCCCACGCATTCTGAGAATAAAAGATACAATCAGGCCTGTGCTCACCCCTCCTCCTCCTTTGAGATCCCTGTGTTGGGAATAGAATAATATAAGGCTTGAAGGAGCAGGTTGTGAGATAAAAGGCCACATCACAATGATGATCTCTATCGATCGGCAACCTTGGGCACACAGAGGAGGTCCGGCATTTGTCACGTCGAAGCTGAACCCAATAGCTGATCCACGCTGCTCTCTGATGAATAGGCCCTGTTCGCCAAGTTTGTTTAATTGATGACGTGTTCCCTTTCAGGTGGACCACCACTATGTTCAACGCATGCATTGATTTTCCAAAACACCCCCTCCTTTATACAGACTTGTTTTTCCCGCTTTCTTTAAACACCCAACCCACCTCGACTAGACCTCTGCGACATGGCAAGAGGAGTGTCCTTCAACTGGTTTCTGTCCAGCCAGTAAGACTTCCAGAGATGGATATACAGTGCTCCTTTGTTAGTGTAGAGGCCTACTTAGGCGTATCAACTTAAAAGTATTATGAGAAGTGAGTAAAAGTCAAGTCTACGTTCACATTCCTCAAAGAGATGGAGCAGTTGAACTAAAATACACACATTTCTAAAAACATATTTTATACTCAGATGTAAATTGATGTTAAAAGCTGTCACAGTACTAATGCCTATTAGTACAGTGGTATTTCTGATCGAAATTAATAGCGATAGTTTTCCCCTAACATTCGGGATAGTTCTCACTCTCTTAGCCCTCTGTGGTGAGTGGTGTTACATTCAGGTCATAATAACCACTGACTACTGTTGGATACAAGCAGTAGAGTACATTTCAAATATTTGTTGCTGAACCAGTAACCCCCTAGTTTGGTAAGCAATACCGAACTGTTCATCCCTCTCCGCAGCAAACTGTTAATGTTTCGAATTGCTCACCGGGGTATAGTGCACCACACTTCAGCAAGTCTCAACAATCCATACAGGAACAAATTTGATTTTTTTTTTTACCACATAATCCTATTCCAGGGGATCTGGAGTGCGTAACTTTGTCATCTTGAGAGCCTGCATGAAAACTAACACTTGGCGGAGCAGCCAAGCAACCAGTCAAGCGCTAGGTAGGCAGCTCTTGGCCTTCAAAGGGAAATTCCAGCCTAATGGGGTTTCAGAGTTTCCAGTGTATCCCTAGAACACGATTACCTGTGGAGTGTTAGCACACACACACACACACACACACACACACACACACACACACACACACACACACAAACACACACACACACACACACACACACACACACACACACACACACATCTTTCACACTCTCTTAACTTTGGAGTTTGTACTTCAGGTGGATGCACATGCTTTGGACAGTCAACAGTAAAGTGCGGGGGTAATGTGGAATGGGCATGACGTTCATTACAGGACTTTGATTTTAAACAAATATATAGGATAGCAAGGGAAGCACCCCGGCAAGCTATGGATTGACTCAAGAGCTGATGCATGGAAGTAAGAGAACAAGAAGAGCTGCACCAACAAAGGCGGAGGAATTGTGCAAAAAGGCATACTTTTGGATTTAAAGCACCTATCTCAGATCCCAGAGCCTTGAGAATGGGATTGGATTACTGTCGGTTAGATTTACTCCTGTGGCTCTTCACCACTACATCATCGTAGGGCCCCCTGCCTCCGGATCAATGGGGATATTTACTGCGCCTGTTTCAGGGAGACTTTCACAGTAGGCAGGGCATTAAACAAACAGCCGACAGCCCCGTCCCAATGATGGCCTGTCTGTTCACACTGTGCCATGCCCAAATGTCACACATATTCACTTCAAACAGGTAGCACAAACACGAGTGAAGTGCAGATAAAACAAAAATAAAATAAACAAAGCCAGGCAATTTGCTCGGTGTGCTGAACAAAGAGGAAAACATTGCAAGATAACAACATATATCCGAGAGAGACGGAAAGGCATGTTATGTTAACTTTTAGATAATTAGCCAGTAACACTCTAAAATTATTCTTGTTAAAATTCTCTTAAATTGACACACCTCAAATAATTCCTTGTCCGCGTTCCCCTGCTTGCTCATAAACACTCTGTTTTGGACAGTAAAATGAAATTGCTCTTCACATGTTAGACATTCCGCTGTAATGTATTGCTTAATGGAAAAAGAAATTACATAATGGCAGCAAGAAATGCGGATAACATGCTGGGGTTTTGTTATGGAAATAACAACCAACAACGGAGCCATATTAATAACCTCAAGTAACCCTACGTTGAGCTGGGAAGGTATCCTGATTCCATTCATTTAGGGTAAAGCAGCCCTTTGTACTGAGCACTTATACGAAGCTGCAGCAATTGTGTATTCAATTATATTATATGTTCGAGAATAATCACCAGTAAAATGTCAAACAACAGACTTTACATGCATATATATTTGCCGTCTGCAAAATAATTTGCTAAATGTGAACACATGAGTCCAAGAATGAGTGGAATGTATTTTGCCTCTACCCAAATACGAGCAAAGTAAATGCCTTCATAGAGAAAAACAGTCAGTATGAAATTTCTTCATTACTTGACAATTCCACTGACTAAGCCCGCGCTATCAGCTGACAGTGCAATGTCAAACAATGGGCTTACAAACGGCAGCGAGCATTACCGCATCAGCCCCGGAGAGCTCCCCAGGGCAGACTTAACTCCCGTTCGTCAACATGAAAAGTAATATGTGTGTAGAAGTCGAGAGAAAAATAACACAAAAATAAACACTTATGGCTCAGCGGTTGAGAGCTGATGTAAGCTGGACTTTGATGGACCTATCATCGCTGTAGTGGATAATGTTCCTGTTGACCCACTGGCTTGACAAATGGAGTTCATGCTTGCCCTGATAATTTATCTTTTTAACCAATACATGTTTTCATATCTTCAAGAGGCCCTATTATGCTTTTTTGGGTTGTTCCTTCTCTTTAGTGTGTTATATCGGTTTA